>NC_046375.1:741666-1112500 GCF_011125445.2 Fundulus heteroclitus
TTGCCAAACCTTTATAATCCATTTAAATAGTTCACAACTGAACATTTACTGCGTTTTTGCACCGTATTATTTTGCACTGCACTGAACTTTTTCATATTAACTTTTATTTTTGCACCATAAACATGGTGAAACATTCTTCTGCACACTTTTTCTGTTTTTCTCCTGCACTATTACATCTGATCACTGCTGCACTTTATATTGTAATGTCATCTTATGACTGCAATCGCATTACACTGTTATAAGCTGTATGCAACGTAATTTCATTTTGTATACACTCTGTGCATTTAAAATGACAATAAAGTTTGTCTAAGTAGACGTTTATTCTCACCGCTCTACCCTTCCACTTTAGTTCGAGTGGTCAGGATTTAAATGTGTGAATATAAATCTATAATTGTCATTTATTAGTAAATGAAGTTGGGGGAGATGCATCTAATGGCCTGTGATTTCGTGTTTTTACAATAATCCTGGTTTAGCTGCATCATTAAAACCTGATTATTTTCTGTCCTGTCAGGCCGTTGGCTGGGAGAACATGGCCTTTATCTTTTTTAACCACTTTGTGGACCTGTGTGACGTAAGTATCAGCTTCCTAATAACCGTCTATGACAGCATATTAGGGCTGCTGAAGATTAAAAAGATAAAAATGCAATTTAAAAATGTCAAAATTAATTTTCTCTCATGGTTAAAAAATCATAAACTTGTTAATTAAAGATATAAATGTGCAAGAATAATAGGATTTCTATGACATTCTTGTTAAACATTGGCTGGTAAAAACGGTAAAAGTTCAGGGAATAAAGTTTTAATTTTAGTTGTAAAAACATATATTTCCAAAAATGTATTAAAAGTCTTAAATTTTGCAAGAAGAAAATGCCATAATGGGAGATTAATGATCACAAGAAGGACATCTGGCTGTTCTGTAAAGTTGTAAGCAGCAGATTTATGAATCTTAACGAGTCACAAATTGATATAAAAGAAGAAAGAACCAAAAAAGGAGATTAATATTTAGTATCACTGGTACTTTTCTTCTTCTTTTTAACTTCTCTGTAAATTTACGACATACATCCAGGTCAATGTCGTAAATTTGTGGCAAGTGTAGTTTTCTTTCCATCTGAAGGTTGCTGGTTCAATTCCCTTAACATCTTATTGCCTACTGATCTGATTATTGGCGTATGAGTGGGGTTCTAGTGTAACTCTATGCCTGTAATTATGGAAAATGAAACTTTATGCTTTAAAATGTATTTTTTTCCCAACAATTACGGCTGATTTTATTTTTCCCCACATTAATATAATATTCATGTTTTTATTCCCCCGAAAATGTTCCAGCCCTCTTCCTGCTCTTAATCTTCATCACTTCTTGGTTTGTTTTCTGACATTGTGAAGTAAATTAAATCTTTATTTCCTCTGTTTCTCTTCTTCGGTGGATCCCTTCCTGGCTGCAGGCCTTGGACGACGGCCACGCTCCGGATCACTCCGACTTCATGGACACCGACATTCCCTTTGAGGTTCCTCTTCCCACCAAACTCTGTGTGACGGTGAGAAAACGAACACCCCCCCCCCCCACCCCCCCCCCCCCCCCCCCCACCCCCCCACCCCCCACCCACCTCCACGCTGAAATCACAGCCTTGATAAATGGAGATAATATCGTTGTCGCGCTACAAATCCCATCCGAGGGAGTTAGTGTCACATTCCTCGGCGGTCTTGTTAATAAATTAGATTGTGTGGATTTATGAAATCATTAGTGTTGCTGTCAGCTGAACGTCGGCTGTTGGATTGATCCGTCTCGTCATTTTTAGTCTTTAACCGCAAATGATGAGAAAAGATGACAATGATTTTATGATTTTTAGCCAAACCTGGACCTCAGAAGGCAGAATTCATCAAAAGTTTGCATGTATTTTATTCAAACTGTTTATTCTGTAATCTACATACTTAAAGATACACTGCAAAAACTGATCTAAAAATAAGTAAAATGTTCTTAAAGTTAGTGTATTTATCCTTGATTTGAGCAGGTAAATAAGATTATATGCCAATGGAATGAGTATTTTGACCCCTTAAAATAAGATAATTAGACATCCTGCACTTGAAATAAGATGATTGAGATGAATTGTTCCTATTCTAAGTGCAAAATTCTTATTCCATTGGCAAATCATCTTATTTACCTGCTCAAATCAAGAACAA
Source organism: Fundulus heteroclitus (assembly GCF_011125445.2). NCBI lineage: Eukaryota > Metazoa > Chordata > Actinopteri > Cyprinodontiformes > Fundulidae > Fundulus > Fundulus heteroclitus. Next base: position 743,839 of record NC_046375.1, read on the forward strand.
ATACACAAATTTTAACAACATTTTACTTATTTCTAGTTCCGTTTTTGCAGTGTATAATTACTTTTAGAGAGCATGCAAGCATGAAGGCCCTTTATTCATAGAACATGTGTCTCCAATAATTTAAAATGAATCTCTCCGGCTAAAGACATGATTGCTTTTGCAGCGTTCTACCTTTTATTTTCTGTCTTTTTGCTGACAGGATGCGCAGCTGGAGCAGATCCGGGACTGGGTTCTGATGGTGTCCGTGCAGAACCGGCTGGACCAGGTCCTGCCGCGGGACGAAAGGGACACGTACGAAGCCTCGCTGGTGGCCGCCAGCACCGGCCTTCGCTCGCTGCCCTGTGTTCTGACCGGTAATGCACCGCCGCAATTATTTAACGTGTCACAGTCATCTATCTGTAAACTCAAACATTTGAATTTGAGGCAACTACACTGCAAAAAGGGAACACAAAGTAAGTACATTTTTCTTGAAATTTGTTTGTTTTTCCTTGATTTGAGGGGGTAAATCAGACTATTTGCCAGTGGAATAATATTTTTGCACTTAAAATAAGTACAATTCATCTTCATCATCTTATTTCAAGTGCAGTATATCTAATTATCTTATTTTAGGGGTAGAAATACTCATTCCATTAGCTAATTGTGTTATTTAGCTGTTCAAATCAAGGAAAAATATGCTAATTTCAAGAAACTTGTACGTACTTTTAGTTCCCTTTTTGCACACTGCAAAGACAGAACTAAAAATAAGTAAAATTTTCTCGAAATTAGTGCATTTGTCCTTGATTTGAGCAGGTAAATAAGACTATATGCCAATGGAATGAGTATTTTTACCCCTAAGATAAGATACTGAGATATAATGCACTTGAAATAAGGTGATGGAGATGAGTTCTTCCTATTTTAAGTGCAAACATCTTATTCCATTGGCAAATTATCTTATTTACCTGCTCAAATAAAGTACAGATACACTCATTTCAAGAAAAATGTACTTATTTTTAGTTCCGTTTTTGCAGTGCAGTGTAAGAGGCAAAAACCTGAAAAGAAAACTTAAAAAAAGAATATTTTATCCTTTTTTTCTTATTTTTTTCATGGGTATTAACAGTTGTTCATCAGTTCAAAGTTTGTATAAAAATACCTTTTCCTCCTTTTTTTATAGTTTGTTTTATCCGCCCAAAACAAAGCGGTAAAACAGTTTAGAGGAAAAATGCATTCACGCCTTGAAGTAGCTCTCAGTAGTTGATTTCTGAATAACCGCGCCAGTCTCACACGTTCTTGTGAAGGATTTTTGGGCTGCTCTCCTTCTTTTTACACTAAAATATATATAAATTGCTTTATTGAGGCTTGCAGGGATTATTTTCTGTACAGTTTACTAAAGGTCCCACATCACTTCAGGTCTGGACTTTCACTGCAAAAACGGAACTAAAAATAAGTAAAATTTTCTTGAATGAGTGTATTTGCTCTTCATTTGAGCAGGTAAATAACATGATCTGCCAATAGAAAGAGTATTTTGATAATAAAAATGAGACAGTTAGATATTCTGCCCTCTAAATAAGATGATGGAGATGAATCGCTCCTATTTTAAGTGCAAAAACCTAATTCCATTGGCAAATCATCTTGTTTACCTGCTCAAATCAAGAACGAATACACTAATCTCAAGAAAATTTGGCTTATTTTTAGTTTCGTTTTTGCAGTGCAATGGAATTAATATTTTGACCCCTAAAGTAAGATTGTTAGATATAATGCACTTGAAATTAGAAGGTGGAGATGAATTGTTCCTATTTTAAGTGCAAGAAACCTTATTCCATTAGAAGATAATCTTATTTACCTGCTCAAATCAAGGAAAAATACACTAATTTCGAGAAAGTCTTACTTATTTTTAGTTCCCTTTTCGCAGGTTGGACTTTCACTGCAAAGAGGAAACTTAACTTAAGTAAATTTGTCTTGGAAGGATTGTATTTGCCCTTTATTTGAGCAGGTAAATAAGATTATCTTTCAATGGAATAAGTATTTGGACCCCTAAAATAAGATAATTAGATATAATGCACTTGAAGTTCGACTCCATTGGCAAATAATTTAAATCAATTACAAATACACTAATTTCAAGAACATTTTAGTTACTTTTAGTTCCCTTTTTGTAGTGTTGGACCAGTGAAACGGCTCGATTCTTGTTTTCAGAGCCGTGGCTGCGAAATGAGCCTAAATCGTCACCCCTGTGTTACCGTGTTGTACCGTTTGCTTTTTGTTTTTGGTGTGGCTAAACATCAACTTATTGGATTTAAGTAAAAACACCCGGCTGCAACTTGACTTTCTATGGAAGCGACAATGGTGCACTTAGTTTTTTCCCATGATTGTATAAATCAGCTGAGGGCATAATGGTGAAAGCCATAAAGTCATTTAATTCAAGTTCTGTGTAGAATGAAAACAAAAATGAATCTGTCAGACGTTAACCACCCAAATCGACAATCCTTGGAGCTGTAATTACACGACAGTGTGCTGAAGTTGGTCATTCTGCATTCAGAAGGATAAAAATATATTATTTTAAACATAGGCACGACTCATTAAACAGTTTATATGAAAATAACTGAGGCGCTGAAGAGCATTAAGGTCAAATTAAAAGCCTCAAAGCTAGTAGTTTTTCTCTGCTCTGGCCTTTAGTTTTTCCTTTCTTCTGAAAACAGTAATTTATTATAAAAGTTATCAGATCTAGTTAATAGTATTTTTTATTTTATCTTCTTTTCTTCCTGCTGTCTGTGCTTTTAGTTGATTAGAAATGTTCATTAAGGTAAATTCTGGTTCATTTGAAGAGTAATTTCCTCTTTTATTCGTATAAGAATAACAGCTGAATAATTAATTTTATTTTCCAATCCCCAAAAAACTGCTTTTGTTCTGCTGCTTTTGTTGATGTTTCCAGTTTGCTCCTCTCGTGACGCAGTTTATTTTGTTGTGTCTGCCTGAAGGTTACCCTGTGCTGAGGAATAAAATTGAGTTTCCTGCAGCTGGAAAAGCAGCCAACAAAGAAGACTGGAATAAATTTCTTATGGCAACAAAGGTGAGATTTGACTTATGCTGCCTCTGTGAAACGGTTTTACTTCAAAACACAGATCCAGTTTCTGTCCCTTCAGTTATAGACAAATATGGCAACATCAGCGATTAATTTACATTTATTCTTAATATTAGCAGATCTACACACATTCTTACATCATACTGGAGCATAAATTATTAATATGAATATAATTTATGTATTCACCAGAATACAAAGTAGTAATTTCTTACCATCTACATAATGGCATAAGCAGGGTTTCTCTTGTATTTTCTTGTTGAGTGGAGCATGAGATTTATTATCAGTTGGCTGCAATATTTCCTGCTGCCACTAGATGGCACTTGGCGCTACACACTCTCCCTTTAAAGTGTAACTCGCCCCAAAATCAACTTTTTTTGTAGATAAACGGTATAAACGGTAACCTGTGTCCATACTCAGTTTTTAAAAGTAGGAAATTTGCTTCAGGAATTCGAGGTTTGTAAAAATATGGATAATAATTAGGGGGGTGACACATTTGTTTCTAGATTTTGTTTTCCATTTTCTAAGATGTTATAATCAAATTTTTTTTAAATCCATTTCCCAACACCAAAATAGACTTATTACTATACCTTTCGGACTATAAATCGTATTTATTTAGAAATTTATATCACATAATCCAGGACTAAAAACTGACATTTAATGTGGTTATGGCAACTTATTCAATAACATGGAACATACCTGGGAGGTTGAATGGGGTAAATTAGCATAACGAGTAAGGAACTCCCTCCCTGAAAGTACTCATGAAAGCATTTCGGTCTATTTACGCTGAAATTAGACTGTGAGCGTAACGGTGCTACGTGCTAAGCTAACAGTATGACACTGATGTTTCAGAGCAACATAAAGCTGACGTGCATCAGTGAAGTTGTAAACCACCCGTACAACAGAGCTGTAAGCTAGCGCTAGCTGCTATTAGCTTCACAGACAGCCCAATAACGGGGTTCTGTCGTGGTTTGGACCCTTTCAGCTTTACAACGCTCCGCTGCGTGGATGCATACAGAAACAATGAAACAGCATATAAACATGCTATGTCATTGTTGTCTATAAGTTAATGTTTCAAATAATTTCTAAATGGTACACGAGCAGGATAGTTTTCAAAAGCCTAGAGCGCCCTCTATAGACGGTAGTGTTTACTCCTTGGTTCATGCTAGTCAGTGTGATATACCATTTAAAACTGATATATAAGTTGCACCTGACAACAAAAAAGTGCAACTTGTAGTCTGAAAAATACAATATATGTAATTTTGCATATAGTAAATGCCATTTTTTGATTTGTCCACATTCCACTTTGAGTTCTACATTTGAGAGTTAGTGTGTTTAATGTCCTTATCCTAGTTTTTAAGTGACCAGAGACATGGAATGTTTAGTGACTGGCTGTTTGCGTTGATTTATCTTTACAGACCACTCACAGTCCAGAGTGTCAGGACGTCCTAAAATTCATAAGTCAGTGGTGTGGCGGTCTACCCACATCAGGATTCTCCTTCCACTGATGGGAACGCACTTCACACATGCTTCCATATTCCTTAGCTGCTGCCATTTATACATTTTCTGTTACATGTTTGTTTTGCTGTCAGACTTTTCTGTGCCCTGTTGATTTATTTATTTAATGTTTTATTGAAATTAAATATTGCTTAAGTTTGCTTCATGCGATTTCACAAATATTTTAAATTGCTTGTCTGGAAAATTTCAATATTTGTTACATTTCATTTATATAAATAAACAATTAACTAATAATTAACTTGAATGTTTTGGCATGAAGACTAGTGTAAAATCTGGGGAAATACTTTTATTTTCTTTCTGGGAGTGCTTGTTTTGTTTTAACATAGCTAGGCTAAACTAAGCTAACAGGTTAGCCTAGCTTAATTTACCTACTATGTTGAACACAGCTAGCTGGTTTTCGACACAAATTCTACTTTTATTTTTATTTTTTTACAAATTATTAAAAGTTGTTGGTGTCCAAACACAATACTTTCCAAGACGTTACTGTGAAATTTACAGATTTTTTTTTACACGGAAGATAATGCAACCTAAGATAAAAGAATGCTAGCCTTAGCCACTTATACACTGCAAAAAGGGAACTAAAAATAAGTAAATCTTGAAATGAGTGTATTTTCCTTGATTTGAGCAGGTAAATGAGATGATTTGCCAATGCTATAAGATTCTTGCACTTGAAATAAGATGATGTAGATGAATTGTTCTTATTTGAAGTGTAGAATATCTAATTATCTTATTTTAGGGGTAAAAAATTCTCATTCCACTGGCAAATAATTGTACTTACTTTTAGTTCCCATTTTGCAGTATACAAATAACAGTGAACAATGAGTTTTTACTTTTTATGCATTTTTAATAGTGGCAGAATTTAAAAATATATATATTCAGAGTCTTTGTTGAAATGGATTTAAATCTATGCTTGTTATAGAAAAGGGGGACAAAAGCCAGCAAAAAAATCTTTTAGGCTCTCAAAGTGGTAAACCCCCCATTTTATTCTTTTTTTTAAATTAAACATCTTAATTAAATCTGAAACTTAGTTTAATTTCCTCTAATGCTGTCAAACATCAGCACTAGTCCTGAATAAACTGTGATACAACAAAATATATATTAGTATTTTAGTGCACTGCAAAAAGGGAAATACAACAACTAACATTTTCTTGAAATTAGTGTATTTGCCCATAATGTGAGCAAGGAAACAAGATTATCCGCCTGTGGAAATTTGTATTTTGACCCCTTAAATAAGATAATTAGATGCACTGCACTTACAATAAGATGATAGAGATTAATTGTTCTTATTTTAAGTGGAAAAATATAAAAAATTCACAATTTTTTTTGCATTAAGTTCCCTTTTTGTATTGCAGTCATAACAGTGATTTTTCAGGATGGTTTATATTCAAGCATACATAGTAGTGATATATATATATAATTTTTAATGTGTCACAATATGAAACATAATTTATCCTTTTATCAGTCTTTTCTATAATTTCTCTGCTTGACTTCCTCTCAGGTTGGCATAGCCGATAAAGCCAAAGGTTGTCGTCTGAATTTAAATAAAGATTTTTAAATGTTATAAAGCTGCAGCGTGACTTTATTTACAATTGCTGATTGGTTTTAAGACTTTTTTTAATGTAGGCGGGCTGGAAAGTTCTTTTTTGCTGTGCGTGTGTTTCTGAAGCCAGTAATGCCTTTTTCTGCATGTTTCCTATGGAATGTATTTTGATTAGAAATGTCTAAATAAATGTCTTAAAAAAGTTTTCAAACACTTTTTATGGGCTTGTGTCTAGCAATAATTTAACACCATCATACTGGACTCTCCTCTCATTATTAGCCAATTCCATAGCAGGCATTTTGATGTTAACATGTATTTGTTAAGCAAATGGATGCCCAGATAAGTCATAGTTATGATGTTTTGCTTGTTTTTGACGTTTTTTAACCCCTTGTGAAGTTTAACTTCATTACAAACAGAACGGTGCTCTGGTCGCCATAGTTATTGCAAATATATTTGCTTTACCAAGGGAGGCTTTATATCAATAAATCGTCCCTTGACACCCAACCGTTGATGATTTATTTTATTGCTGTTAGGGTACCATGTATACAATAATTGTAAATATCACAGAGAGAGAGGGCAAAAAAGGTAAAACAAGGAGACAGTAAGAGAAAGAGGGAGAGGAAAGAGACAGAAAGAAAAAATATGTAGACAAAAATTACAAAACACAACAACCAGCTGATTAAGAAAAATCTTCCTATGGCTATTCGTGGAGAAAACCGGAGAAAGATGACCACAAACATCTGCAAAGAGATAAAACTAACCAAAAAAAAAAAAAACAGAGAGAGACAGTACCGGAAAGAATATATAGGTTTTTCACAATTATGCAGTTTGTGTCTACAAATGACATTTATTCACATGTAAATGAGGAGTTAACCATTGTTTGACTGGTACCTTTTGAGTGTTTTTAGGTGTATGTGAGTAAAACCAGACTTTCATGTGAATGGAGGACATCTGCTGTTAATGCACCTGTTCCCGTTACAAAATGGCCGACCATAACGAGGCTAATTGGGGGGTTTCAGGAACATCACAGGTTGCTGGACTATGTTCAGGATTATCTGCTTTTTTCGACGTCTTTTGTGATTGTAGCAATTGTACGTCCTTAAGCTCTTTAAAGTCTACTATTTGTAAATTTTTCATTATTCTTTTCACATTAATTTGGATGTTATTTCAGGTTTGTCATCTTGTCATTTGTATTTTTTGTTATCTTTTTATAAAATTTTGTTCAGTCATTTTCTTTTCTTTCTTTTTTTACATCTCGTCTTGTTTTATTTGATAAGCTGAACATGATGTGCAGCGGACCAACGATACCAATACTCAAAATGATAAGTTGTGCAATTCAACAAATGGAAAGAAAAAAAACACTTTATTAAGTCCAGGTGTCTTTTAAAATAAAATCTGGAAATAATTTTTTTTGTTTAATCCGAAGTTGTTTGATGGTACTTTTACACCAAGGAGGGTATCCTCTGGATCCGCATGCATCTTACTAAATTCATCACAATCCGTCCCTCAGTTCTGAAACTATTTCTCAGCTTGAGCTTCAGATTTATTCTCTTTTCTAAGTGAAAAATATTGACGATGTGGAAGTTTTTGGTGCATTGAAATCATCTCACACATGCCCCTCAGTTCATCTTCATCAGCGTTGAGGCAACCTGATCCTCCCCATGGTGAATAAGCTCTTCCTCGGCCTCATTGCCATCATCACAGCTGGTGCCGTTTAGCAGGAATATTCTGTCTGGTTGTATCTTCAGAGGGTACGTGTCTGTTGTGCCCAGAAAAGGGAACAGCGGTTCTGTGGACCGGCACCGGAAGGACTGTATGAGCATGTTGGGATCAGAGAATCTCAAAACTCCTGCGTCACAGTTCAAATGAACCCGGATCCTCTGCAGACGCTTTGTAAGTGCCTTCATGAAAGGTATAACCTGACTCCGCCAGATGTATGTCGCTCCGCCTAGCTCCACTCACATCCATCTGGGACATCTCCCATAGAGAGTGATTTCTCCAACCAATTTTATTGTCCAGCCAATCAGGACGCAGGGCTGGAGTTTCATAGATGTGACGGAGTGGAGAAGTGACCGTGACGTGAGACTGTTTTGATAGCAATGGCGGCTCGCATTGAGGAAGCAAGCGTTAGCATTGATGCTGCTATTTCTTCCGTGTTGTCCAATCTACCTAATATTGTTTCATTAAAAGAACATCAGAGAACGCCTCTGAAGGCTTTCGTTGGTGGAAACGATGTTTTCGCCCTTCTCCCGACCGGATTTGTTTTGTTTTCCGGGGCGTACCCGTGGCATAGCAGTTAGCGGTTAGCGGTTAGCACGAACCATGTTAGGAGGCCTTTAGTCCTTAATGCGGTCGGCCCGGGATCAACTCCGACCCACGGCGCTTTGCCGCCTGTCTTTCCCCCTCTTCCTGTCAGCTTACTGTCAATAAAACGCGTGCCACTAGAGCCGCAAACACATAAAAAAAAAGTTTTGTTTTTTCCTGCGTCGCTCTCACAGTGTCACGGGTTAGCTTCGGTGTGAGTGGTTGAAATAGCACGTCGATAAAGATGACAGACAAGTGGCTTATCCAATCATATGCAAGGATTTTTGATAAGGCCCAGCCTTCAATAAAGGCAATTCCTATGGAGAGGTCCCAGATGGATGTGAGTGGAGCTAGGCGGAGCGAAAGTCATCTGGCTAAGGTCAGGTTATGAAAGCTAAGCTCCATAACCCAGACTGTGAGCCCAAGAGTCCTTTTCTCTTGACAGATTCTGGCTCCACACCCAGCATCCAGTGCTGACTCTCCCCCAACTCGACCTCCCAGCTGTCACTTCCTCGCAGCCGAGGACGATGGAGGAGCTGTCGAACCTTTCTGGGTTGTCGGGAAGCTTCTCGGCCATCCCCTGTCTGACGTTGGTTAGATCATCCGACAGTGTGAGTGTCAGATGAGCCGTGTTTGGATCCAGGATCAAAGTACAGGTCCCTGATCTTGCTCCAGATGTTGAAAGTCAGATTGCCCACATGTTTGGCCGTGTCTACAGGAGGTCCTGAGGGCGGGGCGGGATCTTTCCACAGGGGTTGCTGCCCGACCCGCTCCGCTGCCGCCCCACAGCGGCGCAGGAAGGAAACATCTCCGGCTCTCAGCTCCTCCCTCGTTTTTGTGATCGTGTCTGAAAGACTCGTCGTCCTTTTCCTCAGTTCCTTCGCTCTCTTCTTCACCGACTCACACTTTTCCTTCTGCTCCGCCCTCACCGCACCGACCCTGACCGCTGTCTCTGCCTCCAGAAGCTCCCGGAGCAGCTTCGCCTCCCTCCTGATCTGCTTCTTGGCTTGTTGTGCCTGGATTTTGACGTGGTTTCCCGTTCGTTCATAGCCATCTTGAACCTCCTTAAAGAGTTTAAGTCTGTCTTCCAACGGCTTCAGCGACGCCTCCAGCTCCTCTCTGCGACGCCGGGCCACTTCGTCGATGGGTCTGAACTTATGCTCGGCGTGTCTCTCTGAATCTCTGCAGACGAGGCAAGTCGCCTCCTGGTGCTCCAGACAGAAGAGCTTCAGGTTCTCGGAGTGCAGACTGCAGACGTCCTCGGCTCTTTGCCCCTGCTCCAATAAGAAAGCCTCGCAGAGGTTCTTTAATGCCAAGTTACGCGGAGGCCTCCTCCTTCCAGATACGCGCTTGCACACGGGGCACTGCAGCGCTTCCCTCCTCCGCCACCACCTGCGAAGGCAAGCCGCACAGAAGCTGTGGCTGCAGGACAGCAGGACCGGGTCTCTGTAGACGTCGTGGCAGACGGGACAGCAGAGGTTCGTGACGGATCCGGAGGCCATGACCCGTCTGAATGTAGCAGAAAACACAGCCGTAAAAACAACAGAACCGTCAGAAGTCTCCAGTTTCAGTTGTATTTAACTGGAAACCCCCGTTTGCTGTAAGCTCAACGCGTTATTATCCCAGGTTTCGTCGAAGTGGGTCAGCGCAGGTTTTGCCCTTCAGCATAAACTCAGAATGAGTCAGTGAACAGGCGAGGCGGTATACTGACGGTTTGGATACACCCGCCGGCTTCAGGGATACTGAAAGAATGCGGAAAAAGCAAGAGGCAATGAGCAGCAGAGCTAAAACGCACCAAGGGGGGGCGAACAAAAAAATGCATCAAAGATTAAGAAAAAGGCCGTTTTCTATTCAGTCATGTGAAATTATTAGAACACCGTTTTATTGTTCAGTTCTTTTATTAAGAAAAGGTAAGATCAGATGTGTTGCGTAAATATGTTTTTAGGTTATACTTTCTATTTTATACTTTTAGGTCTTATATTGAGCTTAGAATCAGAATAAGAATCAAGTTTAATAGCCAAGTAGGTTTGCACTTACAAGGAATTTGACTTGGTGTTGATGGTGCAGACAAAACTAAATAAAATAAAGTAGATATATATATACAGAAGTTATATACACTCAGTAAACTGTGCATTAATGTAACGCAGAAGCTTGTAGTCCTGAACGGGGGAGAGAGGCAGTGTCCAGATTCACGGGCGGCTCTTGGCCTTGTTCATAAGGCTGGTAGCAGATGGGAAAAAACTGTTCTTGTGGCGTGAGGTTTTGGTCCTGATGGACCGCAGCCTCCTGCCAGAGGGAAGTGACTGAAATAGTCTATGACTGGGGTGAAGGGATCAGCCACAATCTTCCTGCACGCCTCAGAGTCCTGGAGGCGTACAGGTCCTGAAGAGATGGAAGATTGCAGCCAATCACCTTCTATGCAGACCGGATGACACGCTGCAGTCTGCTCTGGTCCTTAGCGGTGGCACCAGCGTACCAGATGGTGATGGAGGAGGTGAGGATGGACTCAATGATGGAGGAGTAGAACTGCACCATCGTTGTCCTTGGCAGGTTGAACTTCTTCAGCTGCCTTCTTCAGGAAGTCCATCCTCTGCTGGGCTTTCTTGGTGAGGGAGTTGATGTTCAGCTCCCACTTTAGGTCCTGGGAGATGACAGTTCCCAGGAAGCGGAAAGACTCCACAGTGTCGATGGTGGAGTCACAGAGGGTGATGCTGGGGCTGAGTTCTTCCTGAAGTCCACAACCATCTCCACTGTTTTTACAGCGTTGAGCTCCAGGTTGTTCTCCCTGCACCAGGTCACCAGATGGTCAGCCTCCCACCTGTAGGCGGACTTGAGGCATGTAGACGTGGTCAACGATCTGCTGCAGTTCAAACTGAGCATCAGAACGGGGAAGAAAGATGACTTAAGGGACTTGGTTGTTGGTGCCAGACGGCCTGGTCTTAGTATTTCAGAAACTGCTGATCTGGGATTTTCATCCGCAACCATCTCTAGGGTTTACAGAGAATGGTCCGAAAAAGAGAGAATATCCAGTGAGCGGCAGTTCTGTGCTGCCAGTTGATGGTGAATGGCCAGACTGGTTGGAGCTGATAGGAAGACAACAGTAACCACTCGTTACAACCAAGGTCTGCAGAGGAGCATCTCTGAACGTACAGCACGTCAAACCTTGAGACGAATGGTTTACAGCAGGGGAAACCACAGCAGGTGTTGCTCCTGTCAGCTAAGAACAGCAAACTGAGGCTTAAATTCACACAGGTTTACCAAAATTGGACAACAGAAGATTGGAAAAACGTTTTCTGGTCTGATGAGTCTCGATTTCTGCTGCGACGTTCGGATGGTAGGGTCAGAATTTGGTGTCACCAACATGAACGCATGGATCCATCCTGCCTTGTATCAACGGTTCAGGCTAGTGGTGTAATGGTGAGGAGGATATTTTCTTGGCACACTTTGGGCCCCTTAGTACCAATTGAACATCGTATCAACACCACAGCCTACCTGAGTATTGTTGCTGACCATGACCAATCTATGCCACAAAGGATTAAGGCAGTTCTGAAGGCAAAAGAGGGTCCAGCCCGGTACCAGCAAGGTGTACCTAATAAAGTGGCCTCACTCCTCGCTGCTGTGAGACATTATAAGTCACCTGCCAGGATCCCGATAAAATAAACCAATTACGTTTCAAGATACAGTGAACTAGCTTGGAAGTTATGCTCCAAAATAATAATTATATGCTGCTTAAATATAGGAATCATGTTAACCCAGTGAAGAACCTCAGGTATTATACATGGTAAATGTTTAAAACATAATAATTTTACGAGGCTTTTGTTTGAGGGGAGGAAAAAGGAGCATGGATGATTCATTGTATCGTTAGTTTTCCTATGAAATTTGTTTCTTTTGAGGAAAGGCAGTAAGTATAGAAGTAAGTTTCATTCATGTCTTCTGTATTCATGATGTAAAAGTCAATAAATAAATAATGAAACCAAGATCTGGGCTTTGATTAGGCCCAGGATTTTTCTTTTCTTTTCTGTTCTCCTGCCTGTCTGTTTTTCCTAGAAAGCGCAGGTTTTCTTGTTGCATTCATCCTGTAAACATTAAACACCCCCAAAGTCTCTTCCTTCCACTTTAATACCAACGCTAGCCAGAGCCTGCTGAAACTCCCACTGTGACATTTCAGGATTTTTTGAGGCTTCTAGTAAGATCTTGAGGTCTGCAAACTACTCTTTCCTTTTTGTTCAGCGTTTGTAAATATTTTTGTTTCTTGAAACAGGCAATCTCACCGACACATAAGGTCTTATTCTGGAGACAAAGGCTTACAGGTGAGAAAATGTATGGAAAGCAAATCAGGCTTTCTGTGTGTGATGGTGGAAGAGGCCAAAATATAAGATCAAGCAATAATAATTGTACCTACGCTGCCGACATTTATGCTGTTGCTCATTTCCATAGCATCTAACTCTGACCTTCGTCTCTATGAGACAAAAGGTTTGTAAAATTAATGGTTGAACCAGTTCTGTTGACAGCTAACCTGTGGAGGGTGGGGCTAAAAAATGTTTTTTAGGGGAGGCGCACACTTGAGGTCGGAGATTATCGCACAACAATAATTAACATAAACCGCCTGCTGCTGGATTTTAAGCCTGGTTGGTCCATTCCAGGTTCCTTTTATCTGCTTTTTTTTTCCCCTCAAACAAAAGCCTTGTTGAATCATTATTTTCAAACTAAATGACCAAATTTATTTTGCTGCGCGCTATTGTCTCCTTTCTTGTCGTTGTCGTGGTCTGCCTCTTCCATTCGCATCATGTTTCAGTGACATTTCCATCTGCACAGCTAAGCTGCTGGTCACGTGACTTTGAAAAATTGACCCAAATGTGCTGATTGGCCACAGGCACAGAGAGCTGTAACCAATGAGAGACCAGCACAAAGTCACATGGAAGTTGAAAGTGTTAAAACGTGCGTACACACTCATCTGACCGGCGCCCCTCGCCTTTCAAACATTAAAACTAGGACAAAAAAAAGGTAAGGAAAATGCTGACAAATCCAACATCAGACATTTTATGATATAACAGATTACTTATTATTTCTTAATTTTATTTACTATGTCTACAATTTTTCCTGCAATTTTGAAAGATTGTAATAATTATAAATAAACGATAGTCATAATTTGACACGTTTTTCTTGTCTTCCTGGCTCTAACATGATTATACTTTACAGTGTCTTGCTGCAGGGAGTTGGGACGTTCTCCATGTGCGTCTCTGGGTACTCCAGCTTCCTCCCACAGTCTAAAAACATGATTGTCAGGTTAATCGGTGACTCTACATGTCCCTTATGTGTGAGTGTGTGCCTCTGTGTTGCCCTGTGAAGGACTGGAAATATGTCCAGGGTGGATCCCACTGACAGCTATTCATGAAGTTTACATTTTACCTTATTTTAAAAATGGTTTTTGATGCACCAGTTGACCTTTATTTCCAGTTATAAGACAGGAAAATGTGCAGGGAGAGAACAGGGGACAATATGCTACACCACGCGCCCACACATCCTTTTTAACTGTAATCCTGCACAATGAATCCCTCCAATTAAAAACGTTGGACTTTTTGTGCTTTATGTCTTACCTGTGTCGTAATTTCTCTAAATTTTACAACCGCGAAAAAGTATTCACCTAATAATTTTTGTCGTACCTTGTACAGCTTAGGCTGCTTGGTGTTTTCTGTTTCATTTTAATAGTTCAATCTGTAAGTATTTTCATGCAAGCTTTGGCTCTTAATGCTCTCTGAACAGATCAATTATTCATACGCCTCCATGCATGTAGGAAAAAAAAAAAAACTTTAGGTTAAGGGTCCCTCAAACTTTTAGAGCTGCAGCAGGACTATTCTCGTTCTCATTTATTTGCTGGAAATGTTGGTCATTCTAAGAATTAAATGAACCAATAAAGAAATATTTTATATATTGAGTTTGAATGAGGTAGACCCAGACAGACATCCCGTCTTCAGTAACACTATAGTTCTTTCTGCGGAGTTTTCTTTGACTGATTCGGTTAGACGTGGAGCAGCAGCTCTTATCTAGAAGACGGAGCTCTAAATCCCATATTTAGGCAAAGCCAAGCTAAAAAAACGCCAAACTAATAAGTTCTGATGAGTGTAAAACATAGCAGGAGTGAATGGAAGTAGCTAAAAGTCTCCGTTTTCCATTGGACTTGCTTGTGAGGATAAATAATATTTTTCTGTAATAGTATAATAGTATAATAATTTTAAAATATTATACAGAGGGTACGGTCTGTCATACCACCCATCTTCTAAAAGTCTGCCATTTTCTCACAGCAACATGTCGGCTCGGTCCTAAAAACGTCTCTTGAAGCTGGCGGTACATGCGATGTTTGGGGTATGAATTAAAATAACGATGTAGAGGGCAGGTGCTGTCAAATTTTCACATTCATTTGGCTCAGAAGCAGCAGGAAAAAAATAACTAATCATCTTCAGTAAACATGCGGGGGAAATATACTTAAATACCACAAGTAAAGCTTTTTCCTCAACTCCCAGGGGATGCATAAGACATTAAATAACACCATGAAACACAGCAAGCTGGTTCGCTTGTCAGAGCCGACTCCTTTTTGGTGCAGAGGAAGAACAATTTTCTCTGATTTTACCTTTTCAGACGAAGGGACTTTAGTCTGTGTGTCCTGATCTGCAGCTTTAGGAGTAATTCTGCTTTCCTGTTGTATATTTAGATTGAAAAAAAAAAGCGTCTACAGCTTCATTTCTGAAGGCGAATTGTACTGTCAGTTTCTTTTCATTTGAATCATTATATTCTTCTGAGACACAAGGACAAAAGACAGAAAACGAGTTGTCAGATTTGTTTTATTTTATTTGCCAGGAGTCACATAAAACACAGTAGTACATTAGTGAGAGCGAAAACCCACACAGAGAAAAGGAAACATTCTATGAAACAAGGAGAAATTAAGACTAAAACTTCAACTTATTTCATCATTTATAACGTGAGGACATAAAACTTGCTGATTAGTTGGTGGAAATAAGGTAAATAATACAAAACATAACCATGAGAAACTTTTGCTTTACATCTTAAAAGGCCAAGTTTTTAAACGTATAACAAAAAGCTTTGTGCAAAGACGTTTTTGTTAACCGGCATGAAAAATAATCAAAGACTCACAATCTTCAAGGTTGAGGATAAACTCAACGGCCATTATGATTAAAACTGTCTACAGCAGAATCAATATGTGAATAGATTGGGGTGCGTTTATTGTTTCGAGCACAAAATGCGCTCCGATAATCAAAAAGGAGCAACGTTAAGATGAAAGAGTTGTAAATTTTCCCGTTGAGCGGCTGCTGCATGTAAACATAAAAGTGCTCATTACCTCCTTTCCCAGCAGAGCTTCTCGGGTACATCCGCGATCGATCAATAGTCTGCATGCGTTTGAGGAAAATGCATTAGAGAGTAATAACTTGGGTTTCCTGCTCAGCCACTAAACATCTTCTTTACTATTTATTTATTCTGCTGCATTTAGCCCCTATTTTACACCCAGGGTTTACATGAAACTGAAGATGGGTAATTAAAACGCAGCCCACGTGGTTTCTAAAAATTTTTCGTTAAATATGTTGAATTTTTATAAAATTCATTTAGAATTGAGATTTTCAGTCAAAGCTCGATTTTTTTCTGGAGTGCCATCGCTGTCTTTGTCGTTTTCCCACCAGGAAACGTTACAAGCAGCTAAATCTGCCAATGGACAGCAGGAGGAAGTTAGAAAGAGGGGCGTGTGTTATTAAGGATTCCTGCAGATTCCTCTGTTTTCTCTACATAATCTAATCTATCTGTGGTCAGACTTGTTGTTTTCCCCCCCTAGACATTAGTTTACGTTGGTTATTTTGTTATAGTCTTTTGTTTCCTCCTTCCACGATTAAGAAACTCTGTGATTGACCTGCAGGCCCTCACAGGGCTGCTCTCCATTTTTCTTGGAGACGACAAATTACAGCAGATTTCTCTGGATTCAGGAGGCTGATGTAAGCGGGAGGCAACAGCAGAAAGCCGAATGTTGCTGATGGAGAACGGTTGTGAAAGCAGTGCGGATGAGGCAACATTCTCCATTGTTACTGTACCAGTGTCGATTTTACTTTTCTTTTTTTTCTACCTCGGTCTCCACAATTTGCGTCACTGCTTGTTAATTTCTTTGCTGAATCCAAAAGAAAAAGCCACAGGCAAAATAAAAAAAAAATGGTTTTGATCTCTGACGCCAGAGACGCTGAGACAAATTGGGTAAATCGCTCTGGCTCTGTAGCGCCCCCTGCCGTGTAAACCCACATGCATGTCGCATATATATATATATATATATATATATATATATATATATATATATATATATATATATATATATATTACCACTAAGTTTCTGTAGTCCAAGAGACCAGGGGATTTAATTCAACAATTTTCAGCTCAAATGGATCCAAAAAACATTTCCCAGTTTTGGCAACCGGAGCCGACTTTAAAGCTCCATGAAATGGAGCGACTGCCAACGTTTGTCCTCTATCAGCCCCGTTCAGCTGGTTAAAATGTGTTAATCTGGGTTAAATATAGTTAATCCATGAAATCTAAAAGACTGGAGGTTTCTAAGTCGGTCTTAAGTTCATTTAAAAAATGCATTGCATGTTTTTGCCCTTGAAGATGCCATTTATTTACAACAGTCTAGCTATCTTGAATTTTCTTTTCCAGGTTAATTTGTCCAAATCCTCCCACATTTTGTACCTAATCTCTGCCTTTTCTTCCCTTCCTACTCTCATTTTGTTCCTGCAAACGCACCATTTCAAAGCCAAGTACGTAAAGCCTCACATATCAGTTTATTTTTCCTTTCAGATGAGCATTTGTCATGAGGTATAGTTAACATCTTGACATCTCATGTCTCATTTAATTCTGTTCTGTATTATTGTCTAAAAACAGTAATCCCTGTGGGTAGATTGTATTTATCGGAGTAACAAAACCACCAGGGAAAAATAAGAAAGCTGGTATAAACTGGACCCAGTTCACTCCGTTTATATTTCACACCTGCTTTGACCACCGCCATTTTGAGGTAATGCCTTTAGAGTCGGCCTGCTGTCTACATTTCTACTATTTAAAGCAGCTTATTAGGATTTAGTGCAACTTTAAGGTTTGAATTAATGTAAGAGACCTTTGTCATCATGGTGATTATTTAAAAAAAACAACAAAAAACACTGATTTGTGTTAAATATGCAGCACTTGCCCCTATCACCACCAGTTCTGCCACATGAGGGCGATGCCATGGTAAAATATTACTGAAAATCTTATTAGATGTGAAGAAATGGGCAAAAAAAAAGCTTTATTCTCACACGCGCCGATCTTTGACAGTCGAGCTTATTTAATAAACCAACTATAACTACTTCTTTGGTGCTTATCAGTGGAATAAGCTTCAAATTAATAAAAAAAAGCTGTTTTTTTTGTCTAAATGCAAGAAGAGAAACGTAACAAAAAAAAACAAAAATCCCTGTGTTCGTAATGTCCGCAGTAAATGCTGTCGCTAAAAAAAACCGAGTGCTCCGTCTAGTGGTCTGGGGTGGTACTGCATCCCTCTGTTGAGCTACTGATCCTGGTTGTTTCGCATCATGCGGACTCCCAGCCGGGTGGAACTGCACGTCGCTGCGTCTGCTGATGTTCAGTCACTCTCTTGGCATTCACCGCGTGCCTTAATTGTATGGACATTTAAATCAAGGTCCGCTGTGAACACGAGGAGAGAAAACCCAAAGTCCCCCCCCCCCTCCCCCCCCCAACCGCTCCAGCCATTTTCCATACGCACTTTTTATTTTCTGATGACGTTTAGCTTTTTTTTTTTTTTACAAATCTGCTTAATTACCATTAACTAGTTCCGCTGCCTCATTCCAGATGAGTCTTCTGCATACATTTACTAATTCATTTTCGCTTCCTTGCTTTTTCTTCCTCAACACTTCAAAGATTTGTGATCTGCAGATGCAAAGGAAGTGTTTCTATAAACTACTAATCACATCTAATTTGATCTCTAAGAGGTTATAAAGTGTTGAGTCGCAGCTTAGGCCAAAACTACTCACTAAATGTTATTTGAATGTATGAATTTGATTGATTTCCGGCCATTAATGGTCAAGTCTCCCTGGCTGTAGTAATTATGTCGCCCTACCTGCCATGCAGGGTCATATTTATCAAATGCATGTAACGCTTTAAGGTGAAACACTTTTTTTATTATTAATACAAAAAGATTTAATCCCACCTCTGTAGGTTTTGCACAGCTCTGACAGACATACTGTCCCAGATTTAAATGCGTGTGTGTGTTGGATCTTAGCATTAAACTGGATGTTCCTCTGACCTTCAAACAGTGTCTGGTCGCCCGTTATTCAGAATCCACTCTTTAGGCTTTCTGTGCGATGCTGAGCGAGTATTTTATTCTTCCTAAGAGAAAAGGTCCTGCTGCAATCTGCCTCATCCTTAACATACAGAGAGGAGATGTGAAAGGTTTCGCTTTTTTAATCTGTAAGAAAATATGGTGTTATGTAAATTAGCATCGATCATTCCTACCCAATGAAAGAAAAACTACGCAGCTCCACAGAAGCCTATATGGACCTAATGCTCACTGAGATTGATTGTCTGTCTGCTGCAGGTGTAAAATCTCTGTAAATTGATTTTGAGCCCACAGAGGAGTGGAGACTAATAATGGCTTCCTGGCAGAGCGGAAAGATGCGTTATGTTTTTTTTTTTTTTTTTCTTAATAAATGCAATGCATGCCCAGTATAAGTGTTTAATTTTAGCAGATCCAGTTTAAAAGTGCCGGCATGGTCCTTTAAGCAGCACTGCGGACCTTCAGAGCATCACCCTCCATTATCCAGCGGCCATAATGTGCGTTCTGATACAGCACTGCTGCAGGGGTGGAAGCTGCGGCTGCAGCTCTACCCATCATCCCGCATCAGTTCACACATCATGTCAGATGCAAAAAAAAAAAAAAAAAAAAAAAGAAGAGAGAGAGAGAGAGAGGGAGGAAAAAAAGACAAGAAAGGAAGAGGATAGAAAAAAAGGGGGGAGCAGAGGTCTGATGAAAGAAGGTGCAGCAGTGCAGCTCAGCGGCTCTCAGGTAGAAATGAAAAGAAATGGAGCCATCTGCAGCCTCATTAAACGCAGAAATGCAAATGACCCAGATAGCTCATGTAGGCTAAAAAACGCAGAGGGGGGGAGGAGAGGGGGGGGGGGGGGGGGGGGGCTCCTTTGTGGGGGTCGGCTGGGAGGTTTGAAGCCAGTATTAACCATTTTCTAATATTCAGAGACGAAATGAGCCAAATTACAACAAAAGATTTACAAAACACCTCTAATAAGGGCTACCCCCCCCCCCCCTGTCAGAGCATCACATTACATCATGGCCTCTCCAAGAGATAAATGTCACATTTCTGTCAATGCGCACTCTCTCAGTGTTAATCCTGCAGAATTTCTTTTTATGATAAAGAGATGGAGACGCAGCCCCACAGCCCTCTGCGGCAAATAAAACGCGCCCAAACCCCCCAGAATTTCAGTTTTACAACAATACGAGCAAAAAACCGAACAACAATACCTGCCGCCTGCGAGGAGCGGGACAAATGGTGCAGAAATGTGCATTTTAAAACGTGATCTGAGGCTTTTGACGGCCAGCAGCTGGAACGGCTCTGCAGGGTCTAAGCCGGCTGGAGGTGTCCTCTCCATGGAGGGATGCTGAGGGATGATGCGGATGTGGGGGGGTGGTGGTGGTGATGGTGGGGGGGATGCAGAGATCACGCCGTCCTCCTCCCGCAGATGAGCTGGATGCAGAGTTTTCCCCCCCCCCCCCCACCAGAGAAGCTCGCTAAGCAGACATAGTCCAGAAGCATAAAGAAGTGTGGAGGTTAGAGCTGAATGTGTCGCGCGCCGGGTGCAGTCCGTGCAGCTCTGTGGCAGGATGGAGGCAGAGAAGCCGGGCGCAGTCAGATGGAGAGGAAAGAGGAGAGGGGAGGGGGTGGTCCTCTGAGAGAGAGGGAGTCAGATGAAGGCAGGTTTTTACATCCTCAGCTTCAGCTTCCACCCCCCCCCCCCCCTCTCTGCTTCATCCTGCTCAGGAAGGAGGAGGAAAGGCTGAGTGAAAGCATCTGGCCCACAGTGGCACCCCCCCCCCCCCCCCACACACCTAACTGCCTTTAATTTAGGTTAATCTGGAATATGAAACATGCAAAGTTTTTCTGCACACGGCAGCCGGACGTGTCATCAAGTGCAAACTGTGATCATGGTTCAGCCTTTAGGTTTTCTGTTAGATTTCTGCAGCATTTTCCGCCGATAATTACTGTCACTCATGAGCTGTGAGACGGAAATCTGACGGAAGATCTGGAGGATGAAGATCCATCCTTCTCCTCTTTAAGCCGTCGCTCAGTTTCCAATTTAGACCAAAGGTGTCCAAACTTTTCATCTCGTGGGTCGAAATTGTCAAAAGCAAAAAGCAAAAAGCACTTGAGGGCCAAAAAAAAAGGAATAAAACAAAATAACATAACCAAACAATTGTGACTTTTTTTTATACCTGTTCTACTAAATATGGTCATTTTAAATAAAGAAATTATCAGATTGTGGTGCACCAAAGTCTGCATTTGAGTTAAAGCCACTGGAGAGATGTGATCCTATTTGACATCAAAGAGAATGTTTACCTATTAAGACAAATGGTTTGTGTTGTACCCAACATTTAATTGTAACATTTTAACTTGTCTGTAATAATTATAAATAATAAAATTTGGTTGGCCAAATCTTTCTTGAAATGCAACTAGGGGAGGGCCGCACAAAATCAGCACAGGAGCCGCAAGTGGCCCCCGGGCCCCACTTTGGACACGCCTGAGTCTTTTAAGACTTTCTTTAAATTTATTTTCATCTTTTTTGCATTGCGTTGCTCTTATTTCATAATAACTTTGGCCTTTTGATAACTTATTTGAACCATTCTATTTTTTTTTTCAGGGTGATCAAAAAATATTCGACTTCAACATTAAAAAAAACAAAAAAAAAAAAACAAGAATTGAGTTCACAAATGTATATTTAATGTGGATTTCCTCGGATTAGTGGGAGCCAAGACGTCCGTTTCCTGACACTGGACTGACTTCAGAGGCTGGTCCGTATGTTTTTTTTAACCGGTTGGTGTTTCCAGGATTTTAATGTTGGCGTAAGTAAAATAGTTTCTTGGTATTTTTCCATTAGCCCCACAGCATGACTCTGCCACCACTTTGCTCAAACCTTGGTTAAGTGTTCTTGGACTTGAAAGCTTTACATCTCAAAGCAGCAAAATCTTTGTCTTGTTGGACTGTAAAGTTTCTCCAGGAAGATTTAGGCTTGTCTTTGTGTTATGCTATAAGTTTCAGTCTAGCCAGCTTTGGTTTCTTTATCGCCATCTTCTCAGTGACATCGTTGATCCATTAATTTCCAGGTCAAAGCAGACCTGATGTTGTTTCTTAACATCCTAATAAACAACATAAACCTGAAACCTGCATTGAATCTGTGAGCCCCAACGTGACAATGAAAAATATTTAAACTGGTTCTTTAAGGGCTTTGTTGGTAAGAGCATTTCACAAAGACACCATTTCCTCAGCTAAATGTATTAAAAACAACAAAGATGACACAATCCAACAGTCAAAATATTTTGTGAGCTTATATATTGTGTACTTTGTATTTGCTGTTTTTTAAAAGAAAACACTGTAGGTTTTATATATACATACGAAAAACATATATTTATGTCCCTTTTCATATGTTTATTTAAAATGTTTTAAATAATAGCATGATAAGGTAAAGAGGGGCACACAAACTCAACACCTGTTAGCAACAACTAATTGTTTGTGATGCATACAAGCTGAATTTATAAATGTTAAATTAAACAGATAAATTAGCATGAACCAACACACTAGACATTCCTTTTTATAAAAGCTAAATGTTGTAATTTAATCGTATACATAAAAATACAAATAAAGGCTCACTTATATTCATTTATTGAACAGAAAAGATTCTCATCAATCCTTCAATGAGCTAGCAAGGACAACCAACACTAGGTTAATATTTGCTTTTAGTTTACATTTTCCTGTTATATTTTGTTTAATTTTGCTTTTATTCTGTTTTTATTTTCCAATGTTTTAATCGTGTGAAGCATTTTGCATTGTCCTTTTTACTGAAATATCCTATACAAATAAATTTGCCTTGCCTAGATGGTTGCAGACTAGCCGGCAGATAAACGTAACGTGTACAATTCCAGTATTTTAATTGGACGATCCGAGCTTGGGGCCACAGGATTTGTGCCCCACAGATGTCTACTGAGAGCATGTTGGTCATGCTCACTGTGATTTCAGATGTTTATTATTTAAACAAACGTTGGTGGGCCGGCCCCAATATCAAGGCGCCTCAAGAGGATTTAGCTACTGAGCTTGTCAGTTTTCTGGCAGACTTAGATATATAGACACAAATGTTTATTACAGAATTTTATTGGTAAGGGAATCAGCCTTTTTTACAATATTGCTCTATAAAGAATGATCATGTCCCATTGATTATTGCGAACATAGAGCTCCACAGCGACATCTGGTGGGCCTGGCCCCAAATGTAGAGACGCCACAGATGGAGAGCAAAGTGGAACTGAAATCAGTTTCCATGTTTGCAAGCACAAACATGGCGTTTAAACCTGATTTTGATTTTTGGACCTCTACGGACCACGTCAAAAATCCACCACAACATGAAAGGTCTTTCAGGGTCAGGATACAACAACAACACTCTCCCTCCCAATCAAAACTGACAGATTTGGGCATGCTTGACGCTTCCACAGGTCGGCCATGTTGGTTTCTTACTGTGGTGGCAGCATTTCTGGGTTCTGGGTGTGATATGGGGAGGTTTGTTCACATCAGCTACAGCTAATTTATTCCTTAAATCCGATTTATACGTGTGTGGATTGGGTAATCAGAGACATTGAAGCTATGCTGGCCAAGCTGGTCTCATAGCAAGGATACAACCTCCCCCCCTAGGTACGTTGGTTGCTACGTGGGTTTCATCCCACTCCTGCTTGGGCTTCAAATTAAACCAATCCACTCTCTCCATGCTAGAAAAACATGCTTAGAACCATTGCACCTTTAAAAGGGTTTCCTCTACGCCCTGTAGAGCAGGACTCGAAATTCAGGAGAAGCACGCACGCCTCCAAATTGCGCCTAAACTCAGCTGTGTTGGTTGCTGGGAGACTACAGGAAGGTCCGAGCTTTTTAGGCTGCGATTTAAATGCAAAACGCCAGGCTGCCAAAGATAGAGGAGAGGAAGGAAAATTATGAGCTGTAGGTTATCTGATTCACGACGCCTGCAGCCCAACTCACAATTAAAAACAAAAAAAAAAATGAGACGTTAAAGCTTCTGTATGACTGGCCAGTGGTGGTCGGTTAAAAACGTATGGATTATTCATTACGGGTTCTCTGTGCACGTTTCCTCCTGCCTGCCTCCTCGCTAAGGTGTACTCAGAAAGTGCTGCAGTGTGTAGGATTCATTGTGTAGGACGGCGTGCTTTCCAGCGTGCGGTACTCTGCACGGCTCCAGCCTCTCACCTCCATCCTGCAGCCGATGAGCCCCATAAAAATAGAGACGGTGTTTCCTCCTCCACAGCGAGACGCAAGCTGAAATATCTGTGGTTAAACTCTGCAGATTGTGACCAGGTCAAGAGAGCGTCCCAGCTGAGGCCTCCATCTGGTAAAAATAATTTAAAAAAAGCAGCTGAAAAGGAGGGTTGCTGAAATTCGCCACCGTCCAGCTGTGTTTCAGCGACCGCGGAGGTCATGGAGACAGTAATCTGACGTAGATGATGAAGATTGTAAGTTCAACACCACTGACCTGGACCAACGTCTTTTTTTGTGATGTGATTTACACGACTTTGTTTCTTTATTATGAAATATGTGTTGCTTCTTGGCGCAGAAAAGCAGCAACTCTCCTCTGAGGTAGAACGTGGTGCAATGGGAGGCTTTGAACGCTCCGGCTGAATTATTGATGATTCTCACCTTCATACAGACATCATCAGACACCAACATTTTTTTAAAAAAAAGTAGCTTTTTTTTTTAGTACAAACAGAATTCTTCCATATGGTACATCATCTGTCCCTTTCCATTTCTTCCTCCCTCTGGTGCACGGGGGAACCAATCGACTGATGAGGACGGCTTGATGCTCATTTCACTCAACCAGCTTCATTTATTAGAGCTTGATTTCCTTCCACCTGACCCACCATCAGTACTCTGAAGCTGTCATGTTCAGTCAGATTTAAAGCCTACCGATTAGACTATAGGTACCTTTTTTTTAAAATAAAGAACCTTTAAGCTGGTATTAAAATACCTTTCATTAGGGATGCACGAAACATCGGCATCGACGCTGGTACCGGCCTGATAGATAAAACTGGGTCAACATCAACAACCGATTTTTGTTTCCATCTTGTTGCCTTTTGTGTGTTTCAGGAGGGGGAAGGGGTCATTTGTCTGGTCATGTGACAGTGATGCAGTGCAGCTCTGTTTGAAGCAGAGACTATGGTCCTTTTTTTCAAACAGCTGAAAAGGTAAGGAACCATACATAGCTGAGGTGTCCAGAGTGCGGCCCGGGGCCATTTATGGCCACTGGACAGATTCCCAACTGCATTTTGTCAAATGATTTGGTTCCACAAGCCCCGGTTTTTAATTATCAGAAAAATATTACAGACAAGTTAAAATCTTTTTTCAATTGAAAATATTCAGTATAACACAAATTATTTGTCTTTTAATCACTACGTTTTTTACTTTCTCTTTAATTTCATTGACCACAACGATCCAATGACTTGAAGGCAGACGTTCATGCACAAACTCTGCTTTTGTTTGTTTATTAAAATTGGTTGAATACAGCAAGCGTTTGCAAAGAGACTGACCCAAATCCTGTTCTTATTGCTGACAATAGACAAAAAAAATAAAATAAATAAAAAGTCAATCCATTCCAAGACATTTTGACCGAATTTTAATTTGGCAAATGTGCAAAACTTTTTAAGTTTTGGATCTATTTGCATATTCTCTTTGCAACAAAAAACATCTGACTCTTTAATCAAAATGTTTAATTTACACATTTTGTGCAGCAGGTTAAAAAAATTCCCAATAGAATTTTTTTGTAATTTTAGTTTTCTTTAAATACCATTTTTTTAGACTATAAATCACTCCTGAATATAAATCGCATCAGGCAAAAAATGTCATATATAAGTCTTACCAGTCGCAGGATTGGCTAAACTATAAAATAAAATGCGACTTACAGTCCGAAAAATATAGTATATATATTTTGTGACCCTCATGTAGTTTTGCCTTTACTATTTTGGCCCACATGAAGGAAAGTTTGGAGACCTCTGATATATAGCATAGATAATATGTGAATATATCAGTTTAAGATCAAGAATCTTTTATTATCATCTCATAATATTGTGCTAAATTTTTTTTTTTAAACAGACACCGGCTCAGGGTGCACACAAATAACATATACAGTTAGACACAACAGACTCAGTATTTTTTAACATATGGAAATGAAACACACTTCCTGAGAAGCCCAGGCGTGTAAAAAAGTCGTTATGGTCTTCTAAGACTTCTAAGAGCTCTGAAAGTCAATCCTCTTTAAACGATATGATTTATTTTGTTGTTGCATGAATTAATCAAAGCTCCTGTGATGATATGTTCATGCCTGCAGAAAATTCTGTGCAGTAAACTTATACCTTCCTCTACAGAACTGTGCAATCAACCATTCCTTATAAGGTAGTGTGCAAATACACATTCACAGTAGCGTTATTGGAACGTGTGACAGACTCAGTCTTCTCAGCAGGGGGCGATGGCCCTCACAGCTTTTGGGAAGAAGCTGTTTCTGAATCTGTTAGTTTTGGATTTAATGTTCCTGAAGCATTAACCTGGATGGGAAAGGCGCAAACGGTGCATCTGGCCTTTCTTTGGACTCATGCTGCATTGTCCAGATCCTGCTGATGGCATCCCACAATCCCCTGCGCTGTTCTCACCACCCGTGCTGAATCCTTCCTCTTCTGCACTGTGCAGCTCCCGTACCGCACAGTTATGCTGAGACATAGAACACTTTCTATGGTAGAAATGTAGAAGTTTTTTTTCTGTTACCGGCCATAACTGCAATATTATTTTTGGATATTGCAACTGGTCAAAAAATTTTCATATTGTTTCATCCCCACTTTTCATTAAGCCCACATTTATGTATAAAAAGTTTGTTTTTTGTCTGATGTAATATACTAATCTTAAATGTTTTGTTTTTATCTAAATTATAATTAGTAGAAAAGGCTTAGAACCTTTCTGTGTGCAATTACTCTATATAATGAATTTGACTTTGTTAATTAACTTACTGAAATAAATTAACTTTTTTTGTATAACATTCTAATTTATTCAATATGACAGTATACTGCCAGAAGACACATTTTTACATACGTTTAATACAAAAACATTGATGGAGTACATTTTCTAAGAAATTATTGGAGTGGATATGTCTGAAATGCATTTTCAGTGGCCTGTTTTGCAACTTTAATCATAATAAAAATATAGATGTCTGAACCTGAACTAGTTTTTAACATGTCACTATTTCAAATAACCAGAATATGTTGGATGAAGGTTAATTGTTTTCTAATTTAACTTATCTTGTGGTTTTAAATGTAAGAACATACAGGGAGTGGTGGCCTAAAGGTGGGCGCTTAGGCCCTGGAGAGGCTGCATGTTCCCTGGTTCAAATCCCACAGACTGCCACTCTGGGCCCCTGAGCAAGACGCTCAGCCCCCCGGAATGCTCCCTGGGAGCTTCACAGTGGCAGCCCACTGCTCCCTAAAGTAACGCCTTAAATGCAGAGAACAAGTAACATTGAAATGTATATTACAGTAACATTTTATTTTCTTTAAGGTATAAGGATATGTTGATGTGTGACACTAAAGAAAATGTTATTTTATATTATACAAACCTGAATAATACAATTGCGCTACTGAATTTAAAATATTATGCCTTACAATTAAGAATAATTTGAAATACATGAAAATTTAGCCTTTGTCTTATGTATAGATAGTGATAAAAATAGCAAACAATGTAATCAATAAGATATCCCAAAATGGGAAAAAAAGTCTTACTTTTTACATTTTTTTAATCAAAACCTTTTGTTTCTCTTATTTTAGAGGCAGTAATGATGTGCTCTATCACGTTGGAATATAAACCAGGCTAATTTGCAACTTATAATTCAATTAAGTAAGTAAAAACGCACAATCTTCTTTCATTCATGAAATTAAATATGGAGAAGCTTGGATTTGCCATAAATATCTGCAGTACAACGTGTTTGTGTAAACCTGCTGTCAGCCTGTTTATTATTTAATGAACAGACAGACACCAGTATTTATGCACCATAATGTAAAAGTAAATGATTTTACAGAACATAAAACTATTTGCACACAAAAGCCAATAAAAGCAGCTTCTAAAATAAGATTTTTAGAGTCCCTTCCAAATGCTAATAATCAAAAAAGCAAGGCCAGTTTAAAAGGCAATGCAAAAATGTGAGCCTGTTAATTTTATAAGAAAACATTTTGCATTTTAACCAATTACTTACGTAGTTGTGATTTTTACAAGTTTGTTGACCAAAAAATCCCCGGAAACTCAGATCTACGTATCGTTGGAAAACTGCACCAGTATTAATTAATTTTATTTTGTAATATGACATACAACCTTTGCTCAGACTTATTTTTCATGTACAAATTATAGTTATTCACTATTTTATGCTATTTCTTCATTTACTTTCTTCCCAACATCTTAGTGTAAACTGTGCATTTTGCTGGATTATCGTTTTTGTGCAACACTTTGTGAGATGTGTCTGTGGGAAGGTGTTATATAAATATATTTTACTTATCGACATAAAGAGGTTTGTGCTCTTTCTGACTAATTGATTCAAACCTACTGTTTGGTAATGACGAGTCATTTTAAACTTAGCTGAAATTACCAACACAATTTCTAAACGCCCATATGAGTTATAAATGGGCCCTTTGTGCACAGACATTGGGAGCCTAATTCAAATAAATTGAAACATTTTAACTAAGTTTTAAGAGTTTTTTTTAACATTTATTTCACAACTGTATTGTTTTTGCAGTTATATGTCATTATCTTTATGGTATTTTGTGTTTTTTTCCCCCCCTATTTCTTTCTATTTCACTAACAAATAAGAATTAAAGCACACTGTCTATTTCCCCTGCATTGTCTACATTGTTACATTGTTTTACATCGTTTACATTTTAATTGTTTATATAAATTACTGCTGCATCTGGATACCGTGAATAGCACACTGTCTATTTCCCATGCATTGTTTACATTGTTACATTGTTTTACACTTCAATTGTTTACATAAATCGCTGCTGCATCTTTATTCTGAAAATTAGAGCAATTTACTGTGATTTTTGAAGCTGTATGCAAACAAAATTTCGTTCTGTACGCACTTTGTGCATACAAAATGACAAATAAAGCTATCTATGTCTATGTCAAATGTATGTTTCAGAACCGTTTTAAGGTTAAAAATTGTATAAGTTGTGTAGGGCTATTATTCCTCGTGATCAGTAGAAACACATCACGATGGTATCAACTATTTGGATATAAATAGAAGTAATTATACACACATAGAACAGTGTTGATTTTGTTTTAGCCATAGGCTTTTGACTCAAATGTGCTTAATTTTACTTTCATTTTAGTTACCTGTAGTCGTATTTCCTGTAACAATAATCGACCAAATATCCCAGAGGTCATTTCATAACTTATTTCATTACACAAATAATTAGTCTGGGCTGTTTTCACCTACTCTGCCTGGATTGTTTTATTCTGTTTTTTGGTTTTTGTTATTGTCATTATATAAGCGGAGTGCAGGTGAAGTTACTAAGATAGTAGTATGAGTTTATAGGAGTTATGGAGCCATAGTGTTATGCTGACTGTTGTGTAACAGCGCTGCAGCCCAGTTACATCAGCTCCGCGCTACCGTTGGGTAAGCTGGCTGTTATGTAGCCGAGCCTGACCGGGTAACCGCTCCGGCTCCAATGGTCTCCTCCTCCAGGCTCCGTTTGGTCTGGCGACACTTCCTGAACAGTAGAATGGGAGACATGGCCTCCAAAACACAGATGCCAACCCCAGAGACGGCGCTACCCGGCCGGACAGAGAGCATCAAAGTCTCCGGTAAGACTCACTGCAACTATCTAGCTAGCTTTAACCAAACTTCTCTACGGAAGCTTTTAAGAGCGAACCGGGAGGAACCGTTTCCGGTGTTTAATCCTGGTTTCCCTGGTTACTCGGCGTATAATAATGTCCGTGGAGCTGTTTAACAAACCCCAGAGTCACAGTTTCAGAAAGACTACAGATATTTTTTGTCAGTTAGTTAGCACCTGCTACAGAGCACGCATGCGTAACCCATCAAGCAGCGCCGATTGGTTTTGTAATACGTCATAGGATCCGCCATATTAGGAAGGGAAACGCCGAGCAGGAAACCATTCAACTGAACTAGTGATCTGTGTTTTATAATAGGTGTAACTTTGGTTTGAGTTATATAACTCTTGGTATCATAAAGTAGATAAAAAAAGAATGTACTTAGTGTTTGGTCAGTGTTTTCTACACTTATTGGGATGTGTTCTTCCAGGAATATATCATTTTAATTTTATATGCATTTCTTTTTACAATCTTTTTCTCTCGCTTTTATTATTATTACTCCAGATCTATAGAGCACTTTGAGCCAAGTCGGGATTGTTGAACAGTGCTACATAAAAAAAAAACTTTGATTGATTTATGTCTTTAGATTAGTTTGACCTATGCGTAATAGTTATAAAATGTCAAAATATCAAATAAAAAATGTTTCATACAGACATAGCATCCTGAAGGACTTATTTTAGAGTGTAAACTTGATATAATAAATACCCAAACATAAGTTTATGTCTAGCAGTTATTTTCTCCAATAAGATAGCAGAATGCTTTCTCTTAAGCTGTGCTTGAGACAGTAAGAATTGTCATTTGAAAAAAAAAAATACTCATGTAAGAGTAAAAAAAAGCATTTGCGACTTAATTACTGAGTAACAGCTCATACTTTATGATTAGGTTTGTGAGAAATATTCAATTAGACAGATAAAAATCTAAAGTTATGTGCAAATTCCTGTGGTGTAAAGAAAAAAAATAACAAGTCGAAAAAAATAACTACATCATAAAAGAACAAATGAAATATGTCTGTATCTGGTGCAATTTTGTGTGAAAAGTTTTGTTCTTCATTCAGAAAAGAAACTACAGGTCAGTAGAGTTGTCAGAAATTGTACTCAAGGTAGAGTAATGTTGTTTTGAAATAGCATCACTCAAGTAACAGTAAAACTTACATCTAATTAAAACTACTCGAAGTCAATTTAAAAAAAAAGTTACTCAAGTAAATTTAACTATCTACTACCTACCTCTGCCACTAAATATTTGCTCAGTAAATTTGAGATTGCTACGATGACGCAATGTAAAGAAAATGTCTGCAATGTTAATTTTGCTATATTTCCTTTTGTTTTTCAGCTTTTTCTTTTTTTTTTTAAGGATGAAAAATCTTACTAAATAATAAATGAAAGGCAAGTTTTCAGTTGCATTAAATGCATTAAATAAACAGGAAAGGTCAATTTTTTCCGTATTTGCAGCTCCAGTTAAGGTCTACCTACTCCTGTAGGGTTGAAATAAATAAATTTTCTATTATACTATCAGTCTTGCAATAGAAAATGTAGGAACAATCCAACATTTAATTAAGAAATGTGAATAAACGTATTTATTGGGTAGAAGAATCCATCAAGGTTCAAGGTTACCGGTTCTTGATTAATAATTATAGGTCGATTTGCTTTCTCGTGGTTCAAAACATTCATACAAACTTCTTTAACACAGTCAGAACCATTCAAATAAAAAGGTTCTCAAAGGGCTTCAGGCTCCATTAATCAAATCAGAGCAGAAAACAACAGGAGAGAAAAACTGAAATACAGGGTAATCATGCAAGAAATACAATCTTTATAAAACTTATGGGTAAAAACTGTTCAAGAGAAATAATCAATACCTAATAAAATCTGTTAAAACCCTTAAATCCAACCAGAGTCGCAGCTTGTTCCGTTTTGTAACAACGTTTTAAAACGTCTGGTTTCACATTTAGGGACTAAGGAACTTCTTCCAGAGAGAAGCTGAAACTCCCAGAGAATGGGATGAAAGTCGTAATTTAAAGCAGAAGTGGCTCTCCTCTGTACAGATGAGACTGATGGTTGGGGCTCTCCAATCAGTCTAGGCGACAGCTTCACAACCTGCTGGAGGGAACTCCTCTCTTTCAGAGTTTTAAGACCAACGGATAAAACTGATTCGATAAAAGCACAATAAAAACAGGTTTTTATAGTTTGGTCAATACTAAAATGGCAGAGTATCCTCAAGCAGAAGAGGCGCTGATGTGACTTCTTGGACACTGCCTCACAGTTGGCTTCAAAATTTAGTTTGTCATCTAAAACAATACCAATATTTCAAAGAATGCACACCCTCAATTGTCTGGTCTTTAATTAAAGTGACTTTGTGCTTAAAGCTATAGTTGGTAATGGGTGCATAGCATTAGTCAGACAACCCAATAGTTCGACAACCCAATAGTTCGACAACCCTAACCCTAACCCGACAATCTAAGGCACAACTCATGACCGTTCTGTCTAATGTGGGAAAAGTTTAGTTTTCTTTGCCATGCACTCACCATGAAGTTCAATCTAATGCCATCAGAGAGTACTAGGCATGGTAACTGCTGGTACAGATAAGATGAATTTGGGCATGGGCCTAGCGCATAAATCTTGTCAAGGTATAGGCCTGCTAAGAATCAATACTAAAAACCAAACTCATATTTTTCATCTTGAAACTGGTTTGTCAGACTAATGGGTCATCCGACTATATCAGACTAGTGAGACTATTCGAACTAATGGGTTGTTGGACCAAAGGTTTGATGGACTATTGGGGTGTCGGACTATTGGGCAGACCCTGTTGGGAATTCTGTTCGGAAACACTTTTTGTAATACTGGGTAAAATGGTCCTTTCACCCTGTAAGTAGTAAATACATTATGTATTAACAAAAAAGAGGATAAAAATTTGTTTTTTGTGGGAGCTGCAGACCTGTAAAAACCTCTAACCAATCCATGCCCGTTGGTCCGAAGGTAATGGATTTAACAGAGTTTTGTTCCTGCTCTCTTCAAGTTCTGGGGGTATCGCCTTATCTATTGGTCGTCCCACATGCCATCATTCTGACGCGCTCACGTAACGCCAGTGTGCGTGCTCTTTCCTCCCTAGTTTCTGCTTGCTGGCTGTGCATGCGCACTTCTAGCGTTTATGTATCTGGCTTGGCTAGCAGTTAGCTTAGCGGTTAGCCTAGCGGTTAGCCGTTCATTGTAGCTCCGCTACTCTCACCGTAGACTTTGAACATGGCTCAGAGTCGCAAGAAGTGAACCGTGTTCATGTTTATGAGAAGAAGAGGAAGACCTCAGTAGAAAGAAATAAGACCAGAGTTGATTTGGAAGAGTTTCATGGCGCGATTCCCCTGAAATGCAGAAGAGCGAGTTACAGTAAGCCGGTCTGCGCATGCGCAGTTATTCAAAAAAGGGACTTGGGGAAACTTCTGGAAAAATCGCCGACCCTAGCTTTAAGAGGTCTTCGCCTAAAATCAATAAGGACAAGACTCCTCCGCACATCCTTTTATAAAGGCATCATTCACAAGGCTTTTTTAAAAAAAAACATTCAGCAGACTAAAAATTACCTGTGCTTTTTATAGAATAAAAAGCAAAGGTATTGACACATGGCCTTGAGGTAACCCAGTGGATGTGCATTCAAAATCTGAAAAAATTGTTAACTTTCACTTTCTGTGTCCTTTTAAAAAAAATCCAGGATACATTCAACACAGAGACACACAGGACAAAGAACCATGCACACACGACTAAGGGAAATCCAGCATCCCCCACAGCAACTTCTCACTTAAATCAAACTGTTAATGGTGCCTTCTGATTACAATATGCGGTTGAATTGTATGGAAAGAAGAGAAAAAAAATCCACAACTAAAACCCCGCCATGTGTCCCATGCGTCACACCCACCAATAGGTCCAAATCATCACCACATGAGGTGTTTAAAAATGTCCCAGTCAGTTCACATAAAACTGACTGAGAAAACGGGTACCTCAGTCCAGGCTTTTATATCGTTGATTTGAGGCTTTTTTACAGTCTTATAAATGGGCAGCAGATGCACACAGTTACAGTCAGCAAAGCCCTAGGAGGAAGAAGGACATCTTTATAGGCATGTTATCACTGATCCCGTAGCACAGATGTAGCGTCTTGTTTCGCCTTGTTGTGCAGGAGACATTCTGATACACTTTTCTTAATGTCTTCTACAACAAGAGACATGCTTAAAATCACCTAAAATAACATTTGGTGCATCAGAGGAGACGGACTGCAGTTCCTGCATCACATCAAAGATGGTGCTGGAGGCAGAGACTGGGTCCGCTTTGGGAAGATGGTAACTGAACACAACTGTAATAAAGAGTTGGGGGAATTCACAGGGAAGATAAAAAGATCACAGTGACACTGATATTAGTTCAATATGTGGCGTACAATCACGCTCCCATATTGTCACAGATGTACAGTAACAGTAGTAATAGTCTTGGGTTCTCTTTTGTGCTGTTGTCAGCTCACCCCACAGGCTCTCTGTTATGCCTGTGTTCATTTGGGACACTTTTTCAGTTTACTGGCAGAGGCCACTGTATTTTTGTTTAAAATGTCCCAGTATGTCAAGGAATTCAGGGTACCATGCACTCTAATAAGTCTCCCTGGGTGCTTTTGGAAGAGAAACAGGCCCACAGCATCACTAATTATCCACCGTACTTATTAGTGGGTGCGAGCAAGGCTGGGCGATATAAAAATAAAGCATATTGGTATAATAGAAATCATATTGATTATCAATAAGCATATATATTGAGTGCAGCCCTGGCCATTTTTTGCTGTTTCTTATTACCTATTTTTAGATAAAGAACACATAAACTCAACCCTTTATTCAACCAACTTTTCACCAAAACTGCAAGTTTTAAGATAAGAAAAAAAGAACGTGTGCTCTCTGAACTCTTTAGAGGGGGCGGGGCTTTGCACGTCCCTGAGTCTGCGTTTGTGATTGGTTGGGAGGATGTAATGACTGTAATATTAACCTACATGATAGGCTAGAATGCATAAGAACCGGAAACTGTTATATTAAACTTTTATTTACCCCTTTTTTTGTCCTATCGCATCACACGTATATATCGTTATTGAATAATCGTCTGGCCCAAGGTGTGAGGCATCTTTCGTCCTTGTGTTTCACATCAAGCCCACTTGGAGTGTTCAGTTTTAGTGCCATCTCAGTAAAAACAACATGGTTCTACTCAAAGTTACGGTAGAGTTAAGAAAACTCCATATGAAAGAAAAAGCCATCTCCTGGCATCACTTCTGGAAACAACAAGTAGACGCCATCTGAAGGGCGAAAGAAAAACACGGGCCCTTATCCAGTAGAATAGCCTCCATTTAACATCGTATTTATACCCCAGGAACACAGAAGATCATAAAAACTGATCAATTTCAAACAGTAAAGTATAAATTAAACAAAGGGCTCAGTTAGATGCATGTTACGGAAATTGTAGAAACCACCACTGACTTGTGTAAAGTTTCTTAACACTGAATACATTCATTCCAAATTAAGGGTTGGATTTTTATTTAAGGAAATTCTCAGTGTGAGAATTATGCTGCTGCAATAAAAGATAAATGTATTCTAAGACTTTTCCCAACATCTTTACCAGGGGGGGTGCCAATAAACACGTCTGGCAGTGTATGTGTGTGTTTGTGAGATAGGGAGCCTTCTGTGTGCACAAACAGGCCGACAGCAGCAGTAAGTTGGCAGTGAGGGCATTTGGCACCGACATGCCCCCTCTTCACTACAAGTGAGGGCGCTGAGCCTTGGCACACGATGAATAGATCCGCACTGGCACCGAACAAAGGGCTCAGGACACACAAGAGCACACACTCGCTGGCCTTTATACTGGCCTTTAGTTGCAAGCAGTAAATATAAAGGTTGTCGGGTGAAAGGAGTGTTGACTCAGCTGTGTCTGAGTTCTGTGTCGCAGAGACTTAAGACTTGATTAGCGCATTATTAAATGTTTTGAGCGTCCTTAAAATAAAACACGCTGCGAAGTTGTCGAACTACTTTGGCTGGTTTGGAAAGGGTTGGACCGGAGAAGGAGGATGTGGGAGTGAAGGGGTTAGGAGGGCGGGGGTCCGCAGCGAAACGACGATCGGGACGGATGGGAAGGTTGAGGCGGAATGGCACACTTGCTGGAGACTCGCCAAAGCTTCTCGGGGAGCGGTGCCACGGTGGAGAGAGGGGCGAAGGAAGCGCGAGGGAGCAGAGGGGAAAGGAAAAAGCCTATGCCTGCAGTAGAGAGACTTGGCAGGGCTTCTTTTCTTTTGTCTGTCTGGTTCAGGGCTGCAGCGCCAGAGGAAATCAGGAAACGTCCAGGCATGGTGGTTCTGGTGGTGGACGGGGACAATTTCAGCGTTTGTGATGAAAAAAAACAACAACAACTAACAACCCCAAAACATTCTGACTGAATCGACTGGAAACTAAACTTCGGTGAGGTGGGAATCAAAGACAAAAGAAGATGGTTTTCCTGTTTTTTTTTTTTTTTTTTTCTTCTCTCTCCACAAAAGTCAGCTTTGGGACCGTTGGACGGGACAGGGTTTTGGAGACAAAGTGTCTGCAGTAACCAAAAATTCGGACAATACTTTAATTGTAACGCGACAGATTTTATACCGTCTGGTATTTTCTTTAACCGCGTCTGTGAACTGGACCAGGATGAACGGCAGAAAGGCCAATGGAAGCCAGAAGAAGGCCAACCATGCACCAAGCAGGAGGTTTGTCTGTGATCAGGGATTTGGATCTATGACCAAATATGGATGGGGGGGGGGGGGGTTGCTGCTTGTGTTTGGGGGAAGGTAATCCAAGTTTAAAAGTCAAATGCTACAAGTTTAATCATTTAGATGTGATGGAGCTAGAGGAGCGAATGCAGGTGAGGCTGTGTCAGCGACACAACCAGCAAAAATTGAGATTTCTAGATTATGACGCCTTCAGATGCTTTTACTTGAGTATTATACGCATATTTGTGCTGTTTAATTATAGATAGATACACAATTAGAAGTGTTAAAATAGGAGAGGATAGTAATGTTTGGCCTCAGAGTGGTGCAGTACCTCACTGCTATGATATGGGTTGGAAATGGATGAGAAAAGCAGCATAACTTCAGTGTTTCTAGTGGATTACCTGCTTTTTTTAGACCGTGATTTGTTGACCATAAATTAGATACAAGAATTGCATGTGCTGATAAATTACTCTGGTATGCTTTTGCCAGAGCAGGCAGTCTGAAAGGTGGATTTAAGTATCGCTGACCTTGAAATAGAGTTAGCTTAGTGCAGAAATCTTACTGAATGCAGCTGATAGGCTGCAGCCCCACACCAAGGGACTTTTCATGCAGCGTTTTAACCAAGTGCCTCTCATGGCTCTCTGCTAGGTCACAAATGTTGCCGGACGCAACCTGAGCAGCATATCTGTCCAACTCACAAGACGAGATGAGACAAGATCTTTGGAGAGATTAAAATCCTCTTTTTCTTTCTTTTGCAAATAGAGTAGATGTTTAACTTTTAAATAATCTATAATCAGTGTGTAATAACACAGTTGAGGGTTTTCTAGTTTATAAATTGCAGTTGTTTAATATATTAATATATATTAAAGAATCTCTGTGTGTGTGTAGTTCAAGTATTTCAGATTTTGAATTTCAGATGAACCAGTGCAGTCCAGACCCTTTGGACAGTGAAAAAGCCCTTTAGCTTCAAGAGAAAGTTCCTAATTACTTTTCTATAAATTATTAACGTTTATGGCTAATGGTTAGCCAGTCATGATATTCTAACAGTGCTTGCAAGTTGACTGTATCTGGGTAAAGACTCTTTTAATGTATCCCTTCCCCCAAATTCCCCCAAAATATTTCAAAATGTCATATTGTGAGTTAATCATTTGTGAAAAAACTAAATGCAACCTTTAAATATTAGATATATGTGCAACGTGCTAAGACCCTATAATTTAAAGGGGTGTGATGGCACTGTCTTTTCTGTGATTGACTTTAAATGAAGGTGGCACTGGCAGGTGAGAAGAATCTGTCACCTACCTGTCAGACACAGAGGATGCTTTGCCAACGCATCAGACGGCGCTACCAGAACTCGCCAGAGTCCAGCTTGCTGGGATCACAATGCTGGTCTGTGCTTGGATCTATCAGGTGCTTGTCATGTTGGCTCCACAGACGTCACAGTGACATGACGCCGCACCGTGTCCTAGCTTGCTTTGAATGCTAGCTTATTGGTTAAGATGGTGTGTGGGCGTAAACGTGAGCAAACAACGTTGTAAAAATCAAGTCCTGTCCCTTCTTTTTATAAAGTAAGCGCGCTGCTTTTGATGTGTTCCTGTTGTGAATAGTGCATACACGTTTATTAGGATCGGTGGTGTGGAATTCACTGCTGCTCTGCATCCCGACCTGACAAAAAAACGCTTTTTCATGACTTCACAGTTTTGCTTTCAAATTAAAGGATCTACTGGTTATATGAGAATTTCATCTCAGGGCTCTGTAAGTGTGCCGCCAGGCATTCAGATAATTATTAGCCAAATTAATCAAAAGGAAGGTCGGGTCAGGTGCCACCAGCTCAAGCCTTCAACATGCACAGATGAACATGCCAGGTGTCTGTTAATAATGGGATAGTTGGGTATTTGCTGCAGTATTTCTGTCACAGTTGCATTGATGCTGTTGCAGCGGCGAGATATGAGAGCCGGTGCGCTCAACAGGCAGATGTTTTAAGACATGACCACAAAATGTGAGGCAGCCTGGCCTTTAACAGGAGACCAAACAGCGAATACTGCGGTGTCTAACGTGTAAAATGGCCGTTCCTTTAACGTTCTGTCTTCCTACGCCAGGGAAATGAGAGACAACGTAACTTGTCACCCTGGCCTGCAAAGTTTCCCCACCTTTACACACAGACGGACTAAAGACTAATGAAGAAGTGGCTGTCCCCTTCATCACAGTTTGCTCCAGATGTTGGAACATCTGGATGCAAGAGTCATCAGCAGACGTACTTGTTGGCAGCGGGCAGCTTGTTTTGGCGTAATCGACTGTACTTTGAGGATCTTCTTCATACGCAAGACATCCAGGAATGTTTTCGCTGCAGTTTGCCGTGAAAAATTAAAAAAAAAATCACTTTCCTGGCAGCTCACAGTGTGGCAGCTGAGCGCAGCAGCTCGGTGAAGCCAGATGTTTTCCTGATTCCACACTGCCAGCCCACAGCAGCCACATCTGCACACAGCTGTCAAACATACAGCATCATAGTCGCTGATGCCCTTTCCTAATATGTTTTACCCGCTTATATCACTAAACATTCGCTTGTTAGCGAGAATCCGATGATTTGCTTAAATGTCAGGACTCGATTCAGATGCTCAGTTATTTTTATTTTTTTTCTGGTGTTCTCTCAATTTGAATCAGTCCTGGCAGACACGTTTCTAGTACATGTTAAGTATCTTCAATCTTATCAGGCTGTTGCTTCCTTTCTTCAGTCTGTCTGCATTTATCAGTGCCGTTTCCACAACAACACAGATGGATTCTAGTGGGCAAATGAGCCTCTCTTTGTGCAAGATTTCATCAGCACGGTTTGTTGTTGTCGACGCTGCCCTGATAACCTTGACAGGAAAAATGACAAGTGTTTAGGGGTGAATGTGAGCGGCATAATGGATGAGGACATCCTGCAGATTGGCACAGATGGAGAGGGGGAAGAAAAAGATGAAGAGAAGCAAAAAAGACTCAGGCTGCAAGGTCAGTCGGTTCTGAGGTGTTTAACGTTTAGATAATCTTTTCATTTATCTTAAATATTGCAAATGTCTTCCTGGGTCTAAACTTTCCACATGATGAGATGGAATAACAATGCTTCAACTGAAGGCACACTCAAATTGCCAATCAGTGCCCGAAACCGACAATGTTGCCTTTAAGGAAATGGTTTATTTTAGGTGTAGTTGTGTGAGGTATTTACAAGCAATTTATTATCTGAACTGAACCTGAATTCTACATACTGTAACATCTTTCATAAAATCTTAAACAAAACTAAGCAAAGTAACAAAAAGGATCAGAAACTCTCACAAGAGGTATTATGTATGTAAATATAAGTTAGTGCGCAACAAAGGACAATGCATCTTTGATTGCATTACAGAGATGAATACAATTTTTATGGTGGAAACTACAAATCTTCTATTTTGTATCTACAAGGAAATTCAAGAATGAATGAAAAGTTACTGAAATATTAAATTTATGAATAAAGTAATAAATAAAGTCTGCATATGTGTAATGAAAGAAACAAGCTAAACTTGTTTCCCTGTTTTATATCTGGTGCCATAATACCAGACAACATGATGCACAACATTTTTTGACAAAAACCCGTTGCTTTTGTGTATATATATAAAAAAAATAGGTCAATGTTTTAATTGCAACCTTTTTAATTAAAGTAAGGGC
The DNA here is from genome assembly GCF_011125445.2 of Fundulus heteroclitus. Taxonomy (NCBI): domain Eukaryota; kingdom Metazoa; phylum Chordata; class Actinopteri; order Cyprinodontiformes; family Fundulidae; genus Fundulus; species Fundulus heteroclitus. Next base: position 783,890 of record NC_046375.1, read on the forward strand.
CAAGGAAATATTCAGAGTCTAGGGGTGAAATGAAATTCCCCCAATATGTGCAATGGAACACTAAATAAAAGTAAATAAAACATTACAATGATATATCTCTAAATGTAAGGAAAGAAATATTAGTAAATCAAAATGACAAATAATTCAATAAATACATGAAAATTGCAATAAAACCAAAACAGACAAGTGAACAAGGGTAAAATGTCTAAAAAAGCTAAAACAGTGGCTAATTTGAAATATGATCAGGAGTAAATCGTGACTCTTAGGCTTGACTCGAGTTAACTTTTAAAAACCGGAGCAGTGTCATGTTCAGGTCTTCAGGAAGCCTCTTTCTGTGAGGACCAGAACAGCTGCATATTCTGTAGGGATCAAACATTCAAAACGTTTTCTAAAAAAAATATATGGATTAAGAGTAATGAAAGCTTTGCAAATCAGAACAATTGTCTTAATAAGTAGATTTTACTCAAACGTAGAGCAGCTGTTACAGATTTTTTTTAAATTTTAGGCTATAGAACTTATACTTATTTCATTTAGGCCCTGTTCACACAACGTTTTTTGGTGAAAACTTAAATGTTTTGTTGCATTTCTACTGTTGGTCTACCTTTTCTCAGAAAATCTCTAAATGGGTTCCAGAGTGCACCATTTTGGGTGTTTTCGTGTTTAGTACGTTTGAACATAGCGCCTACTAGTGGTGTGGCAGGGAAGTTACTCTGTTTTAAAGGTTCCAGTGTTGGCGTCTACGCGGAGATTGCAATTAAAACGTTGTCCTGTAGATGCGTTAACAGCAACAGGACAACAATCTTGTTTTCAATTGAGCGTTGTTGTGGAAACAAGGCCTCAGTGACACGTGAAAAGGATTAACTATTGTTTAATACATTTGTTCTGGATTATTGTTTTTTTTCCCTTTTGCTGTATATTAAAATTAAACTAACATAAAGATTAGATGCTCTGTATTACTCATCTGTCTGTGTAAACCAAACTCAGTAGAGGATCAAATATCTCTGTGATTAATACTTTTGTTTGCACCATTGTAAGCTATTGGTTCTGAAATAGATGTTGTGCAACTCTAGTTTTGACAGATTAAAAAAAAAAAAAAAACACAACAGAAATGACCTTTTCCCAGAAAAATATATAATGATGTGGATTACAGTAACATTCACACTGCCTATAATTTATAGATGCTATTCAATATATGATAAATCTATTGGTTCCGTTGAGATTCGGTCCTCTTTTTGCTCTAAACATTCACATTTCATGTATGAGCTACAGCCTCTGTAGTCAAATATTCCACATGCATCACAGCGCTGTCTCGGTGCAGCAGTCAACATTTTCCACAGCATCCACTTACAGAAAGTGTGAATGCAAAAAGCCATTACTATAACACATAGAGGTCTGAAAGGGTCCAATCAGTCTGCCAGTGCAAAGTGCATTAAGTCCGATTCTCTGCACCGCACACTGTCTCACGACTAATGGCTGTGAGCAATCGATTGAGTCGAACCCTTAGGGAAGCGCACACACACACACACACACACACACACACACACACACACACACACACACACACACACACACACACACACACACACGCGCACATTGCAGAAAGGCCCTGTAGAGGCTTATTAACCCCCACCTCCTCTCTAACTACACTCACAGCTGTCAGTTATGGTTTAAGGAAGATGAAGAAAAGGACAGAAAAAAAGGGGCGGGTCTGGTGCCAATCTCCAGTGGTCATTGGGTGAGACGGGGGGGGGGGGGGGTGCCAGTCCATCTTAGGGCAACACAGAGACACACAGGACAAACAGCCATGGACTCACACCTAAGGGCAATATGGAGAGACCAATTAACATAACCGTCATGTTTTTGGACTGTGGGAGGAAGCCGGAGTACCCAGAAAGAACCCAAGCATGCACAGGGAGAACATGCAAGCTCTATGAAGAAAGAATCTATTCAATTCAATTCAATTCTATTTATATAGCGCCAATTCATGAAACATGTCATCACGAGGCACTTTACAAAGTCAAAATCCATCATATTATACAGATTGGGTCAGATTATACAGATTGGTCAAAAATTTCCTATATAAGGAAACCAGTTGATTGCTTCAAAGTCCCGACAAGCAGCATTCACTCCTGGGGAAGCGTAGAGCCACAGGGACAGTCGTCTGCATTGTACATGGCTTTGCTGCAATCCCTCATACTGAGCAAGCATGAAGCGACAGTGGGAAGAAAAACCACCCATTAGCGGGAAGGAAAACCTCCAGCAGAACCGGACTCAGTATGAAAGGTCATCTGCCTCGACCGACTGGGGTTACAGAAGACAGAGCAGAGACACAACAAGAGAGACAAAAAAGCACAGAAGCACACATTGATCCAGTAATCTGTTCTACATTAGATGGTAATAGCGGGTGAGCCGTCTTCTCTGGATGATGTCACAGTTAACAGAACGCCAGACCAGGTGTACCTACTATGAAGAGAAAAAGAGGGAGAACAAAAAGTTATAAGCAGAAACGATGACTAGCAATGCATTATTGAAGAACAGTAGAACTCGATAAAGTGAGAAAAATAGATCCTAATGTCCTTCAGTCCGGGCCAGGATTTGAACCCAGGACCTTCTTGCTGCACAGTAATAGTGCCGCCAAATGCTCCACTGTGTAATATTAGATACTTATTATTTCTTAATGAAAAGTAAGGAGTGAGTTCCACATGGGCCATTTTTTTGCATTACAAAACCTTTTCTCCCAGTTATTTGCTGTTAAGGCTTCAGCTTAGTCTGAATAATTTAAATAATCACAATGGCCGCCATGTGGAGGCCACACGTGAACGCAGATAAAAGGCCGACCCTGACATTTTCCTAGTATAATTTGAATTTCTGGAATAAGACTTGTCTATGTATTATGTTAACAAAGATTCTTTATATGAAATATACAATGTTTTTTAAATATAGCATAAAAGAGTAAAAGTTTTATTTCCAAGGACACCATAAAAAAATCCAGTTTATTCTCTTTAATATCTCTTGATATAAAATAAGTTGTGTTTAACCCAAACCTCGGTTTGTATTGTAGTTGTATGCTATTGTATTGTCTATAAAAAAAAGATATGTGTTAAATTAATATACTGGAACTCAGAATATAACCGAATATTTAAATCTGACTTCAACTTTGCGAACACACAGATCACATTCATAAAAGCAAATTCTTAAGCAAAAGCACACCATAATGGAAGAGCTGGTTGTGAATATTTTTTTGATATCTTCATGATTCAGTAGCAACAGCAACTTCCTGTCTGGGCTTATCAGTCACTGTTGGGGAATCTTGGCCCATTTTCTTTTCCAGTGTTGCATCGGTTCATTGAGGTTTGCATTCGTTCCGGCTCCTTTAACCTCCCATCACAGTATTTAAATTAGCTTTAGGTCTGGACTTGGACTAAACCATTGCAACACATTGAGTCGTTCTGTTGTAGATTTGCTGCTGTGCCTTGGATCTTAGTTCTGCTGATGACCCGTCTTCAGCCGTTGAACTTTGGTGTTCAATGTCGACTCAGTGGCTCAAAGGTGCACAGATTCTGTGCCTGCAAAACAAGCCCAAATCATCATTCTGCCACCACCATGCTTGAGATATCGATGTGCTTGGTTTTCACTGAACATAGTCCTGTCCAATGTTATAGCTGGTTATGTCTCCCTGTGGACTATTGGGCTGTAAATCATGTGTACATGGCCTTATACCCCTCCTCGGATTGATGAGAAGCAATAGTTTCTTCTTTGAGGCCATTGGCGAGGTCTTAAGATTAGATTAGATTAGGTTCAACTTTATTGTCATTACACAGGTACAGGTACAAGGCAACGAAATGCAGTTTAGGTCTAACCAGAAGTGCAATAGCAGCAAGTGCAGGATAAGCTGTGGTTCCATATGTACAGGACATGGGTTTTTACTGAATAAATATAGAGACGGATACTATTATAGACAGAATTTTACTGATCGATTTGTCCTATGAGTATAATATATAGATAACTAGTATTGTATATGTACCGAAGATAGTATACAGGTGGAGTTTTACAGATATGTACAATAGCATAATATACAGATGATTATTATAACAGAATTTACATGTACTATGAATATATGTACAGATGGCTATTACTATAGGCGGAATTGTCTTTACCTCTTGGCGTTGTAGTTGTGGCATAAAATAGGATAATCCTGGCGGTAGGTGTTGCGATAGGTGTGCGGGTGGGTAGGTGGTTGTGTGCGTGAAGATTGTTGGGTCATGCAGCTTGAAGAAGGAGCGCAGCCTGAAAGTAGTGTGCGTCGAGCTAATAACAGTTAGCGCGTTAGCTTATTTACATCGGGAGGGTTTCTCCCAGGCGGGAACTTTGATGTTGCTCTGAAACGTCGAAGGATTTCAAATAAACAAATGACGCCTAGCTTGGCGGGTACGCTAGGGAAGACGTTGTATAGATCCAGACCCACCAATGTGTATGAAAACCTGCTTTTTTATGTAGCAATAGTAGTTATAAAATATAAAGGATGGTGACTTCATGTTTGTTAATAACAGCTAGAAACTTGCCTTGTTTCCATTATGCAGGCCCAGCCTGTCATGTCTGTGTGTTGATGTTTTTTTTAATTGCCATCTGGTTGAGCGATTTGCATAAATCGCCGAGCTGAAGATGAATACCTCCAAAGAACATGTGCATTTTTGTGACAATTGAATTCCTGTGATAAATATTTCCTTGGTTCGGCTGTAATTCAATATTTAGCCTGCGTTATTTCCCCATAAACTGGCTCGCTGCAACTCTTGTCCCACTGTGTCAAAAAGAAAATACTTCCTTGAGTTTTTCCTGTGCGCTCCCAGGCGAACGCTGAGCGATGCTAGATACGGAGCAATAAGGATAACACTGATGGCTGTCATGACGCGCCGTAATAAAAACAAAGACAGCAATCAGAGCAGCTGATGAGAAGCTCAGATTGAGAGCAGGAGAGAGGAAAAAAAGGGATAACAGGGAGGCGGGTGTAAAGGCAGGATGAGAGGAAAGTGAGGAGCAGGAGAGAGATGGAGAAACCAGGCAATCAGAGAGAGACGCAGGCAGAGGAGAAGGTGGGGGGGGGGGGGGGTTACTTTGTAGATTTAATTGCAGCACGGTGTAGACAATATTGTGCGTACGTGTGTGTGTGTGTGTGTGTGTGTGTGTGTGTGTGTGTGTGTGTGTGTGTGTGTGTGTGTGTGTGTGTGTGTGTGTAGACTCCCCAATCTCCCCCTAGCCAGACATTAACTGCAGTGCTTCATTTATCACTGTCAACTCTGGAGCTCCGCTGGGAAGGTGAACACAGACTCCTGAACATTCAGCACAGGTTTCAGCTCTTCTTCTGGGATGGGCCTGTCTCAAGTCACTGCGCTAACCGAGATGTTTTGGTGACAAAGACGTAGATCTACAAGGCTGAAACCTGTTAGTACAGCACAAGGATTACTGTAAACTGGACTGAGCTGCCTTTCTAAACTGAACTGGTTCATGAGGCGCCTCCAGATCCATCCACAGGTAAGGAACGGCGTTGCACCAACATTTCACGTCCTGCCATTGCAAAAGTTGCACCAAAGAACATCAAAAGCAGCCATGAGCTGGAGGAGGACCGCAGCAAAGGTCCTTGCTTTAGGAGCATACTCTGACAACTCTGATTTACACATTTATCACTCAGGGACTTATTCCTGGAGACAAACAGCTCAAAGTTATTGTCTTGTGGACAATGAATGAAACATTATTTTACCTTCACCCTATTAACAAAAGCTTATATGCATTAAGTTCAGTTCAGTTCAAATTAATTTAAATAGCGCCAATTCACAACACGTCATCTCAAGGCACTTTACAAGTCAAATTCCAGACAGTCGTCTGCATTGTTGATGGCTTTGCAGCAATCCCTCATACTGAGCATGCATGAAGCGACAGTGGAGAGGAAAACTCCCCTTTAACAGGGAGGAGAACCTCCAGCAGAACCAGAACCAGGCTCAGTGTGAACGCTCATCTGCCTCGACCCACTGGGGCTTAGAGAAGACAGAGCAGAGACACAGAAAGCACAGAAGCTCACATTGACCCAGGAGTACTTTCTATGTTAGATGGTAATAGAGTATGATCTGTCTCCCCTGGATGATGTCACAGCTAACAGAACGCCAGACCAGGTGTACCTTCTATGAAGAGAAAAATGACAGAGAACAAAAAGTTAAAAGCTGAAATAACAAACAATGCAAATTGGAGAACAGTAAGAGAATTCAGCAGAGCGAGAAAAATGGACCCAGACGATTAGAGCATTGCTTTGGTCAAAATGGACCAATAATTTTAAATATTTTTTAGCTGAGACCAGTTCATGTTGTGCAGTCTGTCAAGAACCCCATCGGCACCGATCCCAAACCTTTTACATGTTACTAATAACAAAAATAAGTTCTAAAATAGTTGATATCACTCAAAAACTGAGGAATATGCTGAAAACTCTCAGCATCTGACCTTGATATTTTATAACTAAATTGTAAAGGTAAAACAGACAAAACATCTACGGTCATAGACAAACAATTAGAACCTAAATGATCCTAAGCCAGGGATCTGCAACCTGCGCCTCCAGAGCCTACTAACTGGAAAAAAAAAACATTTTTGTCCCTCAGTAGGGACATTCATGTGTCTCAGCAGCAAAGTGAGACGCAAATGGAAGCATGCAGATACACAAGAGTCAAAAACATAAAAGCAAAAAACAAGAAAAGGTGAATGTGTAGTAAGGACAGATTTGCAGCAGCACAAGAAAAAATGCTGGACAGCTTTTATTTGTTAAAGAAGCGTTTTTAAAATAAAAATGTAAGAAGTCTGTAACTGAGCAGGATGATTTTAAGAAATGTGCTAAACGTGTATGTATATTTATACAGAAAACCCCTGTTTTACAGCAATGAAAAAAGATTTATTTCTTGTATTAATTTAAAATATAAAAAAAACTGTGCAAAAATAGCAAATATAAACACTTTGTTTGGAGCATTGGTGGTCCTAACAGCTGCTGGGAAGAAGGATCTGTGATAACATTCCTTTGTGCACCTAGGATGACGCAGTCTGCCGCTGAAAAAGCTCTCCAGCTCTGCAACAGCTTCATGCATGGGGTGGGAGACATTGTTCATCAATGATGTTATTTTTGTAGCAGTTCTTCTGTTTGCAGCAGAGATGATGAGCGTATCCAATCGCTGCACCAATGGTACAGGCTTTTAGAAGTAATTTATTAATATTTTTTTTAGCTTCAGACAATGAGCTTTATTTGTAAGTGGGTGCTGGTGAATAAAAACCTGTTAGAGTAGAGACTAAAACAAAGGATAACATACCATTTGAGCGTTTTCAATGTAACCCAGTTATTCCCGGAGATCTATACTGGGCCAAATGTAAGACTGGAATCTATTATGTTAAAATCTTTAGAATATTAATAGCGCTAAATCTTGTCATTTTCCCTTTTTACCAGCCAAAGCTGTGTAATAGATAATACATAGGTGAACATTTAGGGTGCTTTTACATAAATGGTACTCGCAAAATAAAACCTTATCTTTATTTTTGTGTAGATCTAAGTGAAAAAAAACAAACAAAATACAATTGAGATTAGCACTTGTCTAGTAAAAATGTTTGCTATTTGAAATTAATGAAGTATTTCAGTGTTAATCTTTTTAATATTCTAGTCAGAGGTTTAGAGATCGATTATAAGACGTTCAGAGTGGTATTTTGCAGGATTGAGAAACTGAGTCACAGCAGCATCACTGGGTTAGACCTGGAGAGAAGAAACATGTTGCATCCTATCCACCTCTGTCTGCTTTTAATTAGGAACTTATTTTAAGAAAGATTTGCAATTAAACCGGCTTTTTTACTGCTGCGTTCTTATTAATTTCTGCCGCTAAAAGAAAAGGCTGGTGAAAGCTGGGGTGCACAATATTCCAACAGATTTTTACCAACAATCGATACTGATGCAGATACATAAGTCTGGCAAAGTATCTACATGCATGCATAAAGAAGGGCATAATATTTTAGACATGCAGATCATGAGCTGCACGGCGATATTTGCAGATGACACTGTGATGCACAGTAAAAGTAGAGAGTGGAAAAGCTGCAGCAGATGGGAGGGAAAGGCTCTGCAAAGAAGGTAATGAAAGTCAGTGGCAGCAAAAGCAAATTACATCTGTGTAAATAAGAGTTAGACAGGTGAAGCTGTGAGGACTGGAATGAGTTTAAGTCCCTGAGGTCACCCATCCACAGCAGTGGGCAGAGAAAGCATCTCATGTGTTGATGGAATGGGGCGATAGCTTATAGGACGCATCATTAACCGAGGAGAACAAGAACAATCCCAGGTTTCTCTTCAGCGGCGTAGCCGGGATGACAAAGATTCACAGCTGTGCTGGTGCCAGTGTTCCTTTAAGTCTCCGTAGTATTGACCTCAGGAGCTCTTTCACAATAAAGATGTTTCTAATAGGCGAAGGATTTGTGACATTGCTCCTACTGTTGGAAATATCTCATCCTCTTTTAGATGTTACAATAAAACTGTGTCCGTGTTTAGCTGGTTTTTATGTTGTTGAGCTCTCTGAGTTATAATAAAAACTTCCAGGAAGCCACCTGGTGTCAAGACCAAGTATACCAAGCTGTTTAAGGAAGTATTCCCTTTCATTTATACCTTAATATCTGACCCAATCAGTAAGTGGATGAGTTAAAATACCTGCTTTCAGTTGGCAGTGAATTAAAGGATGAGTGCCAGAGGTAATCTAAACAGCCTCAAGAGTTAAAATGCAAGGCTTACGAGATGGAAGAAGAGCATTACGATTGGTTTGGAGACGGTGGAGCTATCAAAACAGACCAGATGCAGAGCTGAAGGCAGCAGGGCTGAACGTGTATTTTCGTAGGGAGTGACTAAAATTAACGGGATTAGACGCCGGTAATTTTAGAGCTGTCCCTGTCATATAGTAAATATGACAGATTGAGGCGTTTTCTAAATACAGGATGAGGCTGAGGTGGTTGGACGTGTGAAACGGAGGGAAAGGTCGCATACGGTCTGCACAGTGGAGCTGTTGGTAGCACTGTTGGCTGGCATCAAGAAGGTCCTGGGTTCAAATCCAGCCTGGGGTCTTTCTGTACGCATGGGCTCCCTCTGGGTACCCGGGCTTCCTCCCGCAGTCCAAAAACATGACTGTTAGGTTAATTGGTCTCTCTAAATCACCCTTAGGTATGAATCTGTGGACATTTTTGTCCTAAAGTGGAATATGGAGCCAAAAGAGAGGAGAAGACGAAGACTATAGAAAAGGTTGATGTGATAGAGGATATACAGAGTGTCATAAGAAATACAGATAGTGACAGCCCTGAAAGATTGTAGCTGGAGAGATGTCATAGACTATATGGTGCCTCCCTAAATGCTAAACAGAAATACCAGACATCACATTGGTCTTTTCAGATATTCATTTTAAAAAGAAATTTTAAGGTTTAGAATACAGATGAATTTGAATAAGACAGCCCTGTCCTACGACAACAACTTCCAGGCTGACCCATTTACTGTTTCCTTATCTTGCATATTTTAGATGTGTCTTTTGTTATCTTTATCGTCTCAACGGAAAATTAAAAAGTGATGAAGGGCCACGGAGATAAAGCAGAGTGTACCGTGCCCTGATTGGCCGATTCTGGAGCTGTCGTAGCTGCCTTTACTTACACACACACACACACACACACACACACACACACACACACACACACACACACACACACACACACACACACACACACACACACACACACACACACACACACACACGTGTAGGCCTGAGCTGAAATAGAGCAGCACTAATACAGTGTCTATGTGTGTGTGTGGTACAGATGCCACCCTGGATAAAGGCCTGCTCTGTGATCAGGCTTATTATTGTGACAGGATTCAGGGTGCTGAGAAAGAGACTGGGAGGCATCCTAGTTAGTCCTAAACACACACACACACTTTGTACCTAAAATGAAGTGGCTTACTGTTTGATGTGAAGTGTCCTGAAACGCTTTCTAAGCTCTTTCCCTGCTCTTCACAACCAAATAAAAGCAAATTAGCTGCAAGCACAAACTGGGATCTTGCAGCTGAAATCAGTTTAGGAACACAACATGGAGCAAAAGCCTTCTGCAGTCTGCTTTCTACGGTTAGAGTAACAACATAGATAGATAGAAATCTTTATTGTCATTTTGCATGCACAAAGTGCGTACAGAACGAAATTTCGTTTGCATACAGCTTGAAAAGAATCACTCTAGAAATCACAGTAGATTGCGCTATTTTTCAGGATAAAGATGCAGCAGCGATTTATGTAAACAGTTGAGATGAAAACCAATGTAACAATGTAAACGATGCATGGGAAATAGATAAATATGTCAGCTGTGAAATGTAAAATCTTCTTATATTCCTTTATTTTTACTGCCGCAACCTTTTAAATTTCTTCTAATTGTGTTGCGGTAAGGGACCCAAGTGCAGAAACAGGTCTCCAGTTACTGAATACTTTATTCATGAAGTTAAGGAGAACTTGCACGAGAATCGCAGGAAGAACAGGTCTGGAAACACAAGCAGAAAATGGGGAAAAGTAAGGTGCAGCACAAATAACAGTCTAGCAGAAGGAATGTGCAAAGAACAAAGTCAGCCAGAGCTCTTAAAACTAGGGTCGGTGATTTTTCCAGTTTTCCCAAGTCCATTTTTGAATAACTGTGCATGCACAAGACCATCTTACCTGCTCTTCCTCTCTTCAGGGGGATCGCGTAAAAAAAAAACGAAAAAAAAAAAAAAACTCCCAAATCCATTCTGGTCTTATTTCTTTCCACTGAGGCCGTCCTCTTCTCCTCATGAACGTGAATGCGGTTCTCTTCTTGTAACTCTCAGCCATCTTCTAAGTCTACGGTGAGAGCGGCTACAAAGAATGGCTAACCGCTAACCCGAATAGATCAGGTGATACCCCCAGAACTTGAGGGACGGAGGGGGGTGAGAGCAGGAACAAAACTCAAATCCATGCCCTTCGGACCAAGGAGCAGTGATTGGTTAGAGTTTTTACAGGCATCCAGCTCCCATAGAGAACAATTTTTAACCTCCTTTTTGTGAACACATAATGTATTGACTACTTTTAGGATGGAAGGACGATTTTTACCCATTTTAACAAAGTGTTTCTGAACAGTATTACCAACTATAGCTTTAAATACTGAGGGAGGGGTGGAGAATGACATGGAATGCAGGTGAATTAATCAGGGGATTATGTGGAACAGCAGGGAAATAAACCCAAAAGTTTAAAGAACAGACCAGAAAAATAAACAAAGAAAATAAACACAGAGAATGAATAAATATGACAACACCTGTGAGGGAATAATAATTACACAGAAGTAGCATACGGCAAGACCCCAAGAACATAAATAAACTATAACAAAGACAAAAGAAAACCAGAACCCAAACACATCTGAATCATAACGCTATTTTGACCTCAGCGAGTGAATAAGAACAGGTTGTGCGATTTTGTACAACAGAACAAACAAACAAACAAAACAAACCCACATAATATTTTTTATAAAAAGCAAGCATTTCCTGGAAGATCAAATGGAATTTATGCAACATGTCTTAGGATTGCTGCTTGAAAATGTTTGAATTCTGGTGGAGTTTTAAAGGGTCTGTCAGTGCAGCTCATGCAAAATAAAAATAAAAAGAGAGACGACATTGGCAGCAAGTGGTGAGAACAATTTTAAATTTGACATTCTCTTCTCAGCCTTGTGTTGCTGGACATGTTTTAGAGCGGTTTGTTCTTGAATCTACACTGTTTTGTGTTAAAAAAGTGACCTTGTTCTCCGAGGAATTTCTTGGTCTGGCCTTCTGCTTGGTTCATCTGTTCTGCCAATCTTAATGTTGCTTCTGCCAAAAATTAAAAAAGGCGCATGTTGTTATTGGAGCAGGGAGGCACGATTCAGATATTTCTAAAAGCAGCCTACTACATATGTGCTAAAATTACTCTGGCATTGCCTCCAGCAGCCAGGCTGTAGCAGCTGATTACGGCTCACATCTAACTGCCTAGAATAAAGTTGAAATGACAACTTCTCATTTTAAAACAGAGGAAAAGCCAAACAAGGATCCCCTCTGGTTGTTGCCAAAGCTGACGTTTTTTTTAAATTGCAACGTAGACGTACTTGGTTCACCTCTGTTTCAAAATCCATAACACTTGGCACTCAAATTGGAACTAGATTATCCTACACTATATGCAGATTCTTGTGATCTGTGATTTTGAATACAGACGTGTTTGTCTCTCTGCATAAAATTACCTGTGCAGACCAAACCTGCATGCCCAAAATTAAAAAAACTAAATCTGCGCTGAGCGCTTTAAATGCTCGATAGCTTTGTTTGTGCAGAAAAAAAACAATAGATATGCAAAGACGGCCTAAAACTCAAATAATAGAAGCTTTTTACCGGCCTGTCACCTGTTTTTTTTTTCTTTTCTTTTTTCCTCCAACAAACTGAAACAACGGAAGGTGTGTTCTCCCATTTGTGATAACATTTTTTTCATCTAAGGAAGGTGTTTACATTTTGAGACATACAAGTGCATTCGCCGCACAGCAAGACAGATGCAGCAGGCAGGAGATCTGTATCATCTGCTGCTTCTTTGTTGTTTCTTGATTCTTCTGTCACACATTCGGCAAGCTTTTAAACTCATTAGTATTCTGTCTGGACTTATTTTCTTTCCCACTGACATTTACATTTAAATTGTTTATCTGCGTGTGTGTCTGTGTGTGTGTGTGTGTGTGTTTGTGCCTGCATCCTGTAATGAACATGCCTTTGCTGTTCCCTGAAGGCAGCCATTACCAACGCACACACACACACACACACACACACACACACACACACACACACACACACACACATGGACGGAGGATAATGTGAGAGGAGGAGGAGGAGGGAGGAAAGACGAGGCTGAGGATCTGTCTCGGGATTTTAAATTTCCATTTAAAATCATTAAGATTTGAGAGTTTCTAACGCCTGCTGTGTGCGTTTTTCATGAACCTTCATTTCTGCCGGTGTTCGTAGCTTTTCGATTTGATTAGTTTTGTAGCAAAAAAAAAATCCTTTGGCGAGGAGCGTTTTTTGTTTTGGAGCTTGTCTGCAAGAGTTTCAGCTTGTGAAAACTGGGGCATCGCTGACTTTGTTCTGCCGTCTTTTGCTGCTTCTGGGGTTGAACAGAAAGTCTTTCAGGGGGTTGCACGATAGATTGTAGAGAGAGCTCAGGTTTATTCAAACAGAATATCACTTCAAACAATTCGCTTCGTGCTTTTTTTGAAAATCTAAAGCAATTTCCTTATGTCCCTTTTTCAAAGTCATTGTGATAATAGAGTCAAAATATACTCTGAAAATACGCCAAAGCTGTTTAGGTTGGTTGGTTTCTGCTCAGAATTTCTATTGGTTTTAGAAAAAATTAAAATGATGCACTTCAGCAACGCTATATTGGTCATGTAGGGTTTGCTTCACATCCGGTTAGATCAAGAAAAGGTTCACTGTAAGGTCGGAATAATGTTCAGATATGCATTTACTGCACGGCGTTTTCAGAAAGAAAACCAGCATGAATTTAACATGTGAGTACTGATGCTGTTCCGAATGAACGGCAGCTGTTGGGCAAAGCAAGACTTCAGAAACGTCAAGAATCAACTCAGAGAGGCTGAAATGTTCTCCCTCAAGCTCCAAGAAGACACGCGTGCCGAAGAGTTGCCCGTGCAGAATACAGAGCATCCGAATCCTGCTGCGGCTCGGCTTGGCGACGAACGGCTGCTCATGTAATCAGACAAACTCACTGACTCCGATTCACAGGATGTGTGCTTGCACAACTTGAGAATGCTGAGAGCAGAACACAAAATTCAAGCTGATTATCACTCTGCGTGTGTGTTGCTGATTGCTTGGCAGTACCCGCTCTCTCGCTTTTGTCCATCAGCATGCAGCCCTCGTGACAATTATGCATCTATGCATGAAGACGCTGGATGTGTGCGTGGGGATAAAGGATGAGGCTGGGGATCCAGATGTTTGCTTCATTTTTATTCTCCCCCATCATTCCAGTTTTCTTTTAATCCGTCGTCCTCCCCCACAGCAAACCATCTGCACACACACTGAGCCCCCAGCAAGCCGACGTTAATGTGTGCTAGCTAAGCCAGGTGGCTGCGTGGCCTCGTATATGTCCTCGTGCATCTCTGGCTCTGCGCTGATTGGAGTGAGTGCAGCTGCTGTGAAAATCTGCAAACCCTCTTTAAGTGGGTCACTGTGCGTATGTGCTCAGGTTTTTTTTTTTTTTTCTTCTTCTCCATATTTAGTTCTGCATTCTGGGTTTCACTGTGCATTTTCAATAAATAAACATGTACATCCTCAGTAAGGATGAAAATGAGCGTTTAAATAATGAGATATTTGAAACATGTGTAGTAAGAGAGCAATATGGTCAACTAAACTTGTATATTTTGTTAATTGATGTGCGTTCGAACCACAGGAACCTATTCATGGCTCTTATAACCTTTTACTCTTCTCTATACTGATATCTGTTTTACTGTCTTGCAGTAGTATATTACATATAATACAATTATAAAAGGATAAACTATTATCTGGTTGACTCATTGGACAACCAATCAGAATGCACTGTATCATGGCTCCAATGGCTTTTGGAATAAAAAATAAACTGCTCTGCATCATCACAAATCCCCCCCCCCCCCCCCCCCCCCCTCTCGTTAACACTGGAGATGATGAGCTTTTCCACGTATTGATTTTTTTGTTTCACACCAGATCTACACAAAAGGGGCTCATGGAGACCAACAACCAATCAAAACGTTGTTTGCCCTATGTTCCAAACGTACGGCATTTCTTATTGGAATCCATAACACCATGTAGTTGTTCAGGAATATAAGAAGCAGGAATTAGTTCAAATATAAATATCCAGAGTGGTGTAGCAGGAGACTGAGATAAACTTTGAAGAAAGTTGGTTTTGTCGCATATGGGCCTTTTTTTGTGTTGATTTGCCCTCACTTTTTTGGCTCATTATGAAATCCGAGTCCTTTCAGCTGCTCCCTTATTCAGGGTTCAACATAGCAAGTTATTATATCTAGCATCCAGAGGTGCATAGATGCCTCTCCTGACATCCGGGATTCAAACTCAGGTCCTCTGTATTAAAGAGTCAGACTTAGCTTGTTTCAATAATTATCCTGTTGAAAAACAGGATTATTATTTTTTTTCAGTCTGTTGGCGGATGCTACCAGAGATTTATTTAAAATAACTCTAAGAGTTTCAAAGAGGATGCACATATGCTCTAATAAGATTCCCAGAAGCTTTCCTTCACCTCAAATAGAGGCTTTTCACACATTCTGTCTTTGTTTCACTGCGGCTCCAGGTTAGAGTACCAGTAGCTTTCTGTCAGCTGGTGTAAAAATGAACCTGATGTTGATAAGCAGAGTAAAAGACTAAAACACTGAATTAGCTGGGATACAGCCTGTTTTATTTTAGTTTTTAACCACAATAACCACAAGTGAGAGAGCTTAGATTGTTTCAATTTCATTGTTCATCCAAAATGTAGTTTTTGCTGTTATTAACTTTCATATTTTTGTCCCTTTCCATGCAGCCAAACATGATGTGAATGGAAACAGGACTGTTCCACCTTTCCCAGAGGGCACAGAGATGGTGATGTTTGGTAAGTGTCCAAATGCACACTAGTCGATTCATGCTGACTTACAACTACGGTTACAAGCGAAAATGTGTCTTTATGTGGACAAATCAAACTAAAGTACTAACATTTGTTCCTTCTTATGCCTACAATATAACATTATTTAACTGGAGTGTACTAGACTTGCACTATTTTGTAGTTCTTTGTTGTGCATTAAGCAGACTAATGTCTGTGGCTTTGCAAAACAACTCAGCTTTCCAAACTGAGTTTCTAATTATTTTTAAAGCAAGGACCATTTAATTGGCTACAGAAGACTCTACAAGGTTGTTTTTTTCCCTCTCAATCATTGAGATTGATCAGAAATGTCTCTTTACATCGAAATAAAGTGTGAAGCATTATACTCAGTAATTGCTCACATAGAAAAATGTTGATGAACAATTCTTAAAAATGTACTGTTTGTGCTTTTGACCTAGAAATGTTTGCAGTGATTAGGTGCAGTCTCATAATAATTGTTAAATTAAACTGTCTAAGGTAGAGAAAGACCTACATTGTTGTAGCTTATGTCATAACTGACCTTACATTCTTTAAAAAGAGCAAAAAGAAATTGCTCTAATAATGTCAGAAATTGTATGGCCAAGACTAATACTGTCTCTGTTCTGGTTTCTCTAAGGCATGGGCTGTTTCTGGGGAGCAGAGAGGAAGTTTTGGACACAAAAGGGAGTTTACTCCACCCAAGTTGGCTACTCTGGGGGATACACACCTAACGCCACTTACGAGGAAGTGTGCACAGGTAGCCTCTGCATACCAACACGCACGCGCATGTGTTTTCTATTGACAGTTAATAAACTGTGGAAAACAGGACAGAACAGAGACAGAGGAGCGACTCATTTCCCTCAGGCCCTATTAAACCGGGCCATGGATAAGGCTGCTATTGATGCCTGACCACTCTGAGCTGGGACTATTTCTGTGTGTGATTCTTCCCGTCCATCAGCACAGAGTGAAGCCATCATTAGCCTTGCATCACCACCTGTCTGTTACTCTCTTAATCGGTTTTATTTTGACCATTTTGTTTATAGGTTTACCTTTATTAGGTAATGCTTAGAAATCAGAAATAAAAAAAAAACCTGAAAGGAACTATGTAATTTAAGAAAAAAAAAAGATTTGCGTTCACAAGATTGAATTTGTAATAGATTATATTTCATTATGCCAGGGTAAAAATTCTTTATACATGCTTGAATATGTTGGTGATTAATATATTCTTAATTCAATTCAATTCAATTTTATTTATATAAAAGTAGACAGGGTGTCTGCCTCACGGACCAAAACTGGGATATATATATATATATATATATATATATATATATATATATATATATATATATATATATATAATATATATATATATATATATATATATATATATATATATACACTGCTCCTAGATACCAACGTTACCCGACCTTGTAAACTTTTGGAGCAAAGCTAATTGGCCTGGTTTGGTAAATCTGCCCCAAAACTCGCCGAGTAAACATAGCTGCTGATAAATTGCTTACAATTCAGTATTAATGCACAGTTTGAAGGTTAAAGACAGAACTATTAATTTAAAGTTTATTTCTTAAGTTGTTCCTGATGGTGTTTTTGTCTAAAATTTGTATAAATGTGTGTAAAACTGCACTTAAATACATGTTAAATGCTTGTAGAAATAGGTTGATGGGTTTGACTTGTCGGCTTTAGAGAGCTATTGGCAGAGAGGGAAAGTCAGGTTTAGAGTTTAGAGGTTTAGGGAGTTGTTCCGTCTCCGGACAAATCGAGGAAGTTTCTTCGTTTTTTCACTTTGTTTTGTGCATATTTATACAGTTATTGTTGCACTGACTAGATTAGTGTAGTTTGCATGTTCTTTATGTTCTGTCACAACTTTACCTTTAATGCACGTTAGCCAGTTTAGCAGGTTTGAACTCCTAATTGAGCGTTTTTAATTAGTTCTGTATCTTGGTTGAAAGGGGCCACTTGGCTGAACAAAGTGCGTCTCACACCCTCACATATTCAGGAAAGACAACAACTGAATATTCACTGTTGGTTAAATATTTACAGTCAGTTCAGCTTAGGTCCAATTTGTGATGATTAAATTTGCATATCTTTCCTCTGATTTGAGAATAAGTACCTGTTTGTACATTTAAAAACACTCCCACACTGTTCATTACTTTTCTCATATGCAGTCTTGTTTTTTTTTTTTTTTTTTTTTTGGTCCCTCAGTTATTGACAATGTTCACCATACATTTTCTTACATTACAGTCAAGTAAATGTTTGTTTATTATCGCCGTTAGCTCAGAGGTGAGGTATATTTACCTCACAAAAGAAACAGAAGATATTTAGGAGAAATGTTCCAGCTCGTATTTCCTACATTAGGCCATCACGTGTGTACGTACCTATTAAAGGTACAAATGATTAGAAATTTAACTGAATGACATTCTAGATACATAAAACCATGACTTTGCTGTGCTGATCTCCAGGAACTCCTTCAACAGTGATATTAAATTCATATCTTTATATTTCCGTGTGACAACCTTTACCTTCTGAGTTGACTGTAATTAAAGCACAAAAATACTAATATGTTTGATAGGCATTCATGCTTTTAGTTTGAAACTCTTTTACTTCATAGACACATCCAGAAATCCAGGAAATGATCCCAAAATAGTTTTTTTATTGGGGGGCAAATTGTGAATCCTATAACTTTGTGTCACTTGTTTCTTGGTGCTGCTTCCACGGTTATTGTTGCCTGAGCTCTAAGATGGCAAAGTACCTGGATTCACCAAACTCTTCTGCTAAACGATCTCCGGCTTTGACAGGAGTGAGAGATAAGTCCCATCCTGCTGCTGGTGTTTAGATCGTCCTCTGGGACTCATTTATGTTGTTTCCACTACTGAGAGGAGTAAAAACGATACCCAGGCTGCATAAAAACGACATAGCACACATGCAGTATCTGTAGTTCCTGTATTTGTGCTATACACTGCAAAAAGGGAACTAAAAGTTAGTCAAATTTTCTTGAAATTAGTGTATTTTTTCTTGATCTGGGCATGTAAATAAGATTATTTGCCAATTGAATGAGTATTTTGATGCCTAAAATAAGATAATTAGATATTCGGCACTTGAAATAAGATGGTGGAGATCAATTGTTGCTATTTTAAGTGCAAAAATCTTATCCCATTGGCAAATAGTCTTATTTACCTGCTCAAATCAAGGAAAAATGCATTCATTTCAGGAAAATTTTACTTACTTTTAGTTCCCTTTTTGCAGCGTATGCAGCTCGGGCATGAACAAAAGTAACACAGATGAATAGTAACGTTGGTCACTCTTTGCTTCATCTTGTCTGGTCTTATGCTACGAACCGGGAAACGTGTTTCCTGGCGGCAAAACTCTTTTAAAGTTCTCCAAAATCAGAAACTGTGTCCGCCTGATGATCCGACCCGCTCACCTGACTGCTTCATCCTGAGTAACAGCCTGATTATGAGATCATTTGGCACCTGGATGTACGTTTCCCGGCCAGCTGCCGCTTTATTTTTTTTTTTCTGCTCCGATCCCAATCTTTACTGTATTTCACATCCAGCCCGAGATGAATTTATTCCTGCGAGATTGGCCTGGTGAGACATTAATTTAATGCGGGCCGCTGCTTTGTCTCTGTTCACCAATATCTGCCGTAGGAATCCATAACTCCTGATATTAAAAAAGTAATAAGGCAGAGAGAGACATAGGAGTGGAGGTGGAATGAGAGACGTGGAGAAGATGAGGTGTCACGTAATGGGTCACACTCATTACCAGCACCAGCTGCTGTTTGACTCGCAGCAGAGGGGATCTTTCTTTTGCAGAAAATCAGCTCTGGACCAGCCTGGCCTTTCAAGGACGCCTGATGTATATTGTGCTTTTCTTGTGTAAATCTGCTCTTTTTCGTCTCGCATCTTAAAAAGGAATCCAGATATTAAAAGTATTAAGGCGTCAGTTATCAGGGCATGTTAAAGATTATGTGATACAGGCACGTTGTGCTGCAAATAAATAAAAACATCAAAAGATTATCTTTTTTACTACTGGCTGTTATTAAAGGTAAAGACTGCCAACCTGCTAATGGGGTCAAATTCGGTCCGGTTTAGTTAGTTTCGGGATTGCAGCAGGAAGATCATGCAAAGTTTGAGGAAGCATTTGGGTTTATGTGGAAAAACTTTATATATAAATATATAAATTCAAGTTTTAAACGTAAGTTGTTTATTTTTTTCCCCCTAATTGGCTCAGATTTTCTGCCATGAAAATGTCGCTCAGCTCAGCTCTAGAAGAGGCTTCTGGTGACGCGACCTCTTTTCTTCCAGCGTCGAGTAGAAACTGTCTGTCTCAAGGAGGAAAACATGCACAAAACAGGAGTTTGTTTAATGAGGACAGAGCAACTCAAGCAGCTGAAGAAGCCCAACATGCTAAGAATAAATGTTGCTTCTGTTAGCTGCTCCCTCCAATGTGAACAACGCTCTGCAAAATCTCTGCAAAATCTCTGAAATTTAAGCTTTTAGGTGGTTATTTGTATAGCTGTTGGTTTTTATGAATCTTCTGACTAAATCAGATTTTTTTTCTATCAACATTTTGCCTTTTTTGGACCGACTAACAAATGCGAAGCACCAAGAACAACAGGGTGATTTAGTTGCATCTTGACCTCTTCTTCAGCAGTTAGTTAACTTGCTGTCTTTTATTAATACACCTTACATCAAACATAGTTATATCTAGGACTGGGGTTTGCAAAAGGTTCCTGCGTCTTTCTAGCTGCCGTTTTTCCATGTTCTCTCCATGTTTATGTGGCTATCTTCCTGTTTCTTTCCATTGTCTTTATGTCGTCCAAAACAATCAATACATGAACTAATAACAGTTGTTTCCAATAAACATTCAACACCAGGCTTCAGATCATCAGTTACATTTTTCTACAGTCAGGTTGCTTTGGATGGCTTATTTTGTTTTAGTCTAAATAAATGAAAAACTGTTTCGCATTAGGCAAGGCAAGGCAAGGCAAATTTATTTATATAGCACAATTTAGTACAAACACAATGCAAAGTGCTTTACATGATTAAAATATAGCAAATTAAAAGCAAGTAGGAATAAAATGTAGATAGAAAATAGAACAAAAAAGTGGGGATTCAGTTAACTAGAACAGACGAAGGCAATCCTAAACAAATGTGTTTTTAATCTTGATTTAAAGGAACTCAGGCTTTCCGCACTTTTACAATTTTCTGGAAGTTTGTTCCAGATAAGTGGAGCATAGGAACTAAATGCTGCTTCTCCATGTTTGGTTCTGGTTCTAGGTATGCAGAGTAGGCTGGAGCCAGAAGACCTGAGTGGTCTGGAGGGTTGATACACTGATAACAAGTCTGTGATGTATTTAGGTGCTAAGCCATTCAGGGATTTATAGACTAACAGAAGGATTTTAAAGTCTATTCTCTGAGATACAGGGAGCCAGTGGAAGGACTTTAGAACTGGGGTGATGTGCTCTACTTTCTTAGTCTTAGTGAGGACGCGGGCAGCAGCGTTCTGGATCAGCTGCAGCTGTCTGACCCACTTTTTAGGCAGACCTGTAAAAACACAGTTGCAGTAATCTATTCGACTAAAAATAAACGCATGGATTCGTTTTTCCAGATCCTGCTGAGACATCAGTCCTTTAATCCTGGAAATGTTCTTCAGGTGATAGAAAGCCGACCTTGTCACTGTCTTTAGATGCTTTTGGAGGTTCAGGTCTGAGTCCATCACTATACCCAGATTTCGGGCCTGATTAGTGGTTTTTGATGTTAGAACCATGTCTATGATCTGAAATATTGAAGTGTGGCATTAAGACAAAAACCACAAATCGGGCGCAAATACGTGTCCGCAGAAAGCTGAAGCTGATGATTGTACTTTGCAGGCAGAACGGGACACACCGAGGTGGTGCGAGTTGTTTACCATCCAGAGAAGATCAGCTTCAACGGTCTCCTGAAGGTCTTCTGGGAAAGCCATGATCCGACTCAAGGTAAAGGCCACGGTCATGCCTGCACCCTGAAAGGACATTAGGGCTTATTTTATTGTTTTTTTTTCTTTTGCTGCTCATTAATATACAACATAATTAAGCTTGGATGCTACATGGGGTCCACACATCTATCATCTGGGGCTTTTAAACCCCGCACATGCAACCGTATGTACGCCAGCCGTGCAAAGCTTGACACACGGAGACTGACAGACTGACAATCTGACAGCGAAATGATGACATGATCAGAAAGAAAGAAAAAAAAAAACAGCTTTCGGTTCAGCCGCGGCAGAGGAAGACAGGTTATATTTTTGGAAATGCTGTCAGTTGTTGTTTGCCAAGAACTGGAGACAAAGACACCACACTGCGACTGAAATCCTCATTTATTAAAAAATAAATAAATAAAAATGAACATGTGTATTTTCAGGGATGCGTCAAGGGAACGACGTCGGGACGACGTACCGCTCTGCCATCTACGCCTACACGCAGCAGCAGCTCGAGGAAGCGTTGGCCTCCAAAGATCAGTACCAGAAGGTGAACACGAGTCTTTATCTGAAAAAAAATGTGTGCATGAAAGCATTTTGATTCAAAGTAATCTGGAGAAAAGCCTCGCTCCGCGCGAGAAGCTCCGGATCTGCCGGCTGCAGGACGGACATTTTGGTCATGCTCTGTGTAGAAGAGGAGGACAGCATGACGGACTGCAAGATGAGTTTTATTTAAAGGTGAAACTGAGATGCTGCAGAGCGAGCAGTCAAAAGGAAACCAATGCACAGAGCTAAACGGGCCTTGCAGGGTGGCACGCTGAGACAAAAGGGAGGAGCCAGTGTAAGGGCACGAGCCTGACGCCAGAGAAGAGAGGCAATTTATGGCTGAATGCAACTGAGACACAGAGTAGAGATCCGCATCAAAAGCAGAGACTCTGTTAACGAGGAGAACTGAAACTGAGGGGAAAAAAAAAAATCCAAATAATCAAAAATCCTTTCACCACAGCAATGATGTCTGAGTCGCTTATCTGTGTTTGTAAGGAAAGGGTGTAAATAAAAACAACATCCCGACCAGAACGGCTATAATCACGATCTAAACACGGTGCGGTGATGATGTTCGTTATCAGGATGACAGTCAGCGAGTTGTTCTTTAAAATAACTCAACAGTTATTCAAGGATTCAGACAAACAAGAGCTGGGTTTTTTTTTTAATTATTAAAAAAAATACAGCCAAAGTTCTCAATCTTTCTGTAGTCAAAGCTGCTGAGTTGTACCTGGACAGAGAGCTGGACCTCCTCCATCCACCACCAGAACCAGAACCAGAACCAGGACCATTTAGAGAAGCACTTCATAAGATCAGTTATTAAGATTAAATGTCATTTCAGTTCAGGTCAATTCAGTTCAATCAAACTTAGTCTAACCAAGACACATTGATTTAATTGTATTATGTTTAATTAAAGTGAGTTCAGTTCAGTTTAATTCAGTTCAGTTACTATTTACTATTTGGAAACTTGGTTCTAGTTAGTTCTGTTTAATTCTACTTAGTTCGTTGTTAATCAGTTCGGATCAATTTAAATTAAATCAAATCCAATAAAAGTAATTTGAATTAATTAGTTAATTAATTAGTTCAGTTAAACTGGATTAAGGTCTGCTTAGTTCGACTAAATTTTGTTCAGTTTCAGTTCAAACCAAATCGGTTCTATTTATTTAAATTCAGTTCATTTCTTTTCATTGTATTTTTGTTAAAATGAAATTTATTTAATTAACTTTGTTTGGATATATTTAGTTTAAATAAATATACGGTATATCTTTTTTGAATCAGTTTAGTTCAATTAAGTTCATGTCAACTCAGTTTAGTTTAAGTCAAATCAGTTTTACTTGGTGAAATTAAATGAATTTCTACTCAGTTTACTCTAATTTAGCTGAATAGTGTTTAGTTCTACAATCCAGGAAATACTCTGACTCACTGATCACAGCATGCCAATAAAGTGGCCAAAGAAACAAGCAGATATATGACTGAACTTTCACGTCAACTCCTTTACTTGTCTGTAGCAAGCACGGGGCGACAGTAAAGAGAAGCTGGAAGAATCCCTCAACAGAACGAGCTTAGGATGAGGAGCTATGAACATCGTGGCCTTTAAATTCTTATGGAAGTATTTCTTTAGAACCAAATCAGTTTGAAATCAGGTGAGCTGAATGATCCAACGTCGTTTGTTTTGTAAATTTATAAGTCCAACAACAGCTGATGGTTTCCTTATTGAGCATTAGTGAAGCAGGACTTTAGTTGTTTAAAACATGCTACAGATCACTGGACTCTTCAGTTTGGCGATTGCGTCACTATACTGTCCTGTGGGACGTTGTTTTAACTTGATACAGGCATAAATTTACGCATTAAAATTCAGGAAGTTCATGTTGAGCAAAGTTTTTGACTGTAGAGCATGTTTCCTTTGTTGGACACAGCCCTAAACATTTGCCATTTTGACTTTTCCATGTTCATTTTTCCTCATTATCTTCAGTCTTCTCCAGAGCCCGCTGGGTGCTGGGAGGGGAGGGGGGATTAAAACCAGAGCTCATTAAAATCCATTCTCTAACTTCAGATAACTGGACGCAGAGATTTGCAGCCCATTGCCTCAGTTTTGTAAACCCTAAGAAACCGATTTGCTCTTTGTTTGGGTCAAATCTAATCTGGTGAGTTTTTATCCCTGTGTGAAACGCTGATCATTCCTAAGCACTCATTCAACTCAAAGCTTGATCTGTTTTGATTCAGATCAGCCTGCAGTGTTTCTGCTCTTAAAGGACCATGAACCTGGTTAGTTTATGTTTGATTATTAGGCCTAAAAGTAAAAAAAATACACAAATATCCAGCTTTCCTGAACCAAAACGCCTTACAAACACAATTCTTTTGTTTTTTTAGTCTTCATCCATGACTCTGAAAGCAACATTTACACGTTCATTGACAATATTTTTCTCCTCATACATTTAGTTTTTATAATTCAGGTTTTTTTTGTGTAACTCAAAGAATGGTTTGTCTCTATCAGGATGCTGGCGTTCATTCGTCTCAGTTTGACTTCACTTCCCAGCATCCCCCTCTGCTCCCCGGGCCCACTCCCGTCAGAACCGTTCGCGGTTTCCATATTTCTGCTCTTACATGCAGCACACATACGTCCGTATGCTTTTAAAGTCCACTCACACAAAGGCCGTTCACACGCCGCCTCCCTCGCCAAACCCTCTCCTGCTGAGGCTTTTCCACCGCCGTCGCACCAAAGGGCTTGTTTCCATGGCAACTGACGGGGGTAGAGGCTACTCTATTCGACTCTATTCTTTTCTAGTGTAGTCTGGTCTTCATTAGTCCTTTTTTTTTCTCCTGCTCCTCACCCTGTTTGCCCTTCCTTTTCTTTTCGAAACCTTTTCTTTTTTTTTTTCCTTTCAGTAAAATGTGTCTGAAAAATAAAATACATAAAAGGTTTTCTGTAGTTTTTTTTTTTTTTTGGGGGGGGGGTTGGGAGGAGGGTTGCCCCATTGCTTTTGGTTGGTTTGAGGTCTTTTATGTGTAGAATGAATAGAAAACAAAGTCAGCCAACAGGAAGGTGGGACGATAATGTAAGGAGATCTATGAACAGCAACCCGGAGGAGAGATGGATAGATAAGGTTGAACACGCTGAGAGGTGAGGAGTGGAGATTCAAAAGGTTAATTAACAGAGATGTAGAGATTGTTGTGACTCTAACTGCTTCAATACAAAATTGTGCTGAAGTGAAACTGTTAAAGCTTTAATCCTTTTGAAGGTCAGGCTCTTTTAAGGGATGTTGCGCGTATTGATTTCCTTCAGTAGCTTGTTTTCCAGAAGCGCCTCAAGTTTTGATATTTATAAAAAAAAAAAAAAAAATCTTTATTTTGTTGCTCTGGTAGGGATGTTTCAGGGGCCAGGAAGTGAAGAAAAAGCTCATAAGGGCAAAAATACTTTGCTGGAAATTAGAATCATCACGTAATGCAATTTAATGATCGAAAGGTTGTTTTATTTAGCTGCTTTCGTTTATGAGTTTAGAAAGAAAAAGCTTATGTTACTCCAGTGGAGCGAAATGGAAATACGTCTAAACATAATGCAGAAATATGCAAATGAACTAAGCAATTACAGATATGCTAGAAATTCCCGGATATATTCAGGCATCCGAGTAATTTGACCATAAACAGCGTAAACTTGCCTAAAGTTTTAATATCCGTCTTTTTGGAGATCCTCCATTAATGCCATAACAACAAAGACCAGGAGCTACCGAGCGGATGACTGCTGTTGTATTTTCTCTAAATGTTTGATTTACTTTTGTTTTTTTATGGCAACAATTCCCAACAAATGACGCCTCAAGACACTCTGCAACACAAACATGTCCGGTTTATATCCAGCTATGTAGACGGCAATTATTTACAGATTAATTTCAGGTCAATCCAGTTTGTTCCACTAGTACAGCAAAATTTATATCCAGTCACATGCAGCTCAACTCAATCCTAATTATAATAAAGATAGTCGCTTATTTATTGCCAACTGGTAAAAAGGTATCTGTCAAAGTAAGCCCAGCTGATTGCACGGACTTCTCAACCATCTTTAATCCGTTGCAAGCACGTGGCGACAGTAGAAAGGAACCACTTAATTTTAACAACCTCCAGCAAACCAGACTATAAACCCATTTACACTACCCTTTTTTAACCGACCCATGCCGAGTTCAGACCGAGCTTGGATCAGTTAACCGTGCTGAGTTTGGTTCTGACGACCATTTACACATCACGCTAGCACGGTTCCTCTCCTCCTAGTGACGATCTGCGGTACTACAGCTCTCTAGGATTGAAGGAGGGAATCAAGCAAATAAAAATGGCGGTGCCCGTAACATTTAGGAAGTTATGTTTGGTTATATTTGTGATATTTCATTGTTTGCGGAGAGTCAGTTGAAGAAGGCAACCTTTGGTAAATTTACTTGACAGAGTCGGCTTTTGAGAAGTGGATAAGACAAACAAACGTCTAATCAGGATTTACAGACACAGGAAACAATGACAGACACTGAGGTTCATCACACTGCTAAGCAGAATCATCACTGGAAACCGCATGGCACGGTAGGGCAGCTAGTATTATTATGAATGTCTGACATGACGCGGTCTGCTTATGCGATCTTTGTCATCAGAGAACCGAGCCAGTGAAAAACCGGGCTGAGCCCACCCATTGAACTGGTCTAGATTTAGCGCGGTTCGGTTGTGTCTGGCTCGGTTCAGTTCAGTTGCTTTCCGTTTACACTCTATAGTCATCTCAGTTACTGAGCTCGGACCGTTCTCAGCACGGTTAAAAAAGGGTCGTGTAAACGGGGCTTTAGTATGTTTAGTAGTTCACAAAACACCTCAATATGGGATTAAGGAACTGTTTGGGCAGGACAGCGTGTTTTGTGAAAGAGACGGTGATGCAGCAGAGGTAGAGGTCCGCCCACCTCTGTCCCACCTCCGACTCGCCAGGCGGGGTAGTCCCTGGCCCAGATCAGCTGACTTGTACAAGGGCAATCCTGCTCTTGGGGTCAAGGGAATACATATATCAGTAAAATATGGATTGTGCAAAAATGATACAGATGCAGAGGTACTGGGCCAAGAGTTCTTTGTATGCAAAGCTAATGGCAATACTAGCTCTCTCAGTAGCTATGTCTACAAGCACAAAATTTCACGATCAGATTAAAATGTTTTCGGATTAAATAATCGGATTGCACCGTTTATATGGGCACACAATTGATTAATCTGATCATAATGTGTGTGTATATACACCTGTCTTAATTCAGAATAGAACCACTCTGACATGCGCAGTTATCAAAGTCCCCGAAAAATAAACACAGAACAAGAACTTCCGTCTTTGCTAAACAAAAAATAGCAACCAAAGCAGTTTTATACGAGTTTGTTTGTCTTCAGAGCGCCCAGGCTGGACCTGCACGATGTTCTATAGTTCAAACGTTACTGAGTAAGCTACTATTTTGAGCTCTTTTATTTTTTCCAATAGAAATGTTGCATTGGGAGCTCCGACAGTTTTTGTTCCCGATGTATTTCTGCCACTGACCGTCTGCCACATTCGGAATAACTTGATCCTGACAAGCGTTTATATCTAAATTGATTGGATTATCAATCGGCATAAGCCACTGCTCTCATTCAGATTACAATTTCATTCCGATTGGCTTGTTAACATGCCGCTTTTTTGTTCCGATCGACCCTTTATTCCGATTACTTTTGTCCATGTAAACGTAGCTAATGACTTGGACCTGGAAAAGAATCTGAATCAGAATCAAGTTTAATCGCCAAGTAGGTTTGTACTTACAAGGAATTTGACTTGGTATTGACGGTGCAGACAAAAAACACAGTAAAATAAGAAGTAAAATGGATATATACACGGAAGCTGTATACACTCAGCAGTTCACCCCAGCTAAGATCAGGTGAACTGGGCCGGGAGTGAGAAAGAAAGACAGAAATCACAACAGCTCCGCCAATTACTTCAATCAGAAAAGAAACAGCTAAAAAACAAAAAAGCTCCTCTTCAGTGTCAGGGACTTTCAGCCCTTAAATAAGATTTTTAAAGATTTTTACATCTCCTGGTTGGGGGCGAGGACTTTCAGTTTGCCCTGGGATTTTTTGGGTCGGCGTTATGTCCTGAGCAACGAAGGTTGGTGAATGTTTTAAGACCTGCATGATGTTGCTGCTGTCTACTTTGTACGAGATTCATATCTATCTACTTGCTAATCAAATAAAAAGACAAATTATGACTTAGAATAGACTGAAACATTGAAAGAGTAGTAAAGTTTTTATGTCAAAAAACATACAAAAAAATACCACACACAGTGGATAAAGTCAGGCTTCCTGTTTGTTTAACCTCTGTGTTTTAGATGAGGCTTGTTAATGTACAAGTTCCTTGAGACGTGACAAAGATGAGCTATAAGAAGCTTTAAAAACGAGCAACAAAACCTTAAAATCAATCCCACATCATATAGGGAACAACGCTAGTGGGGTTAATTGCAAAAACAAAATTCTGCAACTGCTTCTTATCTCTTACAAACGCTGCAATTGCCCCTAAAACAAATACTCAAGGACCGTTTAAAGGAAAGGCGCTGGTAAAGTTATTTATTTTTTATTATGTTTTAGTTCATCAAGAAAAATTGGAATCAGCTAAAATCTGTATTTGCAAGTCGAAGCTTTATGAAAAATCGCTCTTATCTGTAATAAGACTCCGGAGTTCAATGGATGAACCAGCGTGAAGTTTATAGAACAGGGTGACGCCCAAAAAGTTAACTTTCATCCATGTTCATCTGAAGGATGAAGAATCTCTCCGGTCCTTTCGGGTCTCTGTTGGGTGATCTAGGGAGATGGGCCAATACTAAATATATAATTCACTGTTTTTGCTTACGTTGTTTTCTAAGCTAATGTGAATACATCTGTAACACGCTTTGGCCATTTAAATGTCATTATTCAGGCAAACACACACACACATATATATGTGTATATCTGGAGTGTGTAACGAAAATAATTCCCCTCTGAGATTATTAAAGTATTTCTGATTCTGATGTATGTAATCTATGAGAGTAACGTCTATTTGGCTGTAACCATCTCGTTATGTAAACTTCTAGAGGTAAATCAACCAAAATACGACCTGCTGCAGCACAGAAATCATGGTGTCCAACTATGACATCATCATGGGGTCCAGTACCGACGTTGGCTCAGATCGGTCTCATCTCTACAACA
Organism: Fundulus heteroclitus; assembly: GCF_011125445.2. Lineage (NCBI taxonomy): Eukaryota > Metazoa > Chordata > Actinopteri > Cyprinodontiformes > Fundulidae > Fundulus > Fundulus heteroclitus. Next base: position 813,292 of record NC_046375.1, read on the forward strand.
AAGACCTTCGAGTACCACAGACTGCCGCGGCTTTGGAGGAGATTTTCTTTCTTTCTTCTTATTTTTTTTCCCCACAGAAACCCAGATGACTTTCTCTCCGTAATTGAGAGATAGTTGATGCACGGATAGATTTCCTGACTCTAACTCTGACAGCCATGTCCTCCTGAAAATCTCTCTTAGATTTTTTTTTTTTTTTTGTTTCCGCTCATTTTTTTTTCTCCTCACCAGATTGGCTCTCCCACCCCCTCCCATCTGCGTCTGCATGTGTGTGCACGTACGTGAGTGTGTGTGTGTGTGTGTGAGAGAGAGAGAGGGAGAGAGAGAGGGAGAGAGAGAGAGAGAGAGCACTTGGCCTTTAGCAAACACACTCCATGCCAAACCATCTGGGCATTAAATCTGTCCTACTCAAAAATCGCTTCAGTTGCAAAAGTAGCGAACACACTCTCATGCTCACGCTTTGGGTTTGTTCCGATGATGCATAATTTTCATTGTTTGTACCAGTACAAAGTCCCCTTGATGATAAATGGCGTAAAGCTATCATTTCTTTAAATTTTTTACCGTTTCCCTTTCTGCAAACATAACGAAAACTTCAATAACTGACAGGTTATTTTTTCTCTCTCTCTTTCTCCTCTTTGGGAGTTTAGTCATCACATTAACCTCCGCATGCCTTCAAATATTTATACATTTTGCTCCAAAAAAAAAGAAGAAAAAATCTCTTTAAAGTCTTTGTGTTCATGGCATCCAGCTACCCGGTTCGTCTTCTTTATTTCATACAAGCTGAAAATCCAGAGTGTGTCAAAAGCTCGGAAGATTTCTCCCCGGACTTGCAGATCAGGCGCTGACCTGAATCTGTGAAAGGCTCGGTTAAATACAAAGCTAAACGCTCTTTTATTCCCTTTTTTTTTTTTTTTTTTACTAGGCAGCCATGAAAAATGCAGTCAGAGGAGCAGAGAGAGGGTGAAATGAAAGCAGAGGAAGCACTGAAGTTTAAACCAGAGAGGAGAAAGTTGGAATAAAAAAAAAAAAAGGAGAGGGAGAGAGAAAAACAGTCTGGTTCATTTGGTGTCACGGTATTGACCGTGTCCGCTTCGCCGGCTGCCTTGATTGTATTGTTCACACAGAGCATGATTGGGTAATTTGGTGTGTGTATGTGTGTATATGTGCAAGGCACAACAGCGCTGCAGAAAATTACCTTGCAGGCGGCTGGTGGTTGTCTGCAGCATGAAAGGAGCCTCCCTTTTCTTTTCTTGCCTCCTACCCATCATTAGGGTGTGCACTGCGTCTAAAATGGCAGGTAGTGGTAAATGTGTGTGTGTGTGTGTGTGTGTGCGTATGCTTGATGTAATAATGTGTGCTGGGCCTGTGGGTGCAAGCATGGCTCCTAAAAGCGGGGTGTTTTCATTGTTCTGGTATCTTTTCTGGCTGATCCATTTTCTTTCCATTCTTATATCCACTTCTAAACACAAAACCGCTGCTTTTATTTCCTTTGCCTCTTTGTGTACAAATTTTCCTCTGTTGTGCCTTCATCCTGGCAGCCTTACCTTGTTTCAGTCCCCTTTTTTTTTTTTTATTCCTTTCTCTGTCTTGTGGCTGCTTATCAGTGTTGTTCACGTTTTCCTGCTTTACCCGAGCAGTTGGAGGTATTTGCATACCAAATGAGCAATCTACCTCTCTGACATGCAAATTAATGGATGTGAATTATGCATTTATAGCACGCAGCTAGCGCAGCGTCAGGCACCGGCACAAGCAAATGCTTTGAAAACATTGAAAAGAAGGAGGGACAATAAAGATGCCACCACAGCAGGGTAACTGCGAGGGGGACGCTGCCTTTTTTTGAGCGTCGCATGTAGAATTAGTGTAAACAGTGCAGCGGCCATGTTTTCTGCCAGTGGCCAACATTTTACTCAAAATCAAAAATTTTTGGTATCAAAATCAAGGGCTAAAAGTGGTTCTTTTAAAAATGAAAGTCTTCTGCTCAGCCTTTTTATTCAGAACGGCGTATGAATGCTTAACCTAATTCAATATGTTCTTAATTTCCTTTTACCTTGTTTCTAACTTCTTTTAACTCTGTAGCACTTTGAGATCTTGCTGATGAAAAGTGAATTAGAAATTACATTTCTTCTTCTTCTTCTTATAATTATCATTATTATGAGAATCCGGTCCGGAGCTCGAGCTATTAGAGATTCACAAATCAGAGTTTTGTTTTTGCATTTCAAATACAGATTTTTACTGATTCCATTTCTATTTTAGCCACAGTTACCTTCTACCCCCCAAAAAATGTGTCGCTAAGGACATCAAGGACACAAAAAGAAGAGGAAAAAAGAGTTTTCTCTCTTATGGTCCCAGTGGTTTCTCTATAAAGGCCAAAATTTCAGAATAAAAGTCCTTTTGCCTTGCATTGTGATCATCAGGGTTTTAAGGCGAGTCCATTCCTCCAAATCCTCTCTACTGTCTGCTGTAAATTTCGGACTCTGTAGCCAGGACTCTCTGTAGAGCTCGGTGCAGCCCTGGTTTTTGTGACAATGCTAACTTTGCAACACAGAAGAAAAAAAAAAAAAACAACAACAAAAGAAACTGTATCGATATCATGGTGAAAGACTCAATTTCTCCTAATTTTAGCTTCCTTTCTCCTTGCTCCCTTCTGAGTATAGACAATAGACAATTGACAAACCGGCGCAGTGTGGCTCTCTATGAGGTTGTTGTGTATATATATATATATATATATATATATATATATATATATATATATATATATATATATATATATATATATATATATAAAAGTAAAGATCTCTGTGGGATGCTATGATCTTTCATTAACAGATACCTGAAATAAAAGCACAAAAGTCCTCCACCAAATCAATTGGTGCTGTAGGCTATTATATTTTAAGCTACTTCCTGTCATGTATTTCACTTCAGAACCTGATTCTCACAGACCGAATGAAAGAGACTGTTGCCAAAATGCTAAAACCTGAGGCTTAATTGCAATCTGTATCATCATCACAGTATTTAATAACTGAAAGTATTTGAAAATATGTTTCTTCTTGCTTTGTCATCAACTACCAACCATTATAACTTTAGTCCAATTATAGCTGCTGTGTTGTATCTATACCTAGACTACACATATGCAGTAGTAGATGGAGTCCATTAGGAAGTTTACAGGAAGTGATGAATCAGAATGAAAGCTGAGCTCACCGACTGCCTTTTGTTTCTCTTTGCCGTCTTCTGCTTGTAAAGCCTCACAGACCCTCCGGGTTTGTTTGCCGGCTGCGTTGCTAACAGTCTCCAAGTGCTGACGTCAATTAAGCTAAAATGGTTTTCGAATAATTACCTCTCTCAAAGCATTAGAGCCACCAATGTGTGAAATTACTGGAGGACTCTTTTAGTGGGATTGTTTTTGTGCTAAAACAAAAGAAGTCGTATTTCCCTAAAGGATTGTCTTTTAAAAAGTGAAGTGCTGCCACGAGGGTGTCGCATTAAAGCTGTTTTTCATTGGCTTTTGAAACGTTGTACTTTAGTTTTTTGTGTTTAAGAGAAATTATTCATTTGGGATTTTCCCCCCCTCAGCTTTCATGTTTTTACTTTACTGTATTAAATCCACAGAAATAAGCATTTCCTCTCAGAACAGCTCCCGAGTGGCATCAAATTCCCCTGTTGTGGTGAGTTTTAGCTTGACGCATTATTTTGTTGATCGTCGCTTGGACGGCTTCTTTTTGACGCCAGATGGGCTCATGACCACATGTTGAGCTGTTCTCCCCACCTGTGCATGGAAATATCCAGGTGCCAAGCTAGAATGCAACCAGCAGATTGTGTGCAAACGGCACAGGATTGTAAAACCGCCACTCGTGTGATGCTTTTGTTCGCTACAGCTAGGAGGAATCGCTTTGGGCCTCACTCCCAAACGGCTGTGTGAGGTTCTGTGGCTTTCTGCTGCTGGAGATACAAACAATGCACGAACTGACATGTCATCTCCGAAGGCCGAACCCAGAGCAGTTTTAAAAGATTTATTGAAGCGGCAGGTGTAGCCGGACTGGTGAACTGCTGGCCCCGACACAGGAATCACTTTAAGGGAGAGGAACAGGTTAGTGGCTGAATGAGAGCCATTAAGCTATCTTTAATCCAGAGAGTGGCTCAGAATCCAAGCAGTGACTCCATTGATATCTTGGTTGTCCTTTGTAAACCGAGGCAGAGTCCAAAACACAACTTAATGCTGGGGAATTGGTCCAGGGTCCCGCACAAGGGATCAGACGTAGGCAGAGGTAACAGAGGGAGAATCAAAAAGTCTTCATTCAGACAAACACAAAGGTAACAGAGAGGCTGAGTCAGTCACAGGTCGATGTCCAGAATCTGAAGACCAAACGAGGGAGTCTGACAGGGGCGAGGCAAACAGGCAGGAATCCACAGAACGATCTGATTCACACGCAGGAAGGCAGTGGTTTTTGAGAATCTGGCGCATTGATGGAGCCAGGTATAAGATAAGATGCTTTATTTATCATTATACACACAACGAAATTTCGTAGATCAGATGAAGGGTTAGCCTGAGCTGCTGCGGCTGAGCGGGATGCTGCTAATGGCCGACCTGACCAGCATGAGCGGCCGGAGATGGAGACACTTGGAGAACATGCACACTCCACACAGAACCCGGGACCTTCTTGTTGTGAGACAACCACTGTACCACCGTGCCACCTATATATAGTGCTACATTAACCTGACAGAAGCCAGACAAATGTTGCTCCGCCTAGCTCCACTCACATCCATCTGGGACATTGCCCGTAGAAAGTGATTTCTCCAACCAATTTTATTGTCCAGCCAATCAGGACACAGGGCTGGAGTTTCATAGATGTGACGTAGTGGAGAAGCGACCGTGACGTGAGACTGTTTTGATAGCAATGGTGGCTCGCATCGAGGAAGCAAGCGTTAACATTGATGCTGCTATTTCTTCCGTCTTGTCCAATCTACCTAATATTGTTTCATTAAAAGAACATCAGAGAACGCCTCTGAAGGCTTTTGTTGGTGGAAACGATGTTTTCTCCCTTCTCCCGACCGAATTTGGCAAGTTTTGTTTTCCGGAGCGCGCCGGTGGCGGAGCGGTTAGCGCGAACCATGTTAGGAGGGCTTTAGTCCTCAACGCGGTCGGCCCGGGATCGACTCCGACCCGCGGCGCTTTAACGCCTGTCTTCCCCCTCTTCCTGTCAGCTCACTGTCAATAAAAGGCGTGCCACTAGAGCCGCAAACACATTATTATTATTATTTAATTTTTTTCTGCGTCGCTCTCATCAGCGTCACGGGTTAGCTTCGGTGTGAGTGGTTGAAATAGCACGTCGATAAAGATGACAGACAAGTGGCTTATCCAATCATATGCAAGAATTTTTGATAAGGCCCAGCCTTCAATAAAGGCAATTCCTATGGCGGTGTCCCAGATGGATGTGAGTGGAGCTAGGCGGAGCGACATGCGTCTGGTGGAGTCAGGTTAGTGCTACATATCATTAGCACAGGTGCAGGTAATCAGGGAATAATTGTTAGAGCAGCGCAGGGAGTGACGTGAGCAGCAGAGAGTCCCAGCACAGTTTTTCTCAGAAATAAGCATGCCGATATGCTAAAGTAGTACAAACCTTTCTTATAAATCGTTTTCATAAATCCCAGAATCTCCACGGTGTCCATTGAGCTTTATTTTCGTCTTCCATCCTATGATTGGCCAGCCCTGCTTACTTTTTGTCGTAAAACTGTCAAACTATTTGGTCACTTCAGGCGTCAGACGTTGAACTTCTACAGCCAGAGGCATCGTTACAGCTGACCTCCATGAATCACAAGCCTTAATTCTTGGTCCTTTTTTTATATTGTGTTACCTTCCACTGATTCCACCGTATGTTGGCTTTGTTCATGGTTTGCTGCAGAGCTCATATTTTCTTTAGACAGTCGACAAATGTCCGGCTCTATAAACATCTTTAAGCAGCGTGGCAGGTAATGTTCTCAAGCTGATTCCCACCTCTCATTTCAAATATTGAAAAATAATTAAACATGTGAAAGGTTTAATTGCCCTATAATATCTTGTAAAGATGATTTATTTCCTTTTTTGAATCATCGTAAAAAAAAAATAGCCGCACATTGCACATAATGACAGGATATGGAGCGTATAACCAAGCTCTGAATTATGGCATGCGGCGTCTCTAAATCAAACGAAGCGCCAACCCCTCAATAATTAACCTGAGCGCACACAGACTGTCTTAACATTCACATAAAATTTTTACTGAGTGAAACTGGAGCGTCTTTGACTTTTTTGATTTGACGCAAAATAAACCAGCTCAAACGTTAACGATGACCCTGGACCGAGGAGCAGAACCGACGGCCTCAGTAAATCGTCGACCAGCAGGATAGTAACCATAGACTTAATAAACTCTGCGTTTTGGGTTCGTTTCTGTCAAGTCGAGGAAAAAGAAATAAGAGCAGCTTTGCAGATAAAAGCCTAAACGAATAAATGTCAAACCACATTTATCTCCGGCGCCGTCCCAGGAGATGATCAAACCGAATGCTCTGCTGTAGAGCTCCCAGCTAGAAACGCCGCAGCAGCCTCCGTCGCAGATTAAACTTTCATCACCGCGTGTGTGTGTGTGTGTGTGTGTGTGTGTGTGTCTGCGTGCCCACTGTCTGCCTTTGTCTTTTAAATTACCCACACACCATCTGGTTGAGTAATTTTTATAACAAGCCGGAGAAGGTGTCATTACCCACCGATGCGGCGATTGTGTAAGTCTGTTTTTGTACGATTTAGACGTATGGGATGCTAATGGCTGCTTGGCAGAACGAGGTGTCGATGGGATTAGTCCAGATGAAAGGTTAATCATTCTTGAGGTAAATCTGGTTTTTACGCAGACACATAAACAGCGTGAGGGGCAGAAAAAATTGAGACGGGGACCTAAAGATGGGCCTGTAAAGTTTTATCTCAGAATGGAAGAAAGTCCAGGCAGATGTAACCTTGGGAAAGGAAAGTGGTAGTGAATCTCACAGAATTATTACCAGAGGTATTTTTGCCTTATTTACCAACATTAAGTCAAAGAACGTAGGTAAATAAATGTTAAAACGAGCTGTACATCAAGTCAGTGAAGTTATTTAAAGCTAACCACGGACAAATCGACAATAAAGCGCAACTTTAACAGTTTCCCCTGAGAAATTTAAATAATTAATATAGTGCTGCCTCTTCTTTGAGTGGTGGAAAAGATTTTTCTTCCACTTAGCTTTCCATTAATATCACAGAAAACAGATTTATACGAGCAGCTAGCTTCTGTCTTTCTTAATCTTTCTTTTATTTATCCATCTTTCTCTATAGTGGATCTTTATACATGGTTATATTTTGGAGGCTGCCTGCCTTTCTTCATTCCTACTTCTTGTAAGGAATGAAAATCTCTTTAAAAGATCTTCGTTTTAAAGATACTAATGAAAACGAAAATCTCTTTAAAATCTAGATCTGCCAGAGTTCAGAATATTTTGGAGTATAACTTCATCCAATTTTGATTTTGTTACGTTTGGGATCTGTTTCGGATCCATTCATGGGATCCATCTAGCAACAAAAATGTGTTTTCCAAGAACAAACACGCCGTCTTATGTCATAGATGAACTCAGGAAGGTGGATCTTTCTTTCCAACAGACTTTTGGTGATTTGTGACAATCAAAGCAAATTATATTTCTGTAGGACATCTGAGAATGACCACAGAGCCGTTTACTTGTTAAGAACGCGCTGCATTGAGCGTTGGTGTTTATAATAATCGAGTTTAAACAGACGTGATCATCCCCACATTTGTATGAGGCAAACGTTCGGGACAAAACCTGAAATAAACACATTTATCCCGTTGGATCCAGCGCTCCCGACACAAGCAATAAAAATTCATCTATAAGCATTTTTCTTTAATGAACAACTTGTGTTTCACCATCAGGGCGGCAGGGCGCCCCCCTTGTTGAACACTAGGGGAAACACTGTTAAAATATCCAACTTCAAATATATATACTAACCAAAAATAGTTAGTGCAGTAGATGTTGTCATGCTGTCATTGAGCCGTAGCAAGAATTTACTGTAAAATTCAAAGACTCAACTGATGCAACCAGGAGTTTTAACATACATATATCCAGAACACACAAAACGCAGCAGAACTAGGCTCAAGCATTACACTTTAATTTAACAACTAAGCTTAAATGTCATAATTTGTGGTGGTTGTTGTTGGCCCCAAACGCAGAGAGGCAGACGCAGAAGTTATTGGTGGATTTAATGAAAATAAAAACTCAAACAAAAACACTGGAGGATGCAGGAGCCAGGGCAAAAAGCAAACGTAGATCTGGGAATTCCAAAAAAGTAAAAAACAAAGCAACTGGACTTGTTTTCCGTAGTTGAAGACGTTTCGCTTCCTCTCCAGGAAGCTTTCTCAATTCAATTAAATTCCTGGAGAGGAAGCGAAACGTCTTCAACTACGGAAAACAAGTCCAGTTGCTTTGTTTTTTACTTTTTTGGAATGACCATGACCTGGATGACTGAGAATCTTCACCAGCGTAGATCTGGGAAGCAAACGAGGAAGAGATCGGTCAACAGGAAGCAAACAGTAGAAACCGGCGGCAAGTGGAAAATGAGAGGCGCTTAAATACTGGGAGGATGAGAGCTGGAACAATGGCAGGGATTGATTGACTAATTGATGGCAGGAGAAGGAGCTGGAGGAAAAAGTGAGGAGAGAAAGGGAGTGGCAACAGGGGGCGAGAGAGAGCAACAGGGGAACAAGGAAAAGAATAAATGAATAAATGCCTGGACATAAGGAATAAACTAAATACATTACAGAAGGGACCTGAGACAAGGCTGATGCAATAAATATAAGAAACACAGGACGAACCAGGGGAAAACCTCAATGTAAGGAAAATAACTAGGATAACTTAGAAAAGACAGATATCAAACAAGGAAGCAAACCTAATCTAAAGATACTGAAATGCTAGGATTGGACCTTCGTACAGACCAACATGCTGTGAGTCAATCACTGCTGTGTTCAGCAGCTGCATGCTTTTATCCACCTTTTACTTTGTTCTAGACTCATTTTAGCATTTGGGAAATGAATAACCAGTATTCCACCTTCTAAACATTCGGGGTAACTCTTGTCTGAATTGCATTTTCCCCACTGACAACATTTAATGATTTCTTCTGATGTTTTTGAACAAAATCCCTCTAACTGCAATGCGTTTGTAATGCAATGTTGTCTGAGGTAAAGGCCCTGCAGCTTATGCAGGGGAAGGGAGTTTCACTTTGGGACAAACTGCAATCGCTGATTGGTCAGTTATGTTTTTTGTTTTTTTTTTGCTTTTCTTACCTTAACCCAGTTTCAATCCAGTGTTACCTTTTTAATTCAGTTTTATCTTAATTTCTTGTCTTCTTGTTTCAGTTACAGCTTTGCTTCACAGATAAATTCGCTGAACTTTTTAATAATTGTTGTGAATTTTCTTCTGTTTCATTCAGGTTCTTACAGAGGAAGGCTTTGGTCCAATTACCACCGAAATCACTCAAGCCAAGCCATTTTATTATGCTGAGGACTACCACCAACAGTACCTGAGTAAAAACCCACATGGATACTGTGGCCTGGGAGGGACAGGAGTCTCCTGTCCGATAGGACTCAACAAGAAGGCCTGAGAAATCCTCACCAATCTGTCCTAAATGCAAAGAGAGGTCAACATCGCAGCACTTATGACATGTAACGCAGTTTCTTATCATATCGTAATTTCCTGCTCTGCCTGTCTGTAAGATGAGGCTGTAAATTGAACTCTAGTTTGACAAAAATTGTGAAATCGATCAGATTTTTCTTTTTGTTTGAAGCCTTTTTATAATAAAAGGCCTTTAACTTTCTATTTTTATAATCTGTTTTTATGAGTTATTTTAAAATTACAGCTGCTTATGAAATGATTTTGACAGTTTTGCCCAGAGGATTATTATTTAGGAGCTGTGCGCTTTGGAAGTGATGCAATTTGTTTTGAATAAAGCAGCCTGTGACATTAGAAATGTTGAGTTTTTTCTTTCTTTTTCTTTACTTTCCTTCTTATTGGGTCCAACAAAAACAAAAACCCTTGTTTTTGGTGGACCCACTTCCTATTGATACAGGTTAATTCATTAAAGGTCCATTGGCAGGTTGTTTGACTTTTTTTTATTTATATATACGTCAGTAGCTGACTCTGGTTGCATATAAAGTTTTTATGAAAGATTATCATGTCCTTCTGGTGTATTAGTTGTTATTTTGTTATTTTATGCTTTGTTTTTGCTCAGTTTGTTAGTAAATAAAGCATTTTGTGTTTATTTATGATTTAAACGGAAGTATGTAATGCCCATATAAGCAGCAGGGGTTAAAATAAGGAAGTGGCTAACAGCTATCAGTGTGTTCCAGCCAAACAATGAAGAATGTTCCAAGATTCAGTGGGGAAAAAATCCCAAAAAATTATGATTCCAAGGGGGAAAAGACTGGAATGTCTCTGGGAATACAGTCTGAACATTGGTGTTCACTGAAGCAGACGCTAAACCTGCCGAGGCTCAGATGTGATGCAGAGTTGACTGATGTGAGTAGATGTTCTGATATGAGGCTCTTAAAGTTGCTGTAGATCGTTTTATTTAAATAATAACTGTTGGTCTTCGATCACGCTGAGCTGCCACGTCTGTTTATATCTGTTCATCGTGCCCAAGAGAAAATTATCTTTCAGCTCAATAAGGACCATCAAAACACTATCAGGATGGAGACAAGTTGGTCAACTGGTCTGGCTTAAGACATGACCTCTTACATTGTTCCCACTCACACTGATGAAGAACTAGTAGCAGGAATGCACAAGTTACTTCTTAGCAAGCCTGGCCACCAATGGGAAGTTTAACTCATGCTGTTTCCACCATCCAGAAGGTCAGTCTCCAAATCAGGCCCAGGTGCCTGAAGATACATGGAGAGCTCCAGTTCAATGGATGCTCTGCTTGGCTGACAGTGGGTGGTGCCTTTTTGAAGTAGCTACTTAAACTCTTCTATGTTTTCTTTGTTGGATAAGGAAGCTCTGGCTCATCTTCAGCTGGTGGTGAAATGGAGGTGGCTGTTGTTTCTGCACCATGTCCACCAGCTCTGCTGCAGCTCTCATCTTTATGAAGTCCACCCTCTCTTCCTTCATATAGGCTGTCTTAAGCCGCGGGTCAGCAAATGTTGTCATGTCTAGAAGGTTGTTGATGGTACGGTCATCATACTTTTCTTTGAGGTACTTGAGGACCCCCTCTTTGATTGCTTTTGTGAGCTCTGTGTCCCCATCTTTCTGGCTGAGTATGTTGTTGTTGAAGAGGTGCAGTACCGGTTTCAGAAAAGATACGGTGACATACTACTCCCCCCGACAAAGCATCATTAAACTCAAACAGCGGACCCGGTGCCTTGTTCATGGACTCTAGCACCATCATGTCTTGCCAGCTTGGCACCAGATTTCTTGCGTAAGTCAGATAGCAAAGGAAATAGGTTACTTTCATCAGGAGGTGAATCTAGGCTGCAAACATAACGAGAATCCACAATGAAAGGCACCAGTGTGCAATGTCCAGTTTCTATGTCTCACTTTCTTGTCTGCTAGAAGGACCTGTGATGGAGTTTTCTCCTTCTCTAGGAACCTCTGGATCATCTGCTGCCCCCATCTTGCAGGGGTTTCAATGATGAGCTGATGGGGAGGCAAGTCCACTACTGCTTGAGCTTTGGCCAAGTCACGTTTTCTCTTCCATGAGTTGGAGAACGCACTCACCACCTTTTTTACAGACCCCAACTCCACGTTCCACAGCCTGCTTTTTAGATGCTGGTGTGAGAGCTTTTCAAAGCGTCCTCTGTTTAGATAAAAGAAAACTGTAAATAATGTAATAATATGTCTTGACAGAAATTTGGATTTTATCATGTAACAATTTATGAATTTATTGTATAATGAAATTTAATTAAATCCGAGCGTACTTTCCGCAACCCACCACGGCACCCAGCATGACGTCATTTTCTGGGGTAAACCAAGTTCAGTATTAATGTCTTGTGCGTAGGTTGACCAAACATAACACAGGATAACCAAACTAATTTTACTTCATAGCACTTCCTGCGAAGCTTTAAGCATACAAGTAGTCTTTAGGGTCTGGTAAGACTCGTACTGAGTCCTAAAAGTCTGATATCAGTCTCTTTGCGAACTGTTTGAATTACTGTGTTGTTGCGTGAATTAATCCCTCAACACCCCCTCAATTATGCAATCATGCCCACAGTAAATACTGCGCAGGATTCTTAAGCCTTCATATACAGAACTGTGCAATCAGATATTCCCTGAGAAATTAGACTGTGCAAATAGGCATTACCAGTAGTGTGATTGTAACATGCAACAGACCACAAACTTCTCAGCAGGGGACGATAGCCCTTACAGCCTTTGGAAAGAAGTTGTTTTTGAGTCTATTAGTTTTTGATTTAATGTTTCTGAAGCCATTCCCATTACAATATTACACTAGGCCGTTTTAACATTGTTTTACACTTACCGATAGCAAGCTGTAGAGTAGACGGTGACCAAAACGTAGTGGCCATTCCCATTGATTCAGATCCATTGCAGTGATGTTGTTAGTGGCATTATCCATAATACTTTATTAATTATTAATCTCAGATTTAATACAGTAAAAATTATAGAACTCTATAATAAAAAGGACAATACGAAAACAGCCAAGCCCACAATGCATAATAACCCATGTATGCATATACGTTATTAAAAGTATTATAAATAGAATTAATATGCAGCAATAGCTGAATGATAAAAACTATTGCATAAGTAACGTACCGTGGGCTAGCATGGCTCCTGTTGGTCATCTGGAAAGTAGGCAGTCTGTAAACAGTGAGCGCAGAGGGTCCAGTCTTCCCTGATGAAATGGATGGTTAGGCTCATGTAGGGCTGCATCACCCTGCTTGTCCACAGGTCAGTGGTCAAGGCATAATGCACCACACTGCCAACCTCCTTTTCTACTTTGGCCCAGCATGCGTCATACAAGCGAGGCAACTCAGTTTGACTGAAGTGCTTGCGATTGGGCACGAAATACCTCGGATCAAGGATTTTGACAAAGTCTCAGAAGCTCTCCTTCTCAACATCACACACGGGGATCACGCCTTTACATATGTAATGTGAGATGGCAACTGTGATTTGTTTATGCCGCTTGGTAGTCTTCTCAAACGGGGGGCATTATGCTAACAACGCTGGCTATAGTTGTTAATTTCACACATATAGTTTTTATTTTCTAGCTGGTTCACAACTTGCTTTACCCCACACTTTTTGGATCCCCATGTATTCTTTTTCATGGTTATTTTTTAGGTGATAGAAGAAGTTTTTTGTGTTGTCGTTGGGTGTGGGAACAGTCTTTTAGCATAGTTTGCAAATTATCCGTTTTCTGCTCTGTGACGGACTTCTTAAACCCAAAATGTAACTAAATCACAGACGTACACCCTCTTTTTGGTAAAAGTGCTTCTTCTTAGGCTGTCTGTGTAGCTATGTCTGTTTGTTGCAACCACGGGTTTGAGACTTCAGCCTCTTGGGTCTCAATCTTTCAGCTTTCATGAGTTAACTAATTTAAAGCATGTCGCAAACCTGCGTATGAGTCAAAAAACGTAAACCAGCATCATGTTGTAAAACAACAAGATGGAGCTTTATTGCACATTTTTTTATTCTTGTTCATCACTTACAGTATATAAACTGAGATTATGCAAGGTGACAACACTAATATGTTCATCATAGTCTACTTTCTAAAATATTTTCTTGAGTAGGTGATAAAATTATGTTAGAAATGATAGAAGTAGCACTATAGAAACGTTTTTATCGTCGTCACATTATGCATTATCATATCGCCCAGCCCTAAAAGGCAGTGTGTTTTGAAAACAGCCTTCAATCACCTCGAGGGCTGGTGTCCTGCAACTTTCAGATGTTTCTGTGGTCCAACACACCTGAACCGAATGATTGAACTGTCTCCTCAGCATGCAGTGTAAGACAGGTCTAAACGGGAGGACACTTTTATGAGTCAAGCGTTCCTTCTCATTTTCCAGACTTTCTCAGATGAAGGCCCTGTCAACATCTCATGTTGTAATGACTAGGACTCAGAGAGCCCGATTCAGGGCGGACATAGAGTTATGTTTAAAAGATTTATTGGTAAGAGTGTAGATACTTTATTGTTAAGAGTGTAGATGACAGGCAGGCAGGACAGGCTGCTGATGGCAGAAGATGACTGAGGCAGGCTGAATAGGGGATGAAGGCAGAGACTGGCTGAACTGGTGAAGATGACTGAGATGGACGACCAGCTGGTGATGAGTGAGGCGGACTGACCAGGTGATGATTGAAGTGGGATGACAAGAGTTACAGCCGATGAGTTCACAAAGTAGGACAGATAAAGCACTATTCCACACAGGAACACACAAAGCCAACGGTGCCCACAAGCAGTAGTAAGACAACTAATGAGGGCAAGCTGAGCACAGGAAAACAGGATTGGTAGTCTGACCACACAGACACTGGGGAACCAACATGCAGGCAGTGAGATGACATGTTCTGGCAGGGAGTGGTTGTGTGAGGCAGGTATAAGTAGCTAGAGCTACAGGTGCAATGGCTTGATGATACATGGACAGAGGCAGGTGAAGATGCGTGGTGGCTGAGAGGAGCATGGAATGGGGATTAATCAGCCCCAAAAACCCAAACTGTACAGTCAAATGCAACTTTTTATTAGATTTTATGCCTTTTGAGGTATTTGTTTATTCCTTTATATTTTTACAAATTCTGTTAGCGGTGTATCAATGCAGACTGAACAAAGGTCTCTATAACAGATGAAACAGCTGCCAAGGCCTCTGCCATGATTGTGGAGAGGAGGGTGTCTAGTTTGGGACCGTTATGACCACAACTATTGTGGAAGATGTGGATTTTGTTGTCTTGTTGGCTTCTTCGATCCATGACCTCCAGTGCAGATTGGAGCAGTTTGCTGCTGAGTGTGACACGACCGGGATGAGAGTCAGCTCCTCCAAGTCTGAGGCCTTAGTCCTCGACCGAAAAATGGTGGATTTACCTCAAGCTGAGTAGTTTAAGTATCATGTGCAGCATTGATGGTAGGATGGAACGAGCTTGCCTCGTTATACATGGTGTGTCTTTCTTTTTGTCATGGCCTTTGAGCCAGGTCGTAACAATTGGGGGCTTGTCCGGGATCTGAACACGGGACCTCTCACACCTCAAGCGAGAATCATGCCCCTAAACCTCGTGGCTCTCCATGTTGGTCACTTGTGTGTTTAGGTGACTTGTTAGTGTGGTATTAAACCACTTAGTGTGTGACCATTTGTGTCGTGATATCAACAGTTCATAGTTGGTTTGGATTATTAGTTTCCACTTGTGGCATTGTGTGGTAACCATTTGGTTTGACTGTTGTGCTCCCTTTTTGGTCATTTGTTGCCATTGTGTAAGTCGTCTGTGTTTTTCCCTGTTAGGCTGCAAGAATTGTTATGACCTGGCTCAAAGGCCATAACAAAAGGAAGACACACCTTGTATACGAGGCATGCTGCGCAACAAAACACAGCTGCCCCGTTTGTAAAGAAGTGGCAGTTTAAATACGGAGGTCTCTTTCAGGATTGGTGGAGCAATCAAGGTGAGTATCCATTTGGGAGGAGAACTTTTACAGGAAGTGATGGAGTAGGAAATGACCCAGGAGAAGGTCTGCATCAAGATCCATTAGCGGAACCAGCTGGCAGGAAGCAGCAACTGCACCTGAATTTAAATAACATGAGAAAAGAGAAAACAAATGAAGGTCACTGGCCGTAACATAGGAACACAAGGTCATTGAGCACTTGAGGTGCCTGGCTTTTCAAACATTTAAAAATTTACAACACATCACAAATTTAACAAAAATCAAAGTTCATAATATTCAGTTTTTTATAAATGCGGCAGTGATGATATCTAACGGGCTTTCTGTCCAAAATGTTAATTGCTCGGTCACATCTTGTCTTAAGAGGCTGAGACCAGGTCTTGAACCGTGTGCTAATGGAGGCATTGATCAGAACCATACTTCATTTTCACATGTAAGTGGTATTTAAGAAGTGTCCATATTCATTAAAGACACGGGTTTTATCTCAAATGACAAGGTAAATTTGGAGTGATCAGTCCAGAGACAGACCAGAAGTTTCTGTCGGTCAATAAACCATTGATGGGTTTTCCAGAACAAAATGTTTCTCGACTGAGTAAATAACTAATGAGAACAACTTAAAGTTTGTAGCAACTGGTTTCACAATTGTATCATCTAACCTCTGAAGGGAACTCATCAGCGTTCTCTTCTGTATGCAGTAAAAATCTCATTAGCCTAAGGTTTTAGTCATGTTAAACACAAAATATTGTGCCTCTGTACACCTGGAAATGCTCTGGATATTCATAAAATCAACGTGAACAATATTAGAAAATGGCAGATTAGATTATTCATTGTAAATACTTGGGCAGTGGGTATTTGCTCTTTGGTGTTGTGTGTCCATATTGTGTTTCAGGGCGGTGTTGCGAAATGACCTCTTTCCTCTGATCTTTGCCCGAAGCCATGTTCCGGTCCAGGCCTCGTCTGTCATCACTGTTAATCTCCAAGCATGTGTGTTTTTGTACACTACATGCACACATGTGTGTTTGGATTGTAGAGCATGCAAACTCGCACACACCCCAGCAGGAGGAGAAAATATTGGACGGGCGGCCCTCCGAAGCCTGGCATCAACATCACACAGCAAACCTAGGAAGAGATGGGTCTCTTTGGGAATGGCCGAGTGCCATATTGGATCTCTGCTGGTTTGGACCACTGCTGCAATGGCTTTTGGAAGCTGATTTTGGAGCACTATTTCTGGAACAACGCGGATATTATCAAAAATATTAAGCAACTGTGCTATTTATTTTTCAAAGTCCCTATCTATTTAAAGTCAAATCAGAGATCATTTGTTCATGTTAGTATCGTTTATTCTCATATAAGTCTTTATCATTTAGACTTAAATGCAACCAAAAATACAAAAGATCCATTGTTTAGCCTGCAGCGCCCTCTACAGTTATTGGCATCACTGATTAAAAAGTTTAATTTAGCAGAGGCTTGGTGATGCCACTCTTTATTACACATTTTCTTTCTTTTTCACTGCAGCAAGATCTTCCAGCCTTGTTTATCACAGGTCCAGATTTTTTGAGCTGTATAATTATTGTTGTAACTATAGATTTAGGTAAGTACACTGCCGTGCAGGAGAATTCTTTTCACTTGTTACATTACAAGCAAAAGCTTTATAGGAGCCAAGTCACATATTTTGATCATAAAAAGAAAACACAAAAAACATATATTCATCTTCAAATAAAACAAAATATGCCAAGTGTTCATTCTAATAGTGTTTACTTAGTCATCTTTGAGCCTGAAAAGAAGTTTACACCGGGCGAGATCACTATGCATAAACTTTGTGCACCATCAGAAAACAAGTTGGGGACAATTGATGCAGCTACTGTAAGAGCGAGTAGACCTTCCTGCAATGCCTCGCAGTAAAGTGACAGCTCAGCATGGCTGAAGGCCAACCTGATCTACAGGGTAAAGATTATTTAACCTCTTTCTTTTTGCTCAACCGCTGGGTGTTGTTGACTCTCTAGGCTCCATCACAGACATCCATATGTAGAATCACACGTCCACTTACCATTATATTGGATGTGGCAAAGTGGAGTAGTTCAGAGAAGATTCCTCAATTATGCGCTGTGTGGATTTGTACAGACCGTTTCAACATACAAACAAGATTTACTGGCTTTACCCTTCACAGGCAAGCATGAACACATACTTATGATTATACCTTATTATATTTACTCATTGTAATGTTTTTGTGTGTGTATATATATATATATATATATATATAACAGTTACAACAGTTCATAACAGTTGTGAGCTGATTTTCTGATGATGTGGATTACGAATTGTGTTTTGATCATCAAACTGATCATCAAACTGTGTGCATGGTACACTGAGCTATATAATACACTGGAGTGCTAATCACCGTCTGTTTGAACGAGTCGCTTTGAAGCCACCAGCCGCCATATTGGTACTCCCTATTTTCCCCCAGTAACTAGGGAATATGTGCGCTGCAGCATCGAATAACGAGGAATTTCTCATGTTCAGGGGGGGCTTAAGACTTTTAAAATGTCAAATGCCATATACTTTTATGTTATGTTCTAAAAATATCAAGTACTGAGAAAGTCATGTGCTGAAATATTTTGCATTTTATTCATTTAAATATATATGTTTAACATTTATAAATATATAAATAACAATATACAAAAACATATTTTTACACATGTGTATACATATATATACATATATACATATACACATACTTATATATACATATTTATATTTAATATGAATAACATGTAAAATATTTCAGCACCTAATTTCCTAGTAGCTGATAGTGTTAGTACATCCACTGACTGTAGAATTACCTGTGAAACGTTTTCACACAGCCAGAAAACTGCTTGTTGTTGCAACCAAATCCTATGGGATTCTGTGAGAGTAGGGAGTAGCAAGATGGCGGCCAGTGACTTCAGTTTTTCGGCAAAATCAGCACTCCAGTGTATTATATAGCTCAGTGGCATGGTAACATGTTTTCGTGCTGCTGGGCGATCATAAAAGCCAAAAAACTGGTTGTAGGTGAGGCCGGCAGTTCCTTGGCCTCTAGGCAGGGGGCGCTCGAGGAGCATCGCTCCTGATCCCAAAACAGTAGAGTGACAGAAAGTTATGGATGTTTTATAGGGCTTGGTCGTCATGACGTATTACTTTGTGTGGCCGCCATATTGAAAGCCTCCGCGGCTCCGCCCCCGCTACTCAGACTACTGCCTATTACTACCGCGTACTGTACTCCCTCTCTCAGCCGTGTTTTAATTTGATTAATTTTACCGTAACTTCATTTCAACCATGGTAAACCGTTGCTGTGTTGTGGGCTGTAACAGCGCAACACATGATCGCCATGGAAAAAACATAGAAAATGGGTTAACTTTCCACCGCTTTCCTGCCTGGAGGCGCACCTACGGGAGAGACAGCAAGCGCAATGGAGTTGTCGGCTCGCTTGGATCGCGGCTTTAAGACTACCGATCATAACTTTCCACAGTATCCCGATGTCAATGAGAGTGTGTTCCCTGCATTTTCATTCTGGTAAGTTAAAGATGCACGGTTTTATTTAATAGCCTACAGTTTCTTTCCTTCAGCCGCGACACCACATACATGCACATAAATACTAAAACGGCAGCGGGAAAAGGCTCAAATACGTGAGAAACCCGGAGGGTTTAGGGAGGGCTGGCAGTTAACGTTACTAACTAAACCTTTGAAACACATAGCAGCTAGTTAAAAGTACATTACATGCGTGAGTGGTTGTTAGCACTGACGATTAGCAGGTGCCAGAGCCCGTCTGAGCGCAGCTTACCTTTGTGTGAATTACTGTGTTCCCACTGTTTACTGGCTTTATGATCTACAGCTCCTGAACCCATCCATTCGTGAACTGCACATGAGACTCCAAGGACTTGTAGCTTTGGAACTGTTCTGAAGTATAGGCGCTCACACCACAAACTAGGTAGCCGAAGACGTCCGATATGCAAAACAGTGGCAACAAGTGGTCGTCGGCGCTCCATAATAATGCTGATTTTGTCAACATACCGGTCCCTGATTTCTCTATTTAATGTGTCCCGGTAAATTTCAGATCCTTTTCGGTATTTTAACATATTTTTTATATCTATTCTTTCTCAACTCTACTTCTACGTCTCTTCGTTCAACAACGTTATGTCAGAGGTATTTTAACGTTGCGTTGCTGTCAATATGGCCGCCACGTCCCACAATGCAACGCGGATCCCGAGCCCTATTAGCGAGTTTTGCTAAACATGTAAAGCACTAAAAAGACTCTAAACATACAGCTGTAACAGGACTGATGAAGGAAGGCTTTCCTCCCTGGCAGTGAGCTCCACTGAGACTGAGAGAGTTTTAAAACTGAAGAAGATAAAAAGAACTTTTACCGGAAAGTGACCGATATTTTTGTGCAGAAAGAGCGCCGCATGGACTTCAATTATAAGTAGAGGTAAGACAGCGATAGTTATTCGCGTTTTGTTTTTGTAATGAAATGTGCGTAATGTGTGTTATAGTTTTTGAATGTGTTACAAATGCAGAAATCCATCATAACTCATAACTGGTAGAGATGTACCGCAACCAACCTGCAGCTGCAGCCTGCAGTGTGGTGGTGGCTGCAAAGCTGGGTGATTTTCTTCACATACAGTCCAGAATTCTGTTGCACATTGGTGATTTTGGGTATTTCAACATGTCAAAACACCATCAATATTATTATTAATATTATAATTTTGATTAGCTGACAAACAGTGCTGCTGCCCTGTTGTATTCAGAAACTATCTTTATTCAAGTTTACCCTCAAAAGCCTGGATCTTGCTGAATTTGAATATGTCCCTTTTGATATTACTGGCCTGTACTGCCATCTTGAGGTGAGTCTACAGTATGAACATTTTTTTCAGCAACGACCATTACACATAATTTAAACCTCTTCTTTAGGCCAAAAACATTTCTCCTGTTGTTGCTATTTTGTCACACTTAAATGTTTGAAATGATCAAATCAATTTTAATATCATCCATCCACTGTCTTCAGCTTCACACAGATAACCTGAGTAAAGGAAATGTGCAGTTTTAAAGGGATTATGTCTAAAAGATTATTACGGAGAAATAACTTTCCAAACCAACCTGCCTTATATGAGAAAGTAATGACACCCCTACTCCTGATAACTAGTTATGCCAACCTCACTGGCAACAACTGGCATCTAGCATTTGCTATAACTGGCATTGAGACACATGTTTCAATTCAGCCACATTGGAGCATGAAAGGCCTGCGTAAGGTTATGCCTCTGTGTCCAGACTTTGACTAGGCCAATCCAAAATAAATCTATTGAGTGTTTTTTTTTATGCGATATGTATGTGGACTCGCTGGTAAACTTATTTTCATTGTCTTGTTTCACAACATTGCATTGAAGTTTTAAGATACAAACTGATGGCAATACATTCTCCTTTTCAGCGAGAGAACTACAGTCCTGATTCTATCATTTACTCATTTGATAACTCTCAGTTTTTGGATCAGTTGTCAGACTTCTTATCGGATTTGGTGTTA
The DNA here is from genome assembly GCF_011125445.2 of Fundulus heteroclitus. NCBI lineage: Eukaryota > Metazoa > Chordata > Actinopteri > Cyprinodontiformes > Fundulidae > Fundulus > Fundulus heteroclitus. The sequence continues at coordinate 834,471 of NC_046375.1, forward strand.
AATACTGACGAGGTTAATTATAGCGGGGGATTTTAACATTCATGTTGACACAGAATGTGATAACCTTAGTGTAGCCTTTAAAACTATCCTAGATTCAATTGGTTTTGCTCAAAATGTGCATTTACCAACGCACTCTTGCCTTTATACTTTAGACGTGGTGCTGACATATGGGATTGATTGTGAAGATAGTATTTTCTCACAACCCTGTCCTATCTTATCCGTACTTCAACTGTAATATGCAATTACCTTCCACTGCACTTTAATTTAAATAGCTTCTGTCCAAACTCTATTTATTAATTTTATAGTAATAGCTACCTGTATACCATGTTCACAATTCCGCCTATAGTAATAGCCATCTGTACATATATTCATAGTACATGTAAACTCTGTTATAATAACAACCATCTATATATTATGCTATTGTACATATCTGTAAAACTCTATTTATAGTAATATCCACCTGTATATTATATTCGGTACATATCCAGCTGTAAATTTAGTTCACAATACTAGTTATCTATATATTATACTCATAGGACAAATCGATCAGTAAAATCCTGTTTATAATAGTATACATCTCCATATTTATTCAGTAAAAACCCATGTCCTTTACATATGGAACCATTGTTTATCCTGCACTTGCTGCTATTGCACTTCTGGTTAGACCTAAACTGCATTTTGTTGCCTTGTACCTGTACCTGTGTAATGACAATAAAGTTGAACCTAATCTAATCTAAAAGAAGTCCAGAGAAATACCTTAAGAGACTCGTTGAAAACTTGGTGATTAATAAGAGACCGCTTTCCAAGGAAAAGAAAATCTGGCTGTCGATGCAAAGTTGAATCTAATCTAATCTATCTGACCATTTTTAATAACCTTTAAGTTTAATTTAACTGAGTTCTCCACCCCAAAAAGAGGGTTCAATTATTGTAGATCTTTATCAGATAATGCTGTATCAAACTTTAAATAATATTTAATTATTATTTTATTATCCTCAGTACTGCAGAAATGTTGTTTCTTCCCAATCACAAATAGAAGCCTTTGTTAACAGTGTGACTTCCTCATTGCGTTCTGTATTACACAATGTAGCTCCCTTGAAAAAGAAGGTGATTATTCATAGGAAGCTGGCTCCCTGGTTTAATTTAGAGCTGCGTTCCTTGAAGCACAATGTATCTTCCCCAGGCTTGGTCCGTTCTGGACTTGTCTCAGTAGTAATAATTGGTTGAGTCATACAACATGCCGACCGCAGACCGCCACTGTCAGCTTGTTTTCCATGTTAAATCAAAACTGTTGCTTCATACATGCTCAGTATGAGGGATTGCTGCAAAGCCATGGACAATGCAGACGACTGTCCACTGTGGCTCTACGCTCTTTCAGGAGGAGTGAATGCTGCTTGGAGAGACTTGATGCAACCTGCTGGGTTTCCTTAGATAGGAAGTTTTTTTGACCAATTTGTATAATAATAATAATTGATACTTTATTCATCTCACAATGGAGAAATTCACTTCTGCATTTAACCTACCCCCTTGGGGAACAGTGGGCTGCCACTATAGGGCGCCCAGGGAGCAATCAGGGGGTTAAGGGTCTTGCCCAGGGACCAAGAATGCAGGCAGTTGGGATTGAACCGGGTACTGCTCTAACCACTAGGCCACCACTCCCCTAAATCTATATAATCTGACCCAATCTGTATAATCTGATTGAATCTTGACTTTGGAAAGTGCCTTGAGATGGCATGTTTTAATGAATTGGTGCTATATAAATAAAATTGAATTGAATTGAATTGAAAACTGCTTTGTCTCCGCTGCAGTCCTTCATCCCACATCACAGCCACATCCAGTTCCTTATTGGTTGTTGTGGTGCGACAAGACACAAAAATTTAGATTTTTCTATTCCAGCAACTGTCACTTTGCATCAATCGCAGGTGTTGTGTCGCTCAGACTTCGCTTTAATAGCCAAAATCGCACCTTTTATGTTGCTAAAATCATGTCTGTGGCCTCGCTTTGCATTTCATTACTCCTGTGTTGCACCTTTACAGGGATAATACGTAAATCTGTCGCTCACGCTGCCAAATCACATTTAAGCTTCCCACTTCCCTTCACTGCTGATACGTTCTTCTGCTCTGCCTCACTATGTTCTAGACATGAGGTAATATTGCACAAAACCACTGACATTACTTCAGTAACAGCAGAGCCATTTACACACGGTCAGGCATGTGCTGTCTTGCACCTCTGACAGCTGGGATGCTGCTTTTTTGTCTTGTTTTCAAAATGTCACTAGATAGTGATTATCCACAAATTACCCCCATCTCATTCCAGTGTGAACAAATATGAAAGTATGTGAACACTCAGAAAGAAAATCACCAGTGGGTTGGAAATGGCTCGACATGCACAGTGGCACAGGAAAGTAGTTTAACAGATGTATTTTGCAGAAAAGTAACCTCAAATAAAAATAAAAAATGTCATGCCTGTGCCTGTCATGGTTTCAGTAGAGAGGACCCAAGTTCAGAGCTTTATGAGGGAACATTTATTAATAATAAATGTAGCAAATGTACAGATAAACGATACAAAGACAGAAACAACAGGTGGCAGAACAAGGAGGAGAAACAAGAAGAAATCTAAAAATATATTTACCAGAAATAACAGATTACAGAATTAGGTTAATTTAATTTGTCAGCTGCTTCAGGAGTCCAAGGACAATAACAACCACGACCTAAAGGTCTCCTTCTTCAACTTCCATCACCGCTGGTGTCCACCGGTGTTTTCTCCAGTTGCCGCCAAGACAGCAATGGCGGTCCCGAATACAGTTCATTTCCAATTCCACGTCCCCAACCTCCCTCGGGAGATGAGAAACATTTCCCCGGAGGTGTGAATTAAAGACCAAATGAAGAAGATCAAAATTCAAAGCTGCAGCAACAGACGAAGACTCTAAATACATTGAGGCCTATAATTCTTATGGGTTATTTCTTGTGTTACAGATTTTTTTTAAAAAGTCGTATTAAAAAACAGTAATCATGAACCTATGCATTAGGTGATCTTTATTTTTCATCATTAAATAATATTAACAAGATTCTCAAAAAAATAATAAAAAAAAAAACACAATGAAGGTATGGTAAATAACTATTAAGGCATAACTGAAACTGAAAATTGAAATGGTTGATACGATGTAAGTAAGCTGAAGTTATGAAAGGGGTTCAAGCCCCTATTGAAAGCCCAGCACTGCTTGCGTTCTTTCTGGCTCATTTCCGTCCCTGAGCCCACCCCAACTCCCATATCCCAAAACACACACACACACTCACACACCCATGCGGAAACCCCTATCGAATGCCAGGAAGGCCAAGCCCCTTAAACAGTGTATATTTCATCATTTGAGAAGAAGAGCCCGCTTGTAGATTCACCAGTTATGAAGAGGGACTTTTCTTGGGAATGAAGTTTACAGTTGTTTCAAAAACGCACTTTTAATACCCATAACCTCCTATGTTAAGTGTTCATCAATTTATTTCATGAAAAGTCTAATTTAAATTGATACAACTCCTTATTGAGCAAAAAAGCCTTATAATTATTATCAAAATAAATTCTTAAAATATTCTCAAATAACCATTTTAGAACACAATATTTTTTTCTGTCTTGTTTATTTGCATGGTGAGAAGTATGAAAAAAATACTGAAAATTTGATCACTTGTGGTCTTTGTTAATTTGCTGTTCACGTCTTTGGATTACCCAGGGAAACATGCCTTCTAATGTAGAACAGATTACTGGATCAATGTGAGCTTCTGTGCTTTTTTGTCTCTCTTGTTGTGTCTCTGTTCTGTCTTCTGTAACCCCAGTCGGTCGAGGCAGATGACCGTTCATACTGAGCCCGGTTCTGCTGGAGGTTTTCCTTCCCGTTAATGGGGAGTTTTTCTTTCCACTGTCGCTTAATGCTTGCTCAGTATGAGGGATTGCTGCAAGAGTAAAAAAAAAAAAAAAAAAACAGAACACGGGGGAACCAAAGAACCTAGGAAACACAGGGGAACTACAGAGGCTAGAGAACACTGGGAGCTAAAAGGCGTACGGAAACGCCGGGACAACACAGATACTAGGGAATGCTGGAGAACTCGAACAGCGTATGAAAACGCTGGGGACTTGAGCGTGCGCTGGGCAGCGACAGACCGGGAGCGCCAGAGGGCTCTGGCTCTTAGAGAGCGCTGGAGAACGCAGGAACTTGAGAACGTAGATGGAACTCAGGAACATAGAGAACATGGAACAGCCCCGGAACTTGAGAATGTGGAACAGCACAGGAACTTGAGAACGGTGGTAGGTGGAGAACGGCGGCAAGTTGAGAACGTGGAGCCAGAAGCAGCTAAATCCAGCCGGCTCCTGCACAAAAGCTCTGTGTGTGGTGTCCAGGTTCATCTTTGGCCGGGTCGTACTGTCATAATTTGTCTTCATGAACCCAGACAGAGCACACATACACAGCTGGTCTTGAGAGTTTATTGCAAAGAAGGAGTAGTGGAAGGTGAAAACCAGAATCAGTTACCAGGCTGGAGTAGATGATTTGCAGGAGCAGGCTGACTGGAGGAAACCAGAGAAATGAAGCACTGGGGTAACAGAATTTCCAACAGCAAGGCAAAGTACTGGAGACAGGCGTGTTGTGAGTGGAGACTGCAGACGACCCGGGGACCAGGAACAAACTGAGGTGAGTATAGATTCACGATATAGATTTTGTGAAAACGATTTGATTCTAATTTCAAATATGGGCCATTATCGCCCATATTTGGGCGATAATGGCCGCCCCCATACACAGTGATCGAGACGAAATATGCTTTTATTTTCTTATTGATTAATGCTAAATTCATTAAATCACCACGGACGTATTAGTTTTAGGTATAGCTAATGATCCACTGATTCCTTGTTGACCGGACTTCACCTTTAAAATGAAGCCAAACTTTTGAACGCTTTACCCGATGGGGCGCCTTTTTTTGTTTTGCTTTTCTAGACTTACGCCTGGTCACGTCGTACTTGATTACTGAATGCCGTGTGCATAACTTCCGTAAAAAACATGACGTAAGTCGTGCTGCCCGGCTCTGGTGCTGCCTGGCTCTGAAGCTCCACAACATGGGATTGTCCACACCTCTCTGTTCCTGGATCAGTGGTGAAGATAGGGACGATCTGCTCCACTCATCCTCAACACAGAAACACCACAGGGTTGTGTCCTCAGCCCAGCTGTCTTCACCCTTTTCACCCAGGACTGTTCTGCTGCCCATCCCACAAACACAATGGTTAAGTTTGCAGATGACACCACTGTAGTGGGTCTCATCTCCAACAATGATGACGCCCACTACAGGGATGAGGTCAGCAATCTCACACAGTGTTGCTCCAGGAACAACCTGATCCTGAACATGAGCGAGACCACGGTGGTAATAATAGACTAGAGAAGGTCCAGGAAGACTAAACACGCTCCTCTCTACATACAAGGGGAGGTGGTGAAGCACGTGGACAGCATTAGGTTCCTGGGCATTCACACCTCGTCCAACCTCTCCCGGTCTGTGAACACCTCCCACAGGGTGAAGAAGGCCCAACAACGGCTCTTCTTCTTCAGGAAACTGAAAAGGTCTGGATTTCCCACTAAACTGCTAAAAAACTTTTACAGAGCTACCATAGAAAGTTTCTTTATGTCTCAGCATAACTGTGTTGTACGGGAGTTGCACAGTGCAGAAGAGGAAGAATTTAACACGGGTGGTGAGAACAGTGCAGGGGATTGTGGGATGCCGTCTGCAGGCTCTAGACTCAGTTTATCAAGAATGAGTCCAAAGAAGGACCAGACACATTTCCACTGATCCCACCCACCCAGGCAATGCACTGTTTGCCCCTCTCATCAGGTAAACGCTTCAGAAGCGTCAAAGCCAAAACAAATAAATGAAACAGCTTCTTACCAAGAGCTGTGAGGGCTGTCACCCCCTGCTGAGTAATTCTCCATCAAATGTCCATCATATGTTACAATTATATGTTACAATCCATCATATGTTAAATATATTAAAGTCCACCATATGTTACAATCACTGTACTGTTATTGCCTATTAGCACACTATTGCTCTCAGGTATATCAAACTGCACATTTCTGTAAATGAGGCGTCAAGATCTCTGCACAAAAGTGCCTTATTACCTCATTAAGGACTGACATGAACCTTTCTCTTATGCAGGGATGGGCAGTATTTCTAATACAAGTATTTGAAATACATATTTCAAATACAAAATACTATTTTGTAATTTGTATTTTATTGAGATGATGAAAATGCCTTCGTAATTTGTATCAAAATTAGGGCTGGGCAACGATTAAAATATTTAATCGCGATTAATCGCCCTGATTAATCGCGATTAATCACATTGTATTTACAAACTCCAAGAATGAATTCAAAAGTAGTGTAAAGAGCACTTTTATTTTAATGTTCTGCTGCCATATGAACAAAAGTGTTGTAACATTTGTAGCACTTATCAGTAACACATATTTAGTGTAAAGCTCAACTTAAACATGTAAAACAAAAAATAGCAATAATAATAAATTAAAGCTTATTGCCACTGACAAGGAATTCTTCCAAGAAATCTACCAAAAACAGGCAATTTCTGAGGTAACAGCAGGGAGCAGCATTACCATTTTATGTTCAATACCAAAGTTTAACTTGGCAGTGGTTACAACTAACTTGTTTCTGTCATATTCGATGCTGGAAGAACTTTAAACTGAAATGCTTGCTAGCTCGATATGCTTGCGTTGCTTGCGTTGATTTGACGTTGACACGCGGTTTTTTGTTGTTGCTTTCTCGCGCGCATATAGTGAATGGCAGGGGAAAAACAGGCAAAAACACATGGATACTTTGAAACGAGAAGCGACTTCACCGACGGCGTCGATGCAGACCTCGCTCCGCTCCGCACAAAACTTGTTCTGTTCGCGAAATCACCGCCTCGCCTAAGCAAATTCCTGCGGGAAACACCGCCTTCCGCATGTCGGCTTTGTTTTTTTCCGGCCAGCACCTTTGTTCCTCTGAATCCGAGGCTGGGCTGACAGCGAGGTTATTGGCGCATTATCGCCACCTACTGTTCTGATTCAAACCCCTACACCGCAGCAATAGACCTTCACAAAATAAAAGCATGTGAGCAACATGCGTTAATGCGCGTTAAAGAAAATATTGCCGTTAATAGTCTAATGAGTTAACGCAAAATTAACGCGTTAACTTGCCCAGCCCTAATCAAAATACTTCAGTGTTGTGTATTTTTGTATTTTCAAAATACTGTAAAATACTTTAAGACATATAACTGTCTATAAAGCATGAAATAGTGTCTGTGTCACCTTCGCAGTCAAGTCCCTGTGATACCACTCTCGGCCACTAGGGAATTTTGGCACTGTTTTACACTTGCTATGGGAACATTGCTCGATCAACACAAAACGAATAGTGTTGCATATTAAATTGAGTCAGGTATCTTCTACTTGGTGCTTTGTCCGGACCAGTCAAGGAAGTTGTTTCAAAGCAAGGTGAGCAACCAAATTTACCTAGTTTATATCAGCAACTCATTTATTCTCAACCACGAATCACTCTTTTTATCGCATGTTCCTGTTCAGTGTAACGTTCAGTGTTCGTAAGGCTAGGCTATTTAACTTTTGAATGTTAGCTGCTAACTAACTCTCAGTGTTAGTTTCACTGTCGTTTATTTCACCAGTGTACATTCAAAGAATCATGTTTTTAAAGTTATTGTTATGTTACACGGTTTCCTTTTGTTTCATGTAATTAGTCTATAGCCTACGTAAGACTTTTGTATTTCATTGTCAATATGTGTGCTGCTGCAGCACCACAGGTGATCTTCTCCGCCACTTGTAGTAGGCTAGTTTTGGCTCATACTAGTGTTGGCCATTTTAATTAACTTTTTCTTAGAAATGTACCTAAAAAATGTTCTACTGTTGACTGTATGTAGCCTACACAATATCAGTAGTGTTGTGAGTAATACTGTAAAAAAGTAATTTAATTAGGCTACAGTAATGTATTGCTTTTTGCAGTAATGTAAGTAAATAAGTATACTTAAGGAAGGTCTCCTTGAGTTACTGAACATTTCTCAGGGCAGAGGTTTATATTGGGGTGTCTAACATGAGGAGTCAGCATATCTGTTGACTGATTATGGAAGGAGTCTCATGCTTTCACATGTGTTGCAGATAGTGTACAAGTGAATGGATAGAAGAAAAGGGCTCCTAGAATGAAGTATTTTGTAGTATTTATATATATATATATATATATATATATATATATTTAGAGAGAGAGTTAAAAAATAAGTGAAGCCGGGCTGACTCGCTGCGCCCTTAACATTTCCAACAAGTTGTCCAGATGATTCGTCCAAGAAATCCACAGAGACATTATTGCATTTAAAAACTTTTAGTGAGTAGATGGAGGAAAAAAAGGGTGTCAAACATACATACAAAATATACCACTCTGTGAGATATACAACCACCAAACTCCCATGATGCATCATCATTAAAAAAGTGACAAGTATGCATCCTTAAACCATAGAAGTGATGAGATAATAACAAAATGTCCACAATAGCTAAATATACAAATTCCCCCAAATTAATATATTAATATGAATTACCAATAATATCTAATAATTTCAAGAAACATTAACCATAATGTATACCAAGAAAATCACTAAGTATAAATTCAGGCTCCTACTATATATATATATATATATATATATATATATATATATATATATATATATATATATATATATATATATATATATATATGAGAGAGAGGTGTATAATTTGTGTGTTTATTATATTAATATGTAACTGCATAATATATAACTGCGTGTATATATCTCATCCAGTTTAACTTCAGTTTAAATTGGTTTGGTTCTGAATAAATATGTGTAATCTGACTGAAAGGTCACGATCACTGTAAACATATGATTAAAATGTGATCTGAGCTGCCTCCTATTCATTCAGACAGCAGCTGTCTGATCTGTGGTCTGACCAAAGATGGCCGCCCTGTAGGCACGTCAGCCTAGCGGGCGGCAGCGTCCAATGGGGCATCTATGTATATAATGTCTATGAATATGACACAAGCCTCGAAGCCCGAAGCCCGGCTTCAGATGCCCCATCACTACTTTCTGTTGCCCAACCAGTTATTCTGCTCTTTGTGTCTGAGCTTGTCTGATATCAGTCTGTTCCTGTCTGCCTGCCCGAAACCTTCTGGTTGGGTTTTGGGGATCTGAACCTGCCTGTCCGGGAGTTACTGTGTTGGGATTCTCCTGTGAGCTCTTGGAGAGCTGCCGGTTGTCTGGATCGGGACTGGACCCGCTGTTGTTACCTACTGCTGGAACTGAGCTTTACCTCATCAGGACTCCCCTCCGTCTACTTTTTTCCAATGTTTTGAATAATTACTTTGAGCTCCTGATGTTAGAGTTGTTGTAGTTGTAGCGGTTAATGGGCCAGTGACGAACTCCAGCAGTCTCTGCTTTAGAAACGATGGGCAGAAAGTGGAGATGTAAGCAACTTTAAACCCTGAGTTGCAGAAGCAGTAAACCAGTGGGTCCAGCAAGCAGTCGGCGTAGGACAAAACCATGAGGGCGTCGTACACCTGGGTAGCTACTTCCTCTTCTTGTGTCCATTCTTTCACCCGCACAATCAGCAGCGCCGCCCGGGCTATTGTGCACGGCAGGAAGCAGATGGAGAAGACTACGGCGACAGACACAACGGCAAACACAGCTCTCGTCAGCTTGGCCTTCTCCCCGATCGTCTTCCTCCGCAGTCGACTGACGATGCGAGCGGTGCAGTAAATGAGGATGATGTAGGGGATGACGATTTGAGAGAAGAAGATGGTCTAAATAAAAGATAATACTTATTATTTAGAGTAGCAGTGCTTCTTGTAATAAAAAATGAATATTGCAGCTTTTTACTTTCAAACCAAAAAACTGGTTGAAAAAGTGCTGAATCTGAGTCAGTGCTGAATCACTGCAAAACAGAACTAAAATAAGTAAAAATAACTAAAATAAGTTTCTTGAAATGAGTGTCTTATTACTTTATTTGAGTAGGTAAATAAGATAATCTGCCAATGGAATAAGATTTTTGCACGTAAAATTGGAAGAACTCATCTCCATCAACTTATTTTAAGTGCAGTATATCTAATTATATTATTGTAGGGTTAAAATTATTCTTTCCATTGGCAGATAATCTTATTTACCTGCTCAAATCAAGGACAAATACACTAATTTCAAGAAAATTGTACTTATTTTTAGTTCTGTTTTTGCAGTGATCATAAAGAACATATTGTATGAAATAATATTAATCTAGGTTTTAAACATATAAACTGTTGCACTTATGAAGAATGGCCTGCAAATTAGAGCTGATTTGATTATGAAAATTGATGTTTTTTGTTACAGAAATTACTGTAGCCCCTGCCAACCCATTTGGCCAATCAAGCTCTCAGATTAACAATAGACCCCTTGCAACCACGTGACTCCGTTACCCAGAACCCCTTGCGTGGCGGCCATATTGGTTGGCACGCCATTTGACAAATGACGAGTTCTCCAGGTATTTTTCTTCTTTAGATAACGTATCACAAGATCGTTTTAAGAGTAAGTTGATGGTTGATGGTATCAGATTGCCAGAATCACACAGCAGAAGCCTGAAGGGACGGAGCGAGTCTGTGAAATGCTGGCCAAGGGTTTCGTACCGCGACACAGCTGCTTTATAAACACGCAGGCCAGTACAGACAAGAGAGCACGAAAGCCCCTGAAACCACTGGACGGCTACAATTATTTTATATCAGGAAAAAGGCTCCAGCAACGCCCGCGACGCCATGAGGGATTAAGCGGTCAGAAAATGGATGGATGGATGTTCAGACATGTTTGTGTAACAGCAGAAAGCAGAGAGGAAGACCCGCCTGGTAGGTTAAAAAAAAACATCACTCACTACGGATTATTTAGGCGTTTTTGTCTTGTTAAAATGGGCGGGGGTGTCGGCGACATTGCAGCGTAAACACAGAAGTACTAGCGCCCGTGAACGGGCGGAGGGGAGGTGGCGATCGTTACACTGGCCGGAGAGCCGCCGCTGTCTGAAGCAGCGGGAAGCGGGTGCTGCTCCAGACAGCGGCTCTCCGGCCCGTGTAGCGATCGCTATAGCAGCCGCCGTAGCCGCCGCTGTCTGAAGCAGGCTTCTGCTCCAGACAGCGGCGGCTACAGCAGCAACAGCGGCTTCTCCGGCCCGTGTAGCGATCGCTACAGCGGGTGCTGCTCCAGACAGCGGCGGCTGCTGTAGCGATCGCTACACGGGCCGCTTCTTCGGCCCGTGTAGCGATCGCTACAGCAGCCGCTGCTATTTAAGTAGAACAATGACTAGAGCAGAATTAAGTTGTATTTACCGGAGATGAAGTGTAGACTGCAAATTCTGTCGTATTATGATGGCTCCCCCAGTCCATTGGGAGTGTCTGCCTGCGCTCTTTTCATTGAAAATATCCATTTCTTTCTTCTTTCCTCATCCTTTGGTAAACGACAGAACGCACATCCAACGATTTGGAATGCCTCTCTGTGCAACCGGGAGCACAACAAGTCCTAGGCATTGTTTAGATTCCAAAAATAAACGAACTAAAAGTACGCTCTAAATCACGCGTTTTGTCATGTAGTAGACGGGCTGTCAGGCTAGCGTGCCCACCAAGATGGAGGCGCGCACCCCCGATCACGTGACTGTGACGTCAGATGCAAGGGGTCTATTAAAGATCATTTACATAGACCAATTAACCTAAGAGTCAAGTTTTTGAACTGTGGGAGGAAGCTGGAGTACCCGGAGGGAACCCAGGCATGCGCAGGGACTCCATGAAGAAAGACCCAAGGTCAAGATTTGAACCCAGGACCCTCTTGCTACAAGGCATAAGTGCTACCAAATATGGCACCTTAACATAGATGAAGAAGAACAGAGCCTTACTTCTCTGAAGGAGTCTGTCAACATGTTACGAAGTGTGGACACCTCTCGGCCCCAGCTGTTGCAGCAATCAACCTTTCGTACCATCGTGGGGATGGTGAATGGCAGTAAGGACACCCATACAATCACAGAGATCAGTGGAGAATTCTTAAATGCCTTAAAACAGTTTTTCTTCCCAAGATGGACTACACTGAAGTAGCGGTCCAGAGACATCATGGTTAGGAAGACGGTGCTGGCCCCTCGATTGAGGAACCGCAAAAAGAGCAGAGTGCCACAAACTGTGGGTTCCTCACTGCCCCTCTGGTTGTTCTGATAATGGTAAATCTTGAGTGGAAGAAAGGTCAACAGCAAAAAATCAGCGAGCACAATGTTGAAGAGGAACACGCAGTTGTTCTTCCAGAATTTGAACCTAGACAGGAAGCAGTTCACAGAACATTTAGTAGAAGTAAACGGAGAGAACCAGAATATTGAACATTTGATCCACGACATCTGCAGAACAGCCAGAAACCCAACCTAACCCTAACCCAACTGTTAATGTTTCTTTACAGTATTAATAACGATTTGGTGGCATGTAAGTATTTTTTAATCAGTTTTTTTATGCCTTAAAATGACTGCGTTTAGTAAATGTATAACTGCATGAAAGAAAACTTTGGATTGTGGTCACCTGTCATACATTCCTAGATGAGCTTTTCCCCACACATGCAGCTTATGTAGCTGGCAACATTTTTGTGACCATAGAGCATGTTTTCTATAATCTGCGCATTGACAGTTAAAGGTGCGTAGCTACGTAATTTAAATTTTTCAAAATTGATACGTCAGTAGCTCACTCTGGTTGCATACAAAGGTTTTATGAAAGAAAATCACGTCCTGCTGGTGTATTAGTTGTTATTTTTGTGTTTTATGCTTCGTCTTTGCACAGTTTGTTAGTAAATAAAGCCTTTCGTGTTTATTTATTATAAAAATGGAGGTACGTACTGCACATGTGCAGCAGTGGTTAAAACAAGGAATCGGCTGAAGGCTATTAGCATCTCCAAGTGAAACAATGAAGAATGTTACAAGATCCAGTGTAAAAAAATAACTAAAAAAATTATTTGATTCCACGAGGAAAAAGACTGGAATGTCGCTGGGAATACAATATGAACGTTGATGTTCACTGAAGCGTGCGCTAAACCTGCCGACTGCTCAGATGTGACTGCAAATTTGATTGACGTGAGTACATTTTCTGATATGAGGCTCTTAAAGTTACTGTTAGATCATTTTATTTAATTAATAACGGATGATCTTCAATCACGCCGAGCTGTCACTTTTTCTGCAAGGCATTTCAAAGGGTCAGGCTCGGTCTGGCATTATTTACAATTGGTTTATTAATTAAGCAAACCGGCATTATAATAGTTCTGCAATACTGCCGGTAGATGGCGCCACATCTGTTTGTATCTCCTAATCGCACCTGGTGCTGCCGCTATTTTTATCCACAAAAAGGACCATCAAAACATTATCAGGATGGAGGCTTGGTGTTTATAACCTGATCAAATGTTTTTTTGGTCTTTTTTAAGCATATAACGAGGCTATATATTTTTAAGCATAATGATTTTTTTAAATATAAATCCAACAACTTCAAAAGTTGTTTTTTTTATTTGTACAGACAATTGAATTTAAGAGAGACTCAATTTATTTTATGCTGTCTTGCAGCAGAGAAAGCAGACATAGCTTGCAGGTCCAATGAATCTCAATTGTCTTTATTATCAAAAGTTAAACCTCATTGATTTGACCATATATATATATATATATATATATATATATATATATATATATATATATATATATATATATATATATATACTTAATTATTCATCTTAGCATGCCGTTTCTCTGATGTCCCAAATGTACAGAAAAGCAGTGTTACCTGAAAACGAGGACATAGAGCACTGAGAGATTAAGAGGTAGTCCCAGAGTGAATTCTCCAGCCATCACCCAGGAGAGGACTTGGTATGTGGATGTAGTATTTGGTGTCTTACAGGTATCATTTAAATCATCCATTTCTCGTTTACACCACAGTGAAGAAGCTCAGGCAGAATTCTTCGTTTAGATGAATCTTCAGATTTCCTTCTCTCTCTCTCTTGTCCGATGAATTCAACAGTTCCCTTCAGAGATCCCTGCAGGGAAGGTGGAACCCAGAAAATTCTTTCCTATCCACGCCAAAAGATACTGAGGAAATATGCACAGTAAACATACTAAGTAAATCAGATAAATGCAACACAGAGTGAAGAAAGAAAGTACCCTGACTGAGTTCTCTGTTTATGTGAGACTGCAACTGATCCTTCCGAGATAAAGATATGCTTTATCTGGAGGTGTGGTTTAAAGAGGATGGCTCAACTACCTAAGAAACATCAAGCTACGTTTCGGAAAAAGCTTTTATTAGGAACCTGTTTTTTTACTTTGGTATTCAAAGTGTCTCTATCAAAGGACACCCTCCAGGCTCTTCTTAACGTACTCCTCTTATGAAGGATCAATGAGAAGTCGTTGCACTTTACTGGAAATAAAACATGAACTTCTGCTGGTAAATAACTGAAAAAACAAGGCTGTACAAGAGTCAGATTAAGTCTTTGGACCACACTTAAAATCTCATTTTAATTTAATATCAAAATAATGTGAGCAAGCCAGGGTTTTAATTCTATGCAGGTCTGCAAATTCATTATTTAAGTTTTAGGAATAGTGAGGCCAGACTGCTATCTCCATATTAATACAAATGTATAACATGACACTCACCAGCAGGGACGTGCAGAGGGGGTTGGGGCGAAGGGTACTTGAGCACCTGCCCCTTTGGCCCAAAGTGCCCTTTTGTCAGTTTTTTTTTATGTGTGCGTGTTTGTTTGTGTGTGTGTACATGTCCAAAATAATAATAATTTGGATCTATATTGCCACGGTAACCGTGACCGGTTAAATGATTCACAAAATGTGCCCTACTTTTCCCCTCGCAGCTCCCAGCTCCACGCTGCCTCGCGTTGCCGCTCTGCCCGGTCTGTCCTGCCCCTTTAAATCTGCAGTACGCGTGACTGTGCTCTGTGCTGTTTAACTCCACTGTCATTGGTTATACTGCTTTAAATCCCGCCTTCATCTTTCTGATTGACTGTTTTCTAGTGTGTCTGTGTGCATGCATGCTTGGAGCGTGAGATTTAAGTTTTGATTCATACTGGGGTACTGCAGTTACCACAATTAATACTAGGCTACGAAACTAAACCTAGTTAAGAAACTAAATATTATCTGCACTAAAATAAGTGAAAGCTAGTGAGTGCAGTTCTGTAAAGAAGCAGGAGAGACTGTTTTGATTTGTGGAACTTGAGAAATGTAAGTAACCAACATTAGCATCTCAAAATACCATCTAATTCTGAAGTATAAGACATTTTATCAACAGAAACCTAAACCTAAGATTTCTAAAACTAAATATTGTGTGCCAGGCAGGAATTCTGAAGACTGCTGGAAAGATGGAAGAGCAAAGACTGTAGGCTATTAAAAATTCAGATTCTTAGCCACATCTGCGTGAAAAAGAAAAGGTGAGGGTATGCCAATAGTATATTACTATGTTCTAATTTCAATGATGAAATGGACAGCCGCTCATGTAACAATTCAGTCTTAGTGTCACCAATCTTACTCAAAGTACAGTATTGAGTCCTCCATGCTCCTTATGTATTAAGATTTACTGCACATTTAAACATTGACAACTCACTATTGTTAGGGAAATAATTAGTTTTCTGAGAGGATTTAGGTAAGAAGAAGCTGTTATCGACTCTTCAGATGTATGATGTAAGAAATGTGTTCGGAATGTTAAGATAAATTACATGAAATAGGCTAAA
Source organism: Fundulus heteroclitus (assembly GCF_011125445.2). NCBI lineage: Eukaryota > Metazoa > Chordata > Actinopteri > Cyprinodontiformes > Fundulidae > Fundulus > Fundulus heteroclitus. Next base: position 850,257 of record NC_046375.1, read on the forward strand.
GAGAGTAACTACAGCCCAGTTGTACATTTGTTGAAGTTTTAGTTTAATATTTGTAATGCTGTTAGTGTCTGTGACACTTCTACTTCCAGTGCATAGTAAATACTAGAAATTTATTTGCTGTCCCTTTAATGTATAATTTTGCTGTGTTTTATGATGCAGACAGAGTATCATAGATTAAAAAAAATGAGGGTGGGGTTTATCTCTCCACGTTTCCAATGCTTCAAAAGAAAATACATATTTTGAATATATCTGGTTTAATAGGCACATTTTTATCATCTGGCTCTGTTGCTGGTAAGTTCAAATACAAATTTTTTTTTCAAGTGGGAAAAAAGTCCCAATTAAACATTCATTGGATCGGTCGCTGCTTTATAATTTATAATAATAATTTAACTTTATTGATCTTACAATGGAGAAATTCACTTCTGCATCTTTACCCATCCCCTCGGGGAGCAGTGGGCTGCCACTGTGCAGCACAAGGGGAGCAGTCGGGGGTTAAGGGTCTTGCTCAGGGACCCACAGTGGTAGTCTGTGGGAGTTGAACTCAGAACCTCTGGGACTCAAGCTCAATCCTCTAACCACTAGGCCACCAGATTAACAAAAAGCCTCTAGTGTGTGTCGTGCTTATAAAATTTGTACAAACGTAGCAAGAAATACTGCTTTTCTCTTTCGACAGAAGAAACGTGTCCTGACGCTTAAATCAAGCATAAAGAAAAAGGAGCATGCATATTACGAAGGACCAATGATGTCAGACCAATGAAGCTTTGGGCCAATAGTGTCCCTAGGATTAAAGTTCAAATCAAACCTACGCCCTTGATTCCTTGTTACATTCTTCATAGTATGGGTTGGTACATTTCAGCCGGTTGTATAGCAAGGTATGTTTCTGTATCGTGTTTTAAATCCGTGCCCCATGTGCTCTCTTTTAACTTTGAGCACTTTCTCTCCAACGGTCTCTGCACGTCCCTGCTCACCAGATTAATTTCGTTCCACAGAGCTCCACATGTCCATCTGGGATTGCCCCATTGGAAATGTATTTCAGAAGGAATCCTTGCATATGATTGGATAAACCACTTGTCTGTCATCTTTACTGACACGCTGCTTCAGCCACTTACATCAAAACCAACCCGTGAGGCTGACATTAGGGAAGATCAAGCTCTTTCCAAACCCAGCCGGGCGAAGGGCGATAAACATCATTTCCACTAACAAAAGCATTCAAAGGTGTTCTCTGGTGTTTTGGACAACATTGGACAACATTGATGAAACAGCAGCATCGATGTCACCGGTTACTTCCTTGCTGTGAGCCGCCATTGTTGTCTGAATCCAAACAGTCGCTTCTCGCCCAGCGATCCTGATTGGCTCGTCTGTTGTATGTGGTATTTAAATCCCTCCCAATGGCAGCGATTCCAGATGGATGTGTGGAACCGTGTGGAGCTCTGTGGAACGACATCCATCTGGTGAGTCAGGTTAGCAAATGTAAGGGACATTTCCTGGTCACTTTGCTCTGGGAGAGCACTGAATGGAAAAACAGAAGTGCAACAATATTGATGCAGTTTAGTCAGACTAGCTTTCAATTCTGTATTCAGAGCTTTTGTAAGCAGATGCAAATAATTATGGCGTTCTTTGGCCATGCTGAACAGCCGATAGCAGCGCTGCTGATCATTGTTTCTACTATCGATACATTTCCCCTTTTAAACAAACGCATGAACGCGCAGTTATCTCAGATAACTCAATCCAGCCATACTAATCGTAAACAGCAGATGTGTTCGAAGAACCCAATTAGCCGGATCATGATTAGCCGGATGAAATCATCTTGGATGTGTCATTTGGTCTCGGATGTTTTAAGCAACGTACGAAGAACGGACCCCTGGTGTAGCTTCTGTTCCTGTCAGCCTTTTAGTCTCTTCCCTCCTTGATTACTCCCACCTGGTTTTGGTTAATTAGTCCCTCCCTCTTCACCTGTCTGCACACCTATTTATACCCGCCTCAGTTCTCTGCACTTTGCCAGAATGTCTCTACTCATTCACTGGTAAGAGCCTTCCAGCACCTTTTTGCTTGTGAGCCTATTCTTTGTTGCCCGACTTGTTCTCCCTGTTATTTTTGTCTCTGAGCCTGCAGAGCCTCCCTGATCCTGTCAGCCTGCCTGTTTTTGTATTATTTAAGTTCTGGAATCTGAACCTGTCACCCTGAGAGTGCTTTGTTGGAGGAACTCTGTTTTTGGCTTCAGGAAGTCGATCTGTTTCCTAGGACTGGACTGTCTGTTCGCTAGGTAGACCTGCCTGGACCATTGCTGGAGCTTTGCCTCTGTACCTTTACCTCCCCTTCATCTGATTTTGTTCATGGCTTTGCCCCCCCCCCCCCCCCCGTGTATCCAGAACATAGCTCTGCCTTCAGTTTTTGTCTGCCCCTTTTTGAACAAACCTCGATTGTAATATCGGGTTCAGTTTATCAATCATTACATTTGGCTCTGATCTTTTTCCTCAGTATGTTTTTCATTTTATTCTTCTGTTGCACTGCCCAATATAAAAGAAGTGTCCTTTCTCTGCTAATTCTAATGGATTTGTAATTTTCCGGGTTATGAATCTTTAACTGCAACAGAAAGCTAAGTAGAGAAATCATTGTATTAAAAAGATGGCAGAAGAATTGTTCTCATACTGTTTATTTTTGTTGTTCTTGCATATTTTTTCACACTTAAGTGTTTCAGAACACAAAACAATTCATTAGTCAACGACAACACAAAATAACAACACAAAATGCTGTTTTTTTTTAGAGGAATGCTTTTATTCTATGGGAATACAACTGATCCCTCAGAGAGGAAGAGCACATGTTTTGTCTTAAGGTGTGGTTTAAAGAGAATGGCTCAACTAACCGAGAAATGTCAAAGCTGCTTTTAAAAAAAACAAAACAGAAACAAAAACTAAACCAGACAGAGAGCTTTCATCAGCCCTCGCGAGGCAGGAACCTGACCTAATTTGTTTCTTTGGCATTCAAACTGTACAATTCCAGAGTGTTGTCAAACAACACACTCCAGCACGTTTTAACTTGCACCTCTTATTAAGGATCACTGTGTTGGTGAGAAGTCGTTTCACTTTACTGGAAATAGTTCATGAACTTCTGCTGGTGAACAACAACAAAAAAAAAAACACTGCTGGAGATTAAATCTAACTTTTGATCCAAAAAGCTATGATTAATAAACTTTAATATTCTAATTTATATGCTAAAAGTTTCTTAAGGGGGAGATTGTGATATAAGTGCAATAGGCTGTTAGTGAGTTATTCATTAAGTTTGTTCCACCAGCTGCCTAATATATTATAGGATCCTCTTTATCTTTGGTATCTTAGTTATGTACATGGTTCTGTACACCTGACGTATCAAACACTTATTTCAAAACTTGCGAAATGAAATTCAGTGTAACTACATGGTTAAAATCTCATTTGAATTTAAAATTTAAATAAAAATGTAAACCAGCCAAGTTTATTACATCAGGTCTGCGACTTCATTATTTAAGATTCAGTAATAATGAGACAAAGCCAATTCTAAAGCTTTGGGACACAGTGAAAGTCATTACCAGTAGCAGCTCAAGACCAAATTTACCAGGGGGGCCGCGGTGGGGCCAATGTTCTTTCATGGGGCAAAAGACAAAATATATAAACCAGGGAAAACAGGGCAAAATGTAGTCATTTAATATATTAAGTGGGCCAAAGAGCCATTTGTGGCCCTTGAAAACTGTGATCCTGTCTCAATGCGGCTGAAACTGAAAGTGAAACACATTAATTAAAAAAATTGTGTTAAAATAAAAATGTAAGGGTAAAGAATTAAATGGGCCCAAGAGACTAACCAGTTACGGTTTCTATTCATCATAAGAAAATCATTCAGTATTGTGTCTTCTGTACAGGGGCTCTAACAGGGTCCCTGACCAGTTTTACAGGGGCACCGGCCCCTGTTGCCCCTGTCTAGAACCGCCCATGGTCATTACCCACAAATGACGAAAACACAGAACAGTGGTGAACCTTCCCCTGACCAAAATTACCGCAAGAGCCCAGTGACGACTCATCCAAGAGGTCCCAAAAGACTCCACAACAACATCAAAAGCCCTGCAGGCCTCATTCCTCTCAGTGAAGATCAGAGTTCATGCCTCCACTATGAGAAAGAGACTGGGCAAAAGTGGCTTCCCTGACTGATGTGTTCATCAGAGTCACCGCCTGAAACTGGCAGAGCCAGACCCGGACCACGGAGCCAGATAGCAACGGGCTCTGAGTCGGCTCGTTTTAGCCCTCTGCACTCCGTAGCACAAATCTGAAGGTACAAGTCTGAATAACCTGTGGCCAGGATGAGTTGGGTCAAGAACTATTTTTAGCTTCCTTTTTACGGATTGTTACTGAATGGAAGGTCAGTCTTGATGATCCTCTGCTCAGATCTAATTGTTGTAGTTTGAACGTGTGAAACTGTAACTGTAACTAAACCCCCTCAGGGCCTAAAGTCAAACATTAAATTAGCCTCTCACACTAAAACAAGCAGAGCTAGTGATTTCCATCTTAAACGTTAACTTCTGTCACTTCCCTTCGCTGCTGGCATGTTCTCCTGCTCTGTCACACTGTGTTATAGAGATGAGTTAATATTGCACAAAACCAGCGCCACATTCCTTTTTCCAGCAGCACGGCCATTTACACACAGTCAGGCATGTGCTGTCTTGCACTTCTGACAACTGTCACAGCATTTTTTTCCGTTTTTTTTTTTTACAAACTGTTACTAGATATTCGTGGAGAATAAAATTTATCCACAACCTATTCCCGTCTCATTCCAATGTGAACAAATACTAAATTATGTAAACATTCATCAGTGGGATGGAAATGACACTGCATTGGTGCGAGATCTACAAGGAACCTTCTTTTTCTGAGACAGAAAATCTTGGTTCAGCACATTAAGAATTACACACAAAAAGAGTAAAATCAGCAAAACCATTGAAAATAACAAAAAATAGTATTAAGTAAATCCCATACGATTCATGGATTAAATAAAAAATAATAATAGTATTGATTAAAATAGAATAAAACAGAACTACTTAGGGAAAACAAAAGTAATAATCCAAATTTGGCTCAGACAGCTATGGTTTATATTCAATTCTTAAGTCAAAATAAAATAAGATCTACAACCACAAAATAGTGACTAAGACATTAAATTAAAATTTGATTTCCAGCTGAGTACGAGAACTTCTGCTAGGAAAGAGGGGCTAAGGATATTCCACCTGGAAACAAAAGTCTCTTTTGACACTGTAGAAGAAATTGGGCTTTCTAGAATTTGGGTTCGGCAGATATGCTGAAGCAGTCTGACTTCTACCTAGACGTAGGTAGATTTAATCTGATCTCACGAGCTCGCTGAAGACCAGTAAAATAAAAAAAGATCTGTATGCTACGGGGTTGGAATAATGAGACAAAGGCAAAGTTTCCAGGACCAAATCCTTCCCCAGAGCGAGATGTTTGATTTCATGAAAATATGGGACTGAAAAAGACCTGGCTGCAGAAACAAATTAAAGGGGGGAGGAGGGGATTCCATCTTTTCACTTTTTCAAAAACTATTTATTATGCTTTCAGCTGAAAAGTGGCTCGTTGGTCATTCCTGCTGTGCTGAGATTTTTTTTTATCTCAATAAAATCTCAAAACCTAGAAACAAAAGTGTAGCCAGTGTTGCCAGATTGGGCAGGTTTCCACCAAATTTGGCTTCTTTTGAACACATTGCTGGGGAGAAAAAAAGCTAATCAGCATATTGTAAGAATTTGGGAAGCTGTTCACACATTTGGCAGTTTTTTTTTTTTTTTAGAAAGAATTAACAACAAAATATATCAAAATAGTTGTCACTGTGTGGCAGAAAACAAAACTGCCACATCTTAATAAATGCTATCTAACACCACAGTCCAAAAACATGACTGTTAGGTTAATTGGCCTCTCTAAATTCTCCTTAGGTGTGAGTGTGTGTGCGTGAATGGTTGTTTGTCTCTGTGTTGCCCTGTGATGGACTGGCGACCTGACCAGGGTGTACCCTGCCTCTCGCCCATTGACAGCTGGAAATGGGCAACAGCACCCCTCGCAACCAAATGGATGGATGGAAGGTATAATTTGTCGAACCTGACAACTTCAATCATTAACCGTCTCTGGTTAATCCCGTGTCATTATAAAATTGTATTGGTCGATGTTTCTAAACGCTCCAAACTGGGGATCAGTTCTACTGATCAACTTAAAAATGTTAAATGGCTGTGTGAAGTTGTGACTTACAACTAAAAATGACAAAGCGAGACGGTTACTTTCATTTGCTTGAACTTTAGTGAAAACAGTGAAAAAAAAAAAGAAAAACGTACAGCGTGCCAGTTGGATCGGCTCAGCAACTACTCTCTCATCAGGTTACGCTGCTTTGTTGTCTTCCTGCTCCTACAGCATCATGAGTAATAAAGTCCACCTTAATGTAACTCCAAATAAATGCAGTCTCAATTTTAACCACATTTAACACATGAACTGTGTCATCAACATCAATGTTAACTTATATTTTTTAACTCATTAACTTATTCATTTGTTATGAAATAATAGGTCCTCAACAAATAAATTAACATGTGAAAGAGAAATGTTGGGCTAGATCTATAATCCATGAGAGAAAGGCATTTTTTTATTAAGTTAGATTTACAACTCGTGCATTCTCGAACATTTAGAGGAATCGTTAATCAGCCGTAAGAGTTTCTTTGTTTCTGCAAAACGTTAACCCTTTGGTACCTCGGTCACTCCACTTTCTTCCCAAAGAAGCCTCCGGGATTAAAAACCTCTGATGGAGATCACCTTGTCTGTGAAATCAAGAATTATTTAATTTGCAATCAAAGTACAGTTTTCCTGTAACAATGTCAGCATCTTCTTTGGATTAAAGTAACCACGCATCGCACCACTTTACACAAAACCTTTCGCCATGTCGGATCTAACTGTATGTCACCACTCTATTAAATTATGTAACCTCTACTTGACCCCAGATATCCTACTCCGTGCGCTTCAGAAAAAAGTTCCTGTTTTAATCCTGGAGAAAATACAATCTTCCATCAGGTCATTTCCAGCACCCTTTCTACTCTAACGCTCATCTGAAGCTGCTCTGCTCCACCTTCACTCTTCCTGTAATCAATTCCTTTCTCAGTTCCCTTTCTATAGATACCATCCTCATGTCAAAAATCCTGCCCTCACCCTTTAACATCATTTGACAGGCACTGTTTTTTCAACACATACTGAATCCAAATATACATTCACTTATCTTTCTATCAACTTGTTACAAATCCTGATCCAGTTAGTTCCAACACAATGTATGCAGCTTTCATTCCTTAACTATCCTGTCTGAAATAACAACCATCTTCCTAAATTACTACCTTATCTGGGGGCCTGCAATAGAACTAGCTTCTAATTCTGGTCTCACCTTTTCCATCCTAGACACCAGCTGCTCACACTAATAGAATCAGACTTAACTGCATTATAGTGCCCTCTGTTTTACTATTTTATCTAACATTTACTAATATGTACATTACCACCCTCCCCCTTTTTCTGAAACAAAACTTTATTTACTGCTAGTTTTGTTACAGAAACATCAACAGAAAACAGTAGAAAGTCGTCAAGGGGAGTAAATTCAACTGCAAATGCTAATCTTTGTTGAAGTAGGAAAAACACTTCCCCCGTATCCTGAATCCAGATCAAAACATTATTCAATTTTATCATACCTTTTATCTTCACGAGGTCCCTCAAAGGTTGCATGAGATCAATAAAACCAGAATGTAGTGGCGACTGCAGCCTGATTGTCTCTGTCACACGCAGCAGTTTGGCTTTGTGAGGATGCTCTATTTGTGACCAGAGTAAATACTAGGTGTTCCTGCGGAAATAACACAGCCCAGGAAAGACACGTTTTCTGGCAACCACAATTTATCTGTACTGACCTTAAAACCACGTTGATGACGATGTCTCAATACTTAGGCCGCGGCCTGAAGGCAGATCTCAGCAGTAAGAGAAGCCAACAGCAAGTCATTAACATACTGAATTAGGCTGGTGTTTGTGGGCAGAGGACATGTCTGTAAAACATCTGTTATAACCTGATTAAAAAATACCAGGTATTATAGAAAACTTGGTTGCCGACTGGTATATCGTAGCTGGCAACTTTTATATGTAAAATAGAAAAAATCTCGATATTCTCTAGCTAATGAGAAATAGCATAACATGTTTGTCAAATCTATACATGTGTACCACTGATAATGAAGACTTCAAAGTGGAAATGGCCACTTTTGGATTAAACACAGCAATTGTAGATATTTTGTTTAAAAACAAAATGTTTAGCTCTGAGCACATGTGTGCATTCCAAAACATGGAGAGAAAGAAAAAATATGAGGAAACATGTCATCCAACATCATATACCATTATTGTTGTTCAGCAGTAGCAACCTCCACACACTCGGGTCGGGTGCCACATACATATTCCTAGAAGTGACTGTCTATGTTTTACCTTAAAGATTATTGTTACCAGTCTGTGTGGTTCCTGTCATAGATCAGATTGGCATGTGGCAATTCAGGTGAAGGGAGGAAGGAACTTTAGACTGCATTCAAGGCTTCCATGGCTGGAACACTGAGAGAACACCAGATGCAGAGGATCCTGTTCACCGTCCCCAACAGAGGTCAGCAACCCTTTCCCCACGTGTTGCAACGGCAGATGCTGTTATTTATCTGAGAAGCATCTCAGTGACAAAGTCTCAGTCCACAACTTAGAATCTGATAAAATATGTGGCTCCGGTATGTGCTGAAAGTTCATGCAGTCATTTCCCCTGACAGCTTGGGATCTGCAGTGCTCATGCTGCTTGGTCATCCTCAAGGGTGTGTAAATATCATCCATTGGAAGAGTTATCCACTTGCCGGGGGTACTGACCTCGTGGAGGTGAGGTCACGTTAGGATCTTTATTAGCTTAAAGACAATACAGAAGACTAAAGACAGGGGAGGATTAGATCTGCCTAACTTCCATAACTATTACTTAGCAAATAGGCTACAATACATCTCTAAATGGATAAAAAATAGTCTTTTAGATGAGCCTTGGTTAGATATAGAACAGGAAATGTGCAATAATATCATGATTTCAGATCTGCCGTTTATTAGCTCAAATATAAAACGGCATACATGCTTCAAAAATATCAACATTACTTCTACTCTGACAGCATGGTGGGAGTTCCTCAAAATGACAAAGTCATCCCTTATCCCATGCAGTCGTACACCTATCTGGAATAACCCTGATATCCTACAAAATAATAAAATGATAAACTTTACATACTGGAAGAATAAAGGTATTAAATATCTGGGACATCTACTTGACGGAACCGAGTTCATCAATTTTGCTAAACTAAATATGCAATATGGCATTAGTAAAAATTAATTCTTGGAATATGAACAACTTAAATCTATAATTAAAAATAAATATAAGCATATTAATGGTGGTTTACAAGTCCCAACTAATATATTAGAGTTCTTAGATTTAACCCCCCCCCCCCAAACTACTGTCTAAATCATACAGGACACTGACTAAAATAGATGATTCGATATCTCTTCCTATAATGAAGTGGGAAAAGGATTTATCAGGCACCTTTGAACAAAATTTCTGGGCTCAGACATGTCTAAGAACTTTCAAATTGACTAGAAACACCAACTTACAACTAATACAATACAAAATCCTTCACAGAGTACACTACACAGGACAAAGATTATTCAAGATGGGTCTGGCATAATCTAATATCTGCCCACACTGCATAGACAATCATCCTGATAATTATATTCATGCGTTATGGTTATGCACACCAGTCCAGAGGTTCTGGACACAGATATGTAAGGACTTATCAAAGTGCTTGAGCTGTAAAATTACACCTTCCCCATCAGTTTGCCTGCTCGGTAATTTTGAGGAAAGTCCTCTGAAAAAAGAAATAGTTTACATGGTTTTTACTGCTTTATGTATCCCAAAGAAAACTATCCTCATGAATTGGAAAAGTAAACAAAATCTCAGTATCAATCAGTATAGAGATCTTTTGTTGGATCATATTAATCTAGAGACAGCATCTGCTTCCACATCTGATTGGTCTCTTTGGGCTCCTCTGATCAACACCATCACTTAGTGGAATAGGGGGCGGTGGGTTGCTTCCTGCAGGACGCAGTGGCTGGATGGAGGGGTTCCTGGGGCCCTGGGGGCACTTGGAGTAGGGCGCCTGGTGGATCCGGCTCCGGGGTCTGTTGCCCCCATCTGGGAGGAGTTTGGGAGGCCTACGGGTGGCCTACAGCAGCCGCTTGCGGCGCTCTTTGGGAGCTGCGTGTTGACGGACGTGGGTTACTGACCTGGTAGCTGTGCTGCCGCTGGGTGGGGCCGGGGTGGGTCTGGGGGTCTGGGGTCCCTGGGGCGCGCCACCCTCGGGCGAGGGCCCCGGCGGGGCCTCGGGGGTTCCGGTTCCAGGGGGTGTGCCGCTTTTGGTGTGGGCCGGCGCGCGCCCGGGTGTCCGCCCCTGCACGGGGCCTCTGGTGAGCTGGGGGGCCTCGGGGCCCATTAAGCTGGTAGGGGGGCATGGTCATTAACATCTCTGGGCAGATGCTCTTCTCCTTCATTGGATAGGCACTCTGCCAGTGGGGGGAGGGGGAAAGGAGGGGGAGTAGGGACCTACCCAGCCTGGATGTCTACTGTCGAATGTATGGTGAGTTGTTTGAACGTTAGTGTTGGGGAGGGATTAATCTACGGGTGGGGGGGTGGACGTTCTGGTGGGCTTGTGTCCTGCCCCCTGTCCCGGTCCTGGTCCGTGTCGTCTTCCGGTGCGGGTTTCACCTGGGGGGTGGGGTTTGGGATGGCTCGTGCGGGCCGGCTGGCCAGGGTCCCCCCTCTTATTTATTATTATTATTATTATTATTATTATTTTTATTTATTTATTTATTTAGTTAGTTTTTTTTGGGGGGGGGGGGCCAGTAGGCTTGGTGGGTGGGTGGGCTGGGGGGGGTTGAGGTGTTGGCCCTGGTGAGTGGTTGGCTGGCGGGCCCTGCGGCCTCTCCCTGGCCCCCGGGCTATGGTGGTGCCGCTGGCGAGGCCCCCTTCTCTGGGTGGGGCTTTCGGGGAGCGGGGGTGCCTATTGGAGTCAGTAGGGGAGCTGGCTCCCTGGGTTGGCTTCCCAGTCATTTGCTCCCCATCCCCGGACTCCTCCCTCTGCCTGCTCCATCACGCCGCCACACATGTAGGTCCTGGGGGAGGGGGCGTTACTGGAGGTTGCCACTTTCTGGTGACGCCCCTCTCCCCAATTTTATCATGCATCTTAGACACTTTCACTTCAAACATTTTTCACATCGCACACTCATATAGGCCATGGTAGGGGGTGGGGGGAAGACATCTGGGGGGGGGGGGGGGCTTATGTTGTGTGGGCCTCACCTCGGACGGCTCCCTTCACCTCCTCTCCCACTTAGACATTGAGGGTTCTGGGCAGTCGCCCAGAGGGGGTGCGCTGTCAACAGCTTCCTTCCGGAAGGGGGTGGGCTGTGCCGTGCATCCCCTTCGGCGCTCCCAGTTTTTAAACGCACTTGAGAACAACATGCAACAACACAACATTTGAGCAGGCGTAGGGAGGATCGGGGTCTTCTGCACACCCCCGTTCTCCGATGGCGGCAAGGAGTCTGGGGCCTGGAGGAGGTGCGGGCCACTGTGTCCGGGGTCTTGGCGGGGGGCTGCGGTGTGTAGTCAGCGGCTTGCCAGGTCTGGGGCTGATGCCTCCGCTCCCCCCAGGAGGGGCGGGGGGCAGGGATGGCAAGGGTAAGGTGGGGGAGGGAGGGGGTTTATTAGGTATTTAGGGGGAGGGGGGGGGCTCTGGCCGGGTGGCTCGTGCGGGTCGTGTTGGCCCGCCCTCTTGGGGGGGCCCGGTCCGGGGGGCGTCTGGTCCGGGGCCGGGGCTGGGGGTCGGGCACAAGCAGTCGTATAGTCGATTTGGGGTGACCCCCCCCCCCCCTGGTCAGTGTTGGATGTGAGTGTTATGTGGGAATGTGTGTACAGCGTCTTTTTCTTTTCTTTTTCTTTTTTTTTTCTCTGTGTGTGGTGAGTGGGGCACAAGGGAGGGATGGTGTGAATGAGTTTTCCATTTTTTTTTTCCAGGTATGGGTGTGGTCCGCTCCCTCTCCCAAGAACATCTCAAGTCTCCGCTAGGTGCGGAGCCCATCCCCCCACGTCCTGCCCTCCTCCACTTCATTGGCGGGCGCCTTGGCCCTCTGGCGCATTGGTTGGCTTCGGGTTTGAGGCGGGTTCCCGGGCGTGCGCCGGCCCACTCCCGGCGGCCTCTTCGTGGGGCCTGGCCCCCCGGGGGGCGGCCGGGGCCCCCGTCGCGGGGGCGGGGCGCCCCTGGGGCCTCTGGCCCTCAGGGCCCATGGCCGAGACCACTTCAGCGGGGCTAGCTGCCGGCGGAGCCCACGGGCTCGTCCCCGCGGCTCTTGAGGGCGTCGGCATTGCGGTGGCTGGGGGATTTCCTCGGGGTCGTCTCTGCTCCTTCCTTGGGGGGGGGGTTGCAGATATCCTGTGTCGGCCCCTCCTGGGCGACCTGCTTTAGGGACCCCTTTGGGAGTCCGGGGTTACGGGTCCCCTGACGCCTGCCTCTGTGGTCGGGGAAGGTGGGTCTTCGGTTCTCCACAATCACTATCAAGCTATTTCTGGATAATCTTCACCTAAACTAGTGCACTTTCACATCTCCCACAGGTGCTGGGTCCCAGGTATTAAGTGTTCACTTATATACAGTAATCTTATAATTTATTTATTTATTTATGTTCTTTCACTTTCTTCTTTCAAATATCACATTACATATGTCAGCTTACATAATAGTATATATGATTTAGCAATGGCATCTAGGTGTTATTCGAGTGTATCTGTTGCTTTATGTCTGTTGGTTGTGCTGTTCTTTTTGTGTCTCTTTCCAGGTGATGGAGCAGACAAAGAAGGTTTTATCATTCTCTCCCTTTTATCTCCTCTTTCTTTCACCTCTACTCTTTTTTTTCTTTTCTTTCACTTTTTGTTCTTCCTTTACTCTCCCATTGTCATGTCCATATAATTTGAAATTCTCCTTGCAGGAATCATAATAAAGCTATTTACAAGCATAAATCAAGTGGAGCACTATGGCGAAAGCTGTTCGCTCCACTTGTAAAAGCAAAATCTGTCGAGCTCTATCTGGCATTGAGACATCAATTCCTATTGCCATATTGCTAGACAGGACACTGGGAAAAAAAAAAAAAAAACGGATTTGGTGGCACCATGCCAGGCTGACCTGCTGGTGGGGTAAGATGAACTACACAGTCCCGTGCCCAATGTCCAGGGCAACCACAGTTGTAGCAGATGTCAGTGGGTGTTCTTAAAGTTCTGCCGTATCTCCCTCGTCCTTTCGGCCCTTTGCTCCTTCCCCCATGCCCACACTGACCACCACACTGCCATCCGCTTCCACGTCCAGGACCAACAGACCTGTAATTAAATGGAGGATAGAAAACAGGAGGAGAAAAAAAAACCTCAGGTAGTGATGGGTATCACTACCCGATCCGTACCGGTAGCACGATCCGTACCATCAGCTCATTTGCGCACGCTCGAACAGAATAACTTCCGGGTTGCCAAAAAAATAATTTAATTACGGTACTGAAAATACTTGTTTCTATACTTAAATCATTAAAGAATGCTAAACTATATTGTATAGAAAATATTTTAGATTTTTCTGGAAGAAATTTTGCGTTTTACCTTCTCTCCATTGTATTGCTTGACGTCATTATTGGATATGCTCAGACGTCCGTGAATATATCATTGCATTACGTTTTGTCTGAATGCACTCCATTAGTTTTATTATTTGTTCAAACAGGACCGGGAAAAAATTTTTTTATCCTTAATTATAAGGTGAATTTTGTTATACAAATAATCTTGAACTAAAAATTAGTTTTATTAGAAAGTTAAAACTATTGATTAAGAGTTTAGCGCCCTCTGGTGTACAAATCATGAACAAGAGAAGACCCTGTCATAAAATTACCCGTATTGTTTGTTTTTTACAAAAAACGAACAGGGAATAGAACAAAGAACACATAACAAAGCCAAGGCATACTTCGTAAAATGCATTTATTAAGTACAAAATACACAAATACATATGCAAATCAAATAAATGATTAAAAAAACCTGAAGAATATTCAAAATAAAATATGTTTCTATACTCATAAACGTGTTCATAGCTGGGTTTTTTTTATGTCACTACGTTCGTTTGGTGAACTGTCAGCTCATTTGCGCACGCACGAACAGAATAACTTCCGGTAAGCAATATTTCGTTTTTCTTACTTTTTTATTCTTTTTTCGGGCCGGGTGTTTCTTTTTGTATATCTTAGTATTTGCGTAACTATATATATATATATATATATATATATATATATATATATATATATATATATATATATATATATATATATATATATATTATATGTATATATATATATATATATATATTATATGTATACACCATATATTATATGTATACACCATATATTATATGTATACATATAACTTGCAACTGCAAGGCTTAATAACTGGGACAAAACCACGTTGGGCTTGTTTTAAGGTTCTGCTAACAGACACAACATTTAGAACGCAAAAAGTAAAAAAAAAAATACAAAAATCCCTGAAAGAGAAAAAGCTCAACACTTCATGTTTTAAGAGCCATTAAACTCTGAGCTGAACTTTTTTTTAATATATAACTTAAAGCAGCACAGTGTAAAAAAACAAACTCTTCTCTCTCTCTCTCTCTCTCTCTCTCTCTCTCTCTCTCTCTCTCTCTCTCTCTCTATATATATATATATATATATATATATATATATATATATATATATATATATATATATATATATATATATTCACAGTGTAACATTTAGCCACTAGGGGCGCTCGACCTGTAACTTTCAGGTATCAGGTCTAGCCACTGGCTGCACTACACTGAACCAAAATTAAACAGAAACCCCCCAAAATAATTTATTTTACCTCAAATTAAGCTAATACATTGGTCAAAACTTACATCATGCTGCTTTAACTTGCAGAGTATACATCAGGAATATTAGCTTTAAATACGCTATACAATCATAGTTACATCATACAGCAACACAAAATCACATAAATTGGTGTGTGTTTATATTTTGACTGAACAAACATCTTCACAGGTCTGCATCTCCCTTTTCAGCAGTAGGGTTATGCATTAAGTAACACACAGCTTGCAGTGAAAAATACAGAACACAACAATTTTCTATAAATTACCTCGCTAGGTTATATAAAATGTCAACCTGGATTAAAACCTAACAAAGAAATGTAGACCTTAATACTCAAAATTTGTACATGTAATTTTACTGAAACAAAAAGGTTTATTTCTTGAATTGCTCCCAGTAGTTACATTAAACTCTACTGGTTACTTTCCTGAAACTAACTGGCAACATTGAATGAACTCAAATGTCAAGTTTACATTCCTGCTCCATGCAGGTTGCTTTTCTAAAATTCACAGTTTACTTAAGTAACCAGAAACTTGCAGAAATTACTTGCAGTTACTTTCCTGAAATTCTCAGGTTGCTTTCCTCAAACATAAACTTAAAACAATTTTCACTGAAGATACATCTGGGTTTCTGTGGATTGTGGTCCGTACTTGTTGCCTTATGTTTAAAGCTTTGCTCTTCAGTAAACACCTGTATGGAACAGCGGTTGCCAACTTTTTATGACATATACAACCAGTGAAGCTTAAGAAAGGTTGACTAATAATCATTTTTTTCAACGTTTTAAATAAATACTTTGAGCTCCTGATGTTAGAGTTGTTGTTGTTGTAGCTGTAGCGGTTGATGGGCCAGTGACAGAGTCCAGCAGTCTCTGCTTTAGAAACGATGGGCAGAAAGTGGAGATGTAAGCAACTTTAAACCCTGAGTTGTAGAAGCAGTAAACCAGTGGGTCCAGCAAGCAGTCAGCATAGGACAAAACCATGAGTGCATCGTACACCTGGACAGCTACTTCCTCTTCTTGCGTCCATTCTTTCACCCGCACAATCAGCAGCGCCGCCCGGGCTATTGTGCACGGCAGGAAGCAGATGGAGAAGACTACGGCGACAGACACAACGGCAAACACAGCTCTCCTCAGCTTGGCCTTCTCCCCGATCGTCTTCCTCTGCAGTCGGCTGACGATGCGAGCCGTGCAGTAAATGAGGATGATGTAGGGGATGACGATTTGAGAGAAGAAGATGGTCTAGACAAAAGATAAGACTTATGATTAAGAGTAGCAGTGCTTTTTGTAATAAAAAATGGATATTGTAGCTTTTTACTTTCAAACCAAAAACAACTGATTGAAATCTGAATCTGAGTCAGTGCTGAATCACTGCAAAAACAGAACTAAAATAAGTTACACTTTTCTTGAAATGAATGTCTTAATACTTTATTTGAGTAGGTAAATAAGATCATCTGCCAATGGAATAACATTTTTGCACTCAAAATAGGAAGAACTTAACCTGACGCCGCCAGATGGATTTGCTCCGCATATCCATCTGGAAACCTTCCGTTGAAGTAATTTTGGGAAGGGGCGAAAATACTGGTTAGCTGATTGGCCTATGTTGGTGATAGACGGGGCAAATAAACCAATCAGATCAACGAAGCATATGACAATAGCGACGATGAAAACACAACCACAAGCTCTTGCCGAAACCAGTTGGGAGAAGAGCAAAAACATCTTTTCCTCTGAGAAAAGTCTCCAGAGCAGTGTTTTGCTCTTCTTTCAGTGAAGAAATACTCTGTAATTCCGATAAAACTTGCTCGATAGCCACGCTAACGCTAGTTTCGTCGGCTGAAGCCGCCATGTTCTTTAGACTGAACTGTCGTGCTTCTCGTTGCGTCACACCTCAACCCGCCTCAAAGCCAACGCTGATTGGACGTTCGTTTGGTGAACTGCTCCAAATTTTCTTTAACGGAAAGTAGCCAGACTGATCTGCGAGTGAAACCTTGAAAGCATCCTGATCTCACGAGGCTAGGAAGAACTCATCTCTATCAACTTATTTTAAGTGCAGTATATCTAATTATCTTATTTTTGCGTTAAAATTACTCTTTCCATTGCAGATAATCTTATTTACCTGCTCAAATCAGGGACAAATACACTAATTTTAAGAAAATTGTACTTATTTTTAGTTCTGTTTTTGCAGTGATCATAAAGAACATATTGTATGAAATAATATTAATCTAGGTTTTAAACATATAAACTGTTGTACTTATGAAGAATGCCCTGCAAATTAGAGCTGATTTGATTATGAAAATTTAGTTTTTTGTTATAGAAATTACTGTAGCCCCTGCTAACCCATTTGCTCTATCAAGTTCTCAAATTAACAATTAAACATCATTTACATAAACCAATTAATCTAAGAGTCAAGTTTTTTAACTGTGGGAGGACGCTGGAGTACCCAGAGGGAACCCAGGCATGCACAGGGACTCCATGAAGAAAGACCCAAGGTCAAAATTTGAACCCAGGACATTCTTGCTACAAGGCGTAAGTGCTCCCAAATATAGCATCCTAACATAGATGAATAAAAACAGAGCCTTACCTCTCTGAAGGAGTCCGTCATGTTGTCAAGAGTTGTGGAATTCTCTCGGCCCCAGCTGTTGCAGCAATCAACCTTTCTTACCATCGTGGGGATGGTGAACGGCAGTAAGGACACCCATACAATCACAGAGATAAGTGGAGACTTCTTAAATGCCTTAAAACAATTTTTCCTCCCAAGATGGACCACGCTGAAGTAGCGGTCCAGACACATCAAAGTTAAGAAGGCAATGCTGGCCCCTCGATTCAGGAACCGAAAAAAGAGCAGAGCGCCACAAACTCTGGGTTCCTCACTGCCCCTCATGTTGTTCTGATAATGGTAAATCTTGAGTGGAAGAAAGGTCACCAGCAAAAAATCAGCGAGCACAATGTTGAAGAGGAACACGCAGTTGTTCTTCCAGAATTTGAACCTAAACAGGAAGCAGTTCAAAAAACATTTAGTAGAGGTAAACTGAGAGAACCAGAATATTGAACATTTGATCCACGACATCTGCAGAACAGCCAGAAACCCAACCTAACCCTAACCCAACTGTTGCTGTTTCTTTACAGTGTTAATAAGAATATGGTGCCACTTAAGTATTTTTTTAAATCAGTTTTGTTATGCTTCAAAATTGCTGCGTTTAGTAAATGTATAATTGCATGAAAGAAAACTTTGGAATGTGGTCACCTGTCATACATTCCTAGATGAGCTTTTTCCCACACATGTAGCATATGTAGCTATATGTAAGCAACATTTATGTGGCCATAGAGTCCAATTTCTATAATCTGCACATTGACATTTAAAGGTGCATAGCCACGTAACTTTACTTTTTTTAAATTGATACGTCTGTCGCTCACTCTGGTTGCATCAAGGTTTTATGAAAGAATATCACGTCCTTCTGGTGTATTAGTTGTTATTTTTGTGTTTTATGCTTTGTTTTTGCTCAGTTTGTTAGTAAATAAAGCCTTTCGTGTTTATTTATAATAAAAACAGAGGTACGTACTGCACATGTGCAGCAG
This sequence comes from Fundulus heteroclitus, assembly GCF_011125445.2. Classification (NCBI taxonomy): domain Eukaryota; kingdom Metazoa; phylum Chordata; class Actinopteri; order Cyprinodontiformes; family Fundulidae; genus Fundulus; species Fundulus heteroclitus. The sequence goes on from NC_046375.1 coordinate 868,863, forward strand.
GGTTTAAAACAAGGAAAAGGCTAACGGCTATTAGCATCTCCAAGTGAAACAATGAAGAATGTTCCAAGATCCAGTGGGGAAAATAAACGCAAAAAAATATATGATTCCACGAGGAAAAAGACTGGAATGTCGCTGGGAATACAATCTGAACGTATTGATTGATGTAAGTACATATTCTCAAATGAGGCTCCTAAAGTTACTGTACATCATTTTATTTAATTAAAAACGGTTGATCTTCGATCACGCCAAGTTGTCACTTTACTGCAAGGCATTTCCGGGGGTCAGACTCGGTCTGGCATTATTTACAATTGATTTATTAATTAAGCAAAACAGCGTTATAATAGTTCTGCAATACTGCCGGTAGATGGCGCTACATCTGTTTGTATCTGCTAATCGCACTCAGTGCTGCCGCTATTTTTAACCACAAAAAAGACCATCAAAACATTGTCAGCATGGAGGCTTGGTGTTTATAACCTGATCAAATTTTGTTTTTGTTTTTTTTTCAAGCATATAACGAGGCTATATATTTTTAAGCATAATGATTTTTAAAATATAAATCCAACTAATTAAATGTTGTTCTTTTATTTGTACAGACAATTGAATTTAAGAGAGACTCACAATAATTTATTTTATGCTGTCTTGAAGCAGAGAGAGCAGACATAGCTTGCAGGTCCAATGAATCTCAATTGTCTACATCATCAAATGTCTAACCTCACTGATCTGACCTTATATATACCTAATTATTAATCTTAGCATGCCGTTTCTCTGATGTCCCATATGTAAATTATTCTAACAACAGAAAAACAGTGTTACCTGAATATGAGAACGTAGAGCACTGAGAGATTAAGAGGTAGTCCCAGAGTGAATTCTCCAGCCATCACCCAGGAGAGGACTTCATATGTGGACGTATTATTTGGTGTCTTACAGTTATCAGTTAAATCATCCATTTCTCGTTTCCACCACAGTGAAGAAGCTTAGGCTGAAGTCTTCCCTGCCCCGGCTGTGAATCTTCTCCCTGCAGGCACAGATTTCCTTCTCTCTCTCTTGTCCGATGAATTCAACAGTTCCCTTCAGAGATCCCTACAGGGACCGTGGAACCCAGAGAATCCTTTCCTATCCACGCCAAAAGATACTGAGGAAATACGCACAGTAAACATACTAAATAAATCAGATAAATGCAACACTGAGTGGAGGAAAAAAAAACCTGACTGAGTTCTCTGTTTATGTGAGGCTGCAACTGATCCTTCCGAGATAAATATACACTTCATCTGGAGGTGTGGTTTAAAGAGGATGGCGCAACTAACTAAGAAACATCAAGCTACGTTTCGGAAAAAGCTTTTATTAGGAACCTGTTTTTTTACTTTTGTATTCAAAGTGTCTCTAACAAAGGACATCCTCCAGGCTCTTCTTAACGTACTCCTCTTATGAAGGATCACTGAGAAGTCGTTGCACTTTACTGGAAATAAAACAGGAACTTCTGCTGGTAAATAACTGAAAAAACAAGGCTGTACAAGAGTCAGATTAAATCTTTGGACAACAAAATAATGTGAGCAAGCCAGGGTTTTAATTCTATGCAGGTGTGCAACTTCATTATTTAAGTTTTAGGAATAGTGAGACCAGACTGCTATCTCCATATTAATACAAATGTATAATCTGACAATCACCAGATTAATTTCGTTCCACAGAGCTCCAGACGTCCACCTGGGATAGCCCTATTGGAGATGTATTTCAGAAGGAGTCCTTGCATATGATCAAAACCAGCCCATGAGGCTGACATTAGGGAAGATCAAGCTCTTTCCAAACCCAGCCAGGCGAAAGGCAAAACATCATTTCCACTAACAAAAGCCTTAAAAGTCGTTCTCTGGTGTTATTTTGGACAACGTTGGACAACACTGATGAAATAGCAGCATCAATGTCACCGGTTACTTCCTGGCTGTGAGCCGCCATTGTTGTCTGAATCCAAACAGTCGCTTCTCGCCCAGCGATCCTGATTGGCTTGTCCGTTGTATGTGGTATTTAAATCCCTTACAATGGCAGCGATTCCAGACGGATGTGTGGAGTCAGGTTAGCAAACGTATGGGACATTTCCTGGTCACTTTGCTCTGGGACAGCACTGAATGGAAAAACACAAGTGCAACAATATTGGTGCAGATTAGTCAGACTAGCTTTCAATCCCCTATTTAGTTCTTTTGTAAGCAGATGCAAAGAATTATGGCCTGTTGCTAATGGCTTCTTCTCTACTGTGACGGATCTGACGGTCTTATTCACTGCAAATGATATTTGCTTTGACATTTAAGATTCGGTTTGGCACCAACTGTGGTCCCAGAAACCAGGGCTTTTGGACATCAACTGAGGATGTACTCATGTAACGCTCTCACAACAGGTGGCTTGCAGTCCCACACAAAATTATTAACTGTACTGTCATCAACAACCTTATAACCCTCTCCCCTCTGTCCCGCTGTCTGCATTAAAGATTACTTCAGATGTAAATAGCACCAGATGACCAGGAAAGCTCCCAGAGATCCTCTGTGAGAAGCTCATCCAGCTCCCAGTGTTGTTTTTTACCTGTCAGTGATTCACCAGCTTCCTGGAGAGCATGTTTTCCTGGACATAAACCATTAGCACTGGTGCCCCCCAGGAATGTGTTCACTCCCCACTCTTCTTCTCTCTGTATACAAATAACTTCTGGAGTTTAAAGATGACACCGTCATTGGCCTGATCCGACACCAGGATGGGTCTGCGTATAGACAGGAGTTGGATCAGCTGTATCCCAGGTGTGGTCACCTGGAGCATAATCAGCTCAAGATTGATGGTGGATTTCCCAAGAACAGTCCCCATCCATTTCCAACAACACTGTGTCTACTGTTAATCGCTTGGTTCAAAGAACCCCTCTTTGTCATGACCTGAGATGGTCCTCATACATAGACAGTGTTCTGAAGAAGGCCCATCAGAGACTGGACTTCCTGTGTCAACTCAAGAAGTCCAATCTTCCACAGGAGCTGCTTCTACACTACCATCATTCAGTCTGTCCTGTGTTCATCCAGCACTGTGTGGTTTGACTCATCTACAAAACAGGAAAGATCCAAACGGCAACAAGGAATTAGGGCTGCAGAGAAGAGCATCGGGGTTGACCTTCCCTCCATCCAGAACTTGTCTGTTTGTCTGTACACTGAGCACTTGAAACCTAAATCTAATTTCTTGTTTGTGCACCAAAACTTGCCCAATAAAGCCTGTTTGTGATTCTGATTTTACCCAGCAATGGGCAAAATGGAGTTTTTGCCATGGCTTCCACTGTGAGATGCGGGTTTTGAAGGATGTTTTGATTTGATCCAGACTCCCTGCTTCTTCACTTCAACTTCACTCCAGGCATATTCTCTTTCTATGTTTCTCAGACCTCAAGTCGGTTTGGCAGACCTTGTACCATGTCTTGTTTCTCACTGTGGAACGGTGTCATGAAGGCACCAAGTTTGCCCCTTCTTGGGTCAGTGCTCCCACCATTCTCTGTGCCTTCACACCCACTGCTTCTGCTTCTTTTCACCATTGAGTTGTCTGACTTTGCTGCCACTGTTTGGGACACTGTTGTGTCACTGGCCTCCAAGCAATGGAGCACCTCTCTTGTGTGGGCCACCCTAAAATAAAAAGCTGTACATATGTTTATTGGCTGTTCCTTGTTGTGTGTACGCTGTATTTTACCTCAGTAACACGCGGTGACCATAAAGAATCCTGAATCTAAACTCCTTTAGATTCAGGTAGATAATTTAGCATTTGGCTCTGACCTTTTTGCTCAGTATCATTTTCATTTTAGTCCTCTGTTGCAGTGCCCAATATAAAAGAAGTGTCCTGTCTCTGCTGAGCCAAATGGATTTGCAATTTGTCCGGGTTATGAATGTTTTACTGCAACAGGAAGCTAAGTACAGAATTAATTTATGTACTCATACTGTTTTTTTTGTTGCATGCTTGTCACGCTTAAGTGTTTGAGAACACAAAACAATTAATTAGTCAACGAAAACAGAAACAAACACAAAATGCTGTTTTTCAGAGGAATGTTTTTATCATGTGGGCACCAGAGGGGAATTAAACTGATCCCTTAGAGAGGAAGAGCACATGTTTTGTCTGGAGGTGTGGTTTAAAGAGAATGGCTCAACTAACCAAGAAACGTTAAATCTGCTTTTAAAAATCAAAACAGAAACAGGAACTAAACCAGACAGAAAGCTTTCATCAACCCTTGTGAGTATTCAAACTGTAAAATTCCAGAGCGTTCCTGTCAAACAACACCCTCCAGGCATGTTTTAACCTACACCTCTTATTAAGTATCACTGTGTGGGTGAGAAGTCGTTGCACTTTACTGGAAATAGTTTATGAACTTTGTTGTGCAGTTACACACTGACTGTTTTAAAATTATTTAATGTTTAATAACTAACTCTCTGTCTTAAGTATTGTCTGGTAAATATCAGCCCAAGAGCTGATGTCAGGACAATAGTTGAAAGGGATGATTCAAGCACTGCCATTCTTTTAACACCAAACTCTGCACACATATGGAATAAAGAAGTGGCAACTTCTCTTCAAGTTCAAGAAATTATCAACAGAAATAAAATGAACATCCAGAGAACATCACTATATAATGCTGTTTATCTGATTATTATTAACACTATATTTCAATGAACAAATCCTCTCTACTAGGCTAGTGAAAGTGAACTAAAACTACTTGACAAAATGAAGATAAAAAGAAGCTAAGGGACTATGTACACACAAAAGAAACGCAAGACAAAATAAAGCGGTTGATCATCATCATCAGCATCGTCAGAATAATTCAGTGAATCCTGGTTTGCTGCAGATCTGAGTTAAAGAACCAAAGTTCATCTTAAAGAATGTGAATTGAGGTTAAATTATCTTAACTAATTCAGAACAACATTTGATATGTGTTTCAACCCATTCACAATACAAATCCTGAATTAAACAATATTTGATGAAATAACATTTTAAAGAATGATTTTCTCAGTAAACATCAGTAAACTTCTTGAACGCTCGATTTTATTAATGTGATTATACCTCCGGGAGGCTAGGGGTCGCTGTATCAATCGGTAGCTAAAATCGAGTAATCCTAAGGTTATACAAAAACACCATTAAATAAACATTAATACTCCATATTAATGCAGCAATAATGTTCATAGCACTATCGAACGATGGTGGAGTGAAGCGAAACCAACCTTAAGTTTGAAACTAATCATAGCCTTGCATCCGGAAGGAGCGGAGGTTATCCGGAAGCTGATAGCATTAGGCACTAATTTTAAAAAGCTTTGAATTTATTTTAATCGTAATGCGTGGGCCGGATAACACAAATATCCATATCCTATCAATGTATAAAACCCTTGTGGAGATAACTTTTGTTATAACAATAAAAACACACTCGGATTACATCGGCAATGGCATGGTTCAAAGAATAGTAGTGGGAGCTACCCTGTAAGCTCCACGTGTTTCAAAAACACAGTGAAAACACATTTAGTAACCTTCTAAATAACCCATTTAACTTTCCCTGTTATTTCTTTTCCAAACCTGTCGGCGCCTCTGTGACAGTTCGGTTCACTTTGGGCATCCAGGGGAAAGCAGTACTCCAGGAAAAGCAGCGGGCGTGTGGCTCTGCGGCTAGCCGAAATGTGGAAGGAGCAGGCCACAGTCGAGTCCCCGGAGTGCGAAACTCAGTCCTGCAACAGGCGACTCCCGATCAGCCCCTCGTCTCAGCTTGGCCTGGTGAGGAAAGGAGACCGCTTTGTGCCGTCTCGCGTCAACTTGGCCCTCCACTACATCCTCCAGCACCTGGACTCTGCAGGAACCTGTGCCAGCATCCTGTTTGTGGATTTCAGCTCTGCCTTCAATACAATCATCCCAGCTCTGCTTCAGGAGAAGCTCTCCCAGCTGAATGTGCCCGACTCCACCTGCAGGTGGATCACAGACTTCCTGTCTGACAGGAAGGAGCACGTGAAGCTGGGAAAACATGACTCTGACTCCCAGCTCATCAGCACTGGTTCCCCCCAGAGCTGTGTTCTTTCTCCTCTGCTCTTCTCCCTGTACACCAACAGCTGCACCTCCAGTCATCAAGCTCCTGAAGTTCCTGACGACACCACTCTCATGGGACTCATCTCTGATGGTGACGAGTCTGCCTACAGGTGGGAGGCTGACCATCTGGTGACCTGGTGCAGGGAGAACAACCTGGAGCTCAACGCTGTAAAAACAGTGGAGATGGTTGTGGACTTCAGGAAGAACTCAGCCCCAGCATCACCCTCTGTGACTCCACCATCGACGCTGTGGAGTCTTTCCGCTTCCTGGGAACTATCATCTCCCAGGACCTAAAGTGGGAGCTGAACATCAACTCCCTCACCAAGAAACCCCAGCAGAGGATGTACTTCCTGCACCAGCTGAAGAAATTCAACCTGCCAAGGACAATGATGGTGCAGTTCTACTCCTCCATCATTGAGTCCATCCTCACCCCCTCCATCACCATCTGGTACGCTGGTGCCACAGCTAAGGACAAGGGCAGACTGCAGCGTGTCATCAGGTCTGCAGAGAAGGTGATTGGCTGCAATCTTCCATCTCTCCAGGACCTGTACGCCTCCAGGGCGTGCAGGGAAGATTGTGGATGATCTCTCACACCCCAGTCACAAACCATTTCAGTCACTTCCCTCTGTCAGGCTGCGGTCCATCAGGACCAAAACCTCACGCCACAAGAACAGTTTCTTCCCATCTGCTACCGGCCTTATGAACAAGGCCCAGAGCTGCCCAGGACACTGTCTCTCTCCCCCGTTCAGGTCTACAAGCTTCTGCCTTACATTAATGCACAGTTTACTGAGTGTATATAACTTCTGTATATATATATATATATATATATATATATATATATATATATATATATATATATATATATATATATATATATATATATATATATTCAATTTTATTTTATTTCATTGTATTCTTATTTTGTCTGCACCATCAACACCAAGTCAAATTCCTTGTATGTGCAGACCTACTTGGCGATTAAACTTGATTCTGATTCTGATATCACCCGAACTCTGGAAACTATGGATCTGGTCAGCTGGTCTCTCAATGCTATTGATCAAATTTTTTCGACGGGAAAGCAGAGAAAATGGGACCTGTCCTGTCCTGACGGGACACACTTCGTGGGATACACCCTGGACTCTTGGGAAAGGTGGAGTTTGGTGTGTCCTTCGATTTTGTCAGTCGAGGACGTTGAAGACGTATACATGTTTGGATTCATGATACTTGGATTTCTTCTATTTGGATTCGGAGAATATCTGATGTATCTGCAACTTTAGAGGATGTTGGTGGCAATTATGGCCATGATCAGGCTGCCAGCCGTATTTGATGCGATCACTAAGGCTGTGAACGAACAGAACCGTAAGTTGGATGAGCAGAGCCACAAGCTGGATGCGATGGAACGTAGGCTGGCTGCGGTAGTTGAACTCAGAGGATAGATGGGATAAATCTGGATGTGAAAAAAGCCCAACAAATTTGGAATATTGGATTCAAGACGTGTAGCTAGCGACAAAGGACTCAAAGCTGATGGAAAATGCTATCAAAACAAAAAGTGTATTTGCATTTCGGCTTCCCCACTTTATCTAAAATCCCCTGGATGTTATGGTGAGAGGGCCCAGAATTGCTTCCCCCGCTCGCCGCTCCCTCCTCCCCCGTGGACACCTGTGGATGCGTTCAGAACAGTGGCACCGGTTGATAAACTAAAATGCCTCCAATGAAACCCTTAGCTGAACTGTTGTCTCACCATATGGGCTTTTCTCGTGCTGAGGTTTTTTTGATATCTCAAACTGTACCCAGGTAAAGGATAAAGTGTGAAATATGCCTTTTTTTCCGCTGCCTCCCTAAATGTGGCTCCTATCTGTCCACAGAGTTAAAAGGCAGCACTCTAAGGAAACCGCGTCAGGCAGGGTCCTCGGCAGTTTGGAAGAATGTGCTGCGTTCTTTGGTAAAGCAAGGCCTCAGTCATTCGTTCCCCCCAAAATGTATCTAACGTACGTGCTAGACGGTTGTACTGGAACTCTAATTTCGATTACAATGCAAATTGTAGTTCACAATAAAGGTTTGATGGTGCTCAAAATAGATGGAAGTTTCCACTTACTCCTGAAGGACGAGAGAATCACAGAAGAGTGGCTAAAGTATATTTACGGGAAGTGGACTTTACTGAACAGTGTTTCCTTGAACGTGGGTGAATTCAAGTGGTGGTTTTCGAACAAACGGATTTTAAAAAAACTTCCGTACCGACACAGAAAGGGCCGACCACAACGCTGTCATTACCTGTTTATTTGATTTCTAAATGTTGTCAGATGTAGGGAAGCCTGTCGAGCTAAACCGCTGTCGGCTGCATGATTTTTCTGTCATAACCACTGTTAGCGGTGTGAGCTGGCTGCCTCCACAACTGCAACACACAGACAGCCAGCTCTCCGCTGCGCCATGGTCTATGTGGCTATTTATTTCGGTCCCACTGTGTTGAATCATGCCACCAGGTTAAAGCCTTTGGTCAGCTTGGCCTTGGCTGTCCAACATCCTACAACACTTCCACTAGCCATAATACCATAATATGGATTTGTGACGGAGTGTTGCACCAACAAGGGAGGCGTGGATGGAGGAGAGAAGGGGAGTGTGGGCACGTTTGACCGGTTTTACAAATATGGTTGTAGCCAATTAGAGTGAAGTAAACAAGGTAGAGCGGCATATCGTTACCAAACCTAACCCTTTTGCTGAGGAAAGATATTTGGCCTGACAAAACAACCCCCTTCAAAAAGCTGATGTTCCAAGTTACTTCCCCAAAACTGATATGAGCTTTTTAATTAAATTTGTTGGAGAATTTATATATGTAGCAATCTCAACTACAGGAAATGGTTTATAAAGTGATGTCATGGCACCTTTAACGATAGGGTTGTTTCACCTAGTCCCTTTTTGAATAACTGTGCATGCGCAAGACCGTCTTACCTGACTCTTCCGCTCTTCAGAGGAAAAAATCTCCCAAATCCACTCTGGTCTTGTTTCTTTCTACTGAAGCCTTCCCTTTCTTCTCATAAACATGAACGCAGTTCGCTTCTTGTGACTCTCAGCCATGTTCAAAATCTACGGTGAGAGAGCAGCGCAGCTAGAATGAATGGCTATCTGCTAACCTAGCCGGTAAACTAACCACATACACAACACTAGAAGTGCGGCTGCGCAGCTAGCGAGGGGAGACTAGGAAGGAAAGAGCACAGACACTGACAGTGCGTGAATGCATTAGAATGATTGGCATGTGGGACAACCAATAGATAAGATGATACCCCAAGAGCTTGAAGGACATATGGGTGAAAGCAGGAACAAAACTCTCACAAGTCCCTGCCCTTCGGACCGAACAGCAGGGATTGGTTAGTTTTTATAGGCCTGTAGCTCCCACAGAGAACGTTTTAAATCTTCTTTTTGTGAATGCATAATGTATTAACTACTTTCAGGAGTGAAGCATAATTTTACCTAGTTTAACAAAAAGTGTTTCGAACAGGATTAACAACTAAAGCTTTAAGATGTTGTTTAAACTTTTCTGCCGAATCTGAGTCTTCGTCTTCCTTCCACTAGAGGGCAGTAGTTGATCAGTTTACAGTGGTTGGCTTATTAACTTTTACATGTTTTAAGCAGCAGTCAGACTGCAAGGCTTAAAACAGGTCAGGCTTCTTAAAAGTCCTGCTAATAGACATAACATTTAGTTCTCAGCACAAAATAAACAAAAAAACTAATAAAAAATATCCCCTAAAGAAAGGAAGTTCAACATTTCATGTTGCAACAGCTTTTAGACAATGAGCTAGGCTCTGTTTTGTCAAGAGAATCTACGTAATGAATCATAGCACCAAATGAATAAAGTACAATTATAATTATACCACACAACAACACAAAATCAAGCAATACATCTAGACCAGTGAGGTCTATACACACATAATTGTTTTGTCTTGAACAAACATCTTCACAGAACTGTATCGTGCTTTGCAGCAGTAGGGTAACGCATTAGGTAACGCAAATTTTCCAGTGGAAAAAATGCAGATTAATCTTTTCAACAAATTGCCTCTTCAGGTTGTAGAAAACTTCAACCTGGATTAAAATGTAACAAAAAAAAAAAGACAGACCATAAAACTTCACATTTTTACAGGTTATTTTACTGAAACAAACTCCCAGTAGTTACCCTCTGAACTCTTTTGGATGTCACCAGAAACTAACAGGCTACATTATCTGAACTCATTTTATGCTCCTGTTCCATGCAGGTTGCTTTCTCAATTTTACAGTTTACGTATGTAACCTGAAACCCGCAGATTACTTTGCTGGAATTAAGCTAAAACGTTACTTTTATGGAACTTGCAGCTTATTTGTCTAAATTTTTTAAGCTCAATTGTCATTTTCCTGAAATCAGCAATACGCTTCACTAGGACCTACAGTTTCTATTCTAGAGCATACAGTTACTTGTTTGAAATTCAAGGGGTCAATTTCTGAACATTAAAGGTTATTTCCTGAAAATGAAAGGTTGCTTTCCAGGAATGTACAGTTGACTCTTAAGGACTCACAGATTATTTCCTGAATATTGCACAATTTTCAGAAACGTATGAATCATTTTCCTAGAAATTACAGGTTTCACATGTTGCTTTTCTCAAACTTGTAATGCTGTCTTTCTGAATTAACACAATATTTCAATCAGTAAATCCTCTCTACTAGGCTAGTGAAACTTAACTAAACTACTAAGCAAAATTAAGATAAAAAAGAAGTTAAGCCAAGGAACTATTTAGATGCAAAACAAAAGACAAAACATGAGTGGTTGATCATAACCAGAATACTTCAGTGAATCCTTGTTCACTGAAGATCTGATTTAAAAAAAAAAAACATTTGTCATGTGTTTCAAACCATTCACAATGCGAAGCCCAAGTTAAACAAAACATTAGTTATTGAAATAATATTCTGAGGACCGGTTTGTCCTGCAAAATCATTTAATTCAGAATCGCTTGCCTTTGTTTATGCGATTCTACCTCTGGGCGCTAGGGGTTGCTGTAGCAACTCGGTGGCTAAGAGGTTACAACATAGTTACCAAAATTGCCTTGAAAACCGGAATTAATATACCATATTGATGCGAGAATAAGGCTCATAACACCATCGGAGGATGGCGGAGCAGAACAGTTACGCTTTATGCTTTAAAACAAACTCCTTTTGAAATGTCCGAAACCGGATGTTAGCAAGGCTAATAGCAGTTTGGCTAGTGCGATCTACCGGTTAGCCTTTTGTTCTAAACACTATGGTTTGCAAACATTTCCCAATAAACCTTTTAACTACACCCTCAGCTCGCTGCCCAAAACCTGTTGATGCCTCATGTGTGAGTTTTGTCCACTTTGGCCGTTCCAGGAAGAAGCGTTGGGAGCAGGGAAGTCGTTGGTTTGCCTCTTGGCAGGCTAGCGTTAGCCTTGCAGCAGCATGTGGCTAACCACAGCGTGGGGACTGAATGGAGGCCTGTAGGTCCTCCAGGCAGTCTCTGACCGTTGCGGTTCGATTTAAGCAGATTTCTCCCCGTGACCATCCAACATGGGCTCTGCTGCTGGCTTTCAGCGGAATCTGGGGTTCTCTTCCCTGTGTGCTGAGGAGAAATGCAACAAAACTGTTTTTGGCATGCAGGATCCTTCTTCCTGCATCTGATTATCAGATTAGGACAGCAAACTTAACCTGATCTGCCCGGACATGTTCCCCAGGCGATGAGAGACCTCTCCAAATGTTGGATGTGTGTCGGTCAGGCCCGTGCAGGGCCCATGGTCCGAAGCAGCTCTTTCCTGGTCTGAGCAGGAGGCGATCTGTGCAGTCTGAAAAGTGAAGAGCTGAAGAGAAGAGAGCTGAAGAAGGGAGAGTCTGTGTCTGTGCTGTGACTTTTATCTGTAAGGAGGGGTCACAGCCGACCTCCTGCTGGGAAAAAGGGCCCTCAGGAGGAGAGAGAGAGGGAGAGAGGCCGTCCTTCCGGCCATGTCTGCAGCAGGACAGAATTATTTTTGTCACCTCTTCCTTACTGCTCAGGATCCAATCTGAGATCAATTATTCATCATGGCGTACTTATGGCACAACAAACTTAAACTTTAAACAATTTTCATTGAAGATCCATTTGGTCTTCTGTGGTTCTTGGTCCGTATTTGTTGCCTTATGTGTAAAGCTTCACTTGTCAGAAAATACCTGTATGGTTTGAATAGCAGTTGCCAAGTCTTTATGACACTTATACAACCGGTGATGCATAAGAAAAGTTGACTAATAATCATTTATCCAAGATTTGTAAAGAAATACTTTTAGCTCCTGAGGTTAGAGTTGTAGCTGTAGCAGTTGACGGGCCAGAGACGGACTCCAGCAGTTTCTTCTTAAGAAACGGCGGGAAGAAAGTGGAGATGTAAGCAACTTTAAACTCTGAGTTGCAGAAGAAGTAAACCAGTGGGTCCAGCAAGCACTCAGCGTAGGACAAAACCATGAGGGCGTCGTACACCTGGACAGCTACTTTCACTTCTTGCGTCCATTCTTTCACCCGCACAATCAGCAGCGCAGCCCGGGCTATTGTGCACGGCAGGAAGCAGATGGAGAAGACTATGGCGACAGACACAACGGCAAACACAGCTCTCCTCAGCTTGGCCTTCTCCCCAATCGTCTTCCTCCGCAGTCGACTGACGATGCGAGCGGTGCAGTAAATGAGGATGATGTAGGGGATGACGATTTGAGAGAAGAAGATGATCTAGACAAAAGATAAGACTTATTGTTTAGAGTAGTAGTGCTTCATACAGTAAATAATAAGTGGATGTTGCAGCTTTTTACTTTAAAAGAAAAAAAACTGGTTGAAAAATACAAGTCAGTGCTGAATCGTAAAGAACATGTTCTACAACATAATATTAATCTAGGTTTTGAGTTTATAAACATTGGCACTTATGAATAATATCCTGCAAATTAGTGCTGATTTGATCAGCACTAATCAAATCAACCCATTCGTTGTAGCTGTTTCTCAGATTATAATGGACTGTAGGAAAACCTTCACTTTCTTTGCATTTAGAGAATCTCACCGATGAAATGTATTGTGGAACGATAAAGAAAAGGGAAACTGTTTTTATATGTAAAAATCATAAAAATTGTGCCTTAAGTATTCAGTCTGAATGAATCAACGCTATGTTGAACCTGTCTTCAACAGCTTTGCACGCCTGGAAATAAAACGTCTTGTTTGTTCAACTTTGCAGTGTTTTAAGTTCAGTCACATTAGATTGAGAGAGTCAGATTTAAACATCAGATTCAACTGGATTTAGGTCTGGACTTTGACAGGCCGTTATAATTCATCAGTTAGCGGATAAGTCAGGGTGATCAAAATTACTTTGATGTTGTTGGTCTGACTGTATTTTAAGTCTCTGTCCTGCTGAAGGATGATGGCCAGCTTCTCTGCCTGTGCTGAAGAAAAGCATGTTTGACTGTAGGGACGGTGTATTCAGGGTTATGCACACTGCAAGCTTTTTAAAGCACATTTTTGTTTGCCTAAATGTCCCGTTTTTGTTAACTTCTGACTAGCGTACCTTCAGCTGGATGGGCTTCTCTGGGGTCAATTTCCATTTCCATCCAGTCTAGCTTGAACAACGTTCTGTGATATGTTCAAATTTTGGAATATTGTTTTATTTTATAACAACCCTATTTGAAGCTTCCTGCTTGACCTATGCTTTGGTCTCCATGATGTTGTTTGTTCACTGATGTCCTCAAAGGAACCTCTGAGGCCTTCAACGAACATCTGGATTTATACTTATAACTTTCAGGAGGGGTGTGTTTACTATTTAGGTGACTTTTGAAAACTAGTTCTTCTTGGTTTTGTTTGGGAATATCAGAGTAAAAGAGACCTAAGTATGAATTCATGCCAAATGTGTGGTTGTAACATAGTTCCTGATTCTGTATATGGAGACCTTCTTGCTGCAAGACAACAGTGCTACCGAATGTGGCACCCATAGATAAATAAATGAAAACAGAGCCTTACCTCTCTGTAGGAGTCAGTCAACATGTTAGGGAGTGTGGGCTTCTCTCGGCCGCAGCTGTTGCAGCAATCAACCCTTCTTATCATCGTGGGGGTGGTGAGCAGCAGTAACATCACCCATATAATCACAGAGATCAGTGGAGACTGCTTAAAAATCTTCACACAGTTTTTCCTCCCAAGATGGACTACACTGAAGTAGCGGTCCAGAGACATCATGATAAGGAAGACAATGTTAGCCCCTCGATTGAAGAGCCGCACAAAGAGCAGTGGACCACAAACTTTGGGTTCCTCACTGCCCCTCAAGTTGTTCTGATACTGGTAAATCCTGATAGGAAGACAGGCCACCAGCAAAAAATCAGCGAGCACAATGTTGAAGAGGAACACGCAGTTGTTCTTCCAGAATTTGAACCTAAACAGGAAGCAGTTCACAGAACATTTAGTAGAAGTAAACGGAGAGAAGCAGAAGATTGATGTCATCTGAAAATATAATCCACGACATCTGCAGAACAGCTTTTCAAACCCAACACTATGATTCGTGTTAACTATTAACTTTTTTACAGTATTAATAAGAATATGATAGTATTTCATATGTCAGGACTGTGGTTTTTTAATCAGCTTATTTTTGTATTTCTCAAAATTGCTGCGTTCAGGAAATGTATGATTGCATCAAAGAAGATGTTACACTGTGGTCGGCCTGTCTTTAATTGTTAGACGAGCTCTTTCCCACACATGCGGCATTTTTATGTAGCAACATCTATGTGGCCATGCATCCCTATTTCTACAGTCAACACTTTGACATTTAAGCATTTTTATTATGAATTATTAAAAAAAACAACTACATAATTGCTTCCTTTGTCATTTGTACAGAGAGACTCAATTTTATGCAGTCTCGAGACAGAGAAAGCAAATGCACTATCAACAGTTTAACCGCACTGTTCTGACCTTATATATACGTAATTATTCATTAAATGATCAACAGAACAACAGAAAAGCAGTGTTACCTGAAAACGAGGATGTAGAGCACGGAGAGATTAAGAGGTAGTCCCAGAATGAATTCTCCAGCCATCACCCAGGAGAGGACTTGGTATATGGATGTAGTATTATTTGGTGTCTTACAGTTAGTTAATTCAGCCATTTCTCGTTTCCACCACAGTGAAGAAGGTCAGGCTGAATCCTTCGTCTCCACCCTGCCCCGGGCTGTGAATCTTCTCTCCGCAGGCACAGATTTCCTTCTCTCCCTCTCTTGTCCGATGAATTCAACAGTTCCCTGCAGTGACTGTGGAACCCTGAGAATCCTTTCCTATCCACGGCAAAAGATACAGAGAAAATACGCACAGTAAACATGCAAAAGAAATCAGATAAAAGCAACACTGAGTGAAGGGGAAATACCCTGACTGACTGTGAGTTCTCTATTTATGTGAGGCTGCAACTGATTCCTCAGAGAGGAGGAACGTCTGTTTTATCTGGAGGTGTGATTTAAAGAGCATAGCTCAAAGCACCTTTTTGAGAAAAAAAACAAAAACAACAAAAACAAACAAACACTGAAACTGTTTTCAGTGATCCTTGCAATGACTGATTTTTTTTTATTCAAACTAAAATTCCTGAGTGTTCAGCACCCTCCAAGCACTTTTTAATGTATCGTATTTTTCGGAGTATAAGTTGCTCCGGAACATAAGTCGCATCAGTCAAAAAAGGCATCATAAGTCGCACCGGACTATATGCATTTATTTAGACATTTATTTCACAGAATCCAAGACTAAAAATTAACATTTAATCTGGTAATCCAATTATTAAATTACACAGCTGCACCCACAACTGGCAGAATAACATGGAACATACCTGGGAGGAGGAATGGGGTAAATTAGCAATTCCAACCAGCAAGATTTTATCCAGCACATTTCAGAGTAATGGGACGTTGTCAAAATTACACCTAATTAGACAGTGAGCGTAACAGTGCTACATGCTAAGCTAACAGTACGACACAGATGTTTGAGAGGAACATAAAGCTCATGTGCATCATCAACGAAGTTGTAAACCGCCCGGACAACAGGCCTGTAAGCAAGCGCTAGCTGCTATTAGCTTCACTGACAGCCCAATGTGTCGCTTACAGTCCGAAAAGTACGGTACACCTCTTTACTGGTGGTTGAGATATAATGGCACTTTACGCGAACTAGTACATGAACTTCTACTGGTACAAAACTTTGAAAGAGATCTTAGACGGGGCGAAACATTCTTGTCTGGGATTGGTTGATGGTGTTCATTTAAATACAGTTGATCAAATCTCGAGCGAACTGACAGCTGAGTCAGAAACAGAGTTAGAGCGTAGCTTGAGTAGAGTTTTACTGCATACTCAGATTGGTACCTGTATACTCAAGTTGGTGGCATAAAGATAACGTCATACCCTCCTGCTTCCAACGCTCCATCATCCTGCTCCCAATCAAATTCCCCACCACAGAGTTATGTGACTACAGCACTAAAGTTACTACAGCACTAAAGTCGGTGGTCATGGAGTCCTTTGAGGACCTGGTGCTGCAATATCTGAAGAACATTACAGGCCCCCTTTATCTGGCTTATTAGGGAAACAGGTCAATAGATGATGCACTTAACCTGGGGCTAGACTTTATCCTGCACCACCTAGCCCACCCTAGTATACAAACAGTATCCTGTTGTGGACTTCAGCTCAGCCTTTGACACCAGTAACACAGACATCCTCTACCAGACGTTCACCCAACTCCCAGCGTTTGCTTTTACCTGTTAGTGGATAACCAGAAACTAAGGAAAAAAATTCCTGTCCAAGACTGGAGATGACAGCGGACTTCCAGATAGCATCCTAGGGCGGCCTCCATAGGCTTTATTTATTTCCATCCATCCATCCAAAGAATTGAACAGACAGCCGGAGGCGTGTGTGACGGAGATGAGCGGCTGAGATCTTGCGAGAGCTGTGAGCTGTGCATAAGTAAAATGGCGGCATACATGTAGTTCAAAATTAAATCCACTCAGGTAAGTAATATCCAATAACTGAAAATTAAACAAAGTAAAGTTTAAACATTAACAATTTTTTTCATTTTCACGAGGGAGCAAACTGGAAGAAGAGACCTTGACGAGCCTGGAGAGCTACCTGGACGAGTGTTTTGACATCGTGATGGGGAAGAAACAAAATCCCGCAGCTACAAATACACCATGACTCAAACGAACTCGGTCTAGCTCTACCGGTGCTTCAACTTCCACTCTGTCTCCCGACATGAGCAACAGCGACGTCCTGGAATCAATCGACAAAAAGCTTACCAGCCTGGACGCTCGCCTCGCCTTGGTAGAGGTGCTCCACAAAGAGTTTCAGGCTTTGAGAGAAGCGGTCGAATTTAGCCAAGCCCAATTGGCTTCTGTTGCCGCGGAGAACGACGCGCTGAGGGGGAAAGTCACGGAGCTCACCGAGGGGTTGACGCGGCTGACCGGCGAAAATAAGAAGATGAAAGAATCCATTCTGGACATACAGTCGCGAAGTATGAGAGACAATCTCGTCTTTGCAGGCATCCCAGAGCGCCAAGAAGAATACCCCGAGTTTGCTATACGTGAGTTTCTCCAGCAGAAGCTGAAAATACCGTCGGATCAGGTAAAAAACATCACCTTCCATCGCGTTCACCGGCTCGAAGGTAAGAAACCCGATAAAATCCGCCCTCGTCCGATTGTAGCCAAATTTGAGCATTATAAACAAAAAGTGTTTGTCAAAAGCTATGGCCGCGAATTGAGAGGAACGGCTTTCAGTGTTAATGACCAGTTTCCCAAGGAAATCCTAGATCGTAGGCTAGTGTTATTTCCAATCAGGAAAAAATACATTAATGATGGCGTCAGAGCTAACGTTGCAGTTGACAAACTTTATATCAATGGTCAGTTGTTCAGGGATCAGAAGATCACTCCTTGGCTTTATTAGATGCACAAAGGGGGGATTTATAGCTTGTCATGCTTAAAAGAAAAAAAAAAGTGTTCGGAACACGGTGATAAAAGAAATAAATGCACAGCTCAAGAACACGTTGGCACGGTATGGTTGTTAGTCAAGGTTGGGTACACGAGGCATGGGTGATGGTTATTTCTCTTTCATCTTTTCTCACTCTTTGCACTTTCTTAATTCTCTGTCTTTCTTTATATTATTCATCTGCTCCTTTCCTGCTGACCAGAAAATCACAAGCACGTCAGATGATGCTACCTGGGTCTTTGTATAACTATTCTTCTGAGGACAGGCACTTTTCAACTTCTCACTTTCACCTACGATGAATGTAAAGTTTGTGTCATGGAATGTGCATGGAGCAGGCACCAGGGAAAAACAGCTAAAGATCTCTAACCAGCTTACAAGATTAAAGGCAGATGTTGTCTTATTGCAAGAAACCCATAAATCAGATACAACTGTAAGTGATCTTAACTCACCTGAGTTCCCCAATGTGTTTGCTGCCTGCTATAACTCTAGACAGAGAGAAGTAGCAATTTTAATACACAACAGATTGCCACACTGCATAGGCAATCATCCTGATAATTATATTCATGCGTTATGGTTATGCACACCAGTCCAGAGATTCTGGACACAGATATGTAAGGACTTATCAAAGTGCTTGAGTTGTAAAATTTCACCTTCCCCATCAGTTTGCTTGCTTGGTAATTTTGAGGAAAGCCCTCTGCGGAATAAAATAGTTTACATGGTTTTCACTGCACTATGTATCGCAAAGAAAACTATCCTCATGAATTGGAAAAGTAAGGAGAATCTCAGTTTCAATCAGTATAGAGATCTTTTGTTGGATCATATTAATCTTGAGACAGCATCTGCATCCACATCTGATCAATCTCTTTGGGCTCCTTTGATTAGCACTATCACTTAGTGGAATGGGGGGCGGTGGGTTGCTTCCTGCAGGGCACTGGGTGGAGGGGTTCCTGGGGCTCTGGGGGCACTCGGAGTGGGGCGCTTGGTGGGTCTGACTCCAGGGTCTGTTGCCCCCATCTGGGAGGAGCTTGGGAGGCCTACGGGTGGCCTACAGCGCCGCTTGCGGCGTTCTTAGGGAGCTACGCGGTGACGGACGTGGGTTACTGACCTGGTGGCTGTGCTGTCGCTGGGTGAGTCCTGGGTGGGTCTGGGGGCCTGGGGTCCCTGGGGCGCGCCGCCCTTGGGCGGGGGCCCCGGCGGGGGTTCCGGTTCCGGGGGGTGTGCCCCTTGGGGTCTGGACCGGCGTCGCCCGGGTGTCTGCCCTTGCACGGGGCCTCTGGTGAGCTGGGGGGCCTCGGGGCCTGTTGAGCTGGTAGGGGTGCATGGTCATTAACATCTCAGAGCAGATGCTCTTCCCCTTCTTTGGATCGGCACTCTGCTAGTGGGGGGAGGGGAGGGAGGGGGAGTAGTGACTTACCCAGCCTGGATGTCAAAAAAAAAAAGAATAAAACCAGTCAAGGTGGGTGTGAGTGATGCCAATTGAAAATGATCTGTGGTAGCAACGAGCTGTCTGTACAGCGAGGCACTGCAGGAAAGTCTACTGTCTCTAACAGTCGCTGTGTCAATTGTTGCAATCCTGCTTTCTGTTTCACCATACTTCTATTAGATGGCAAAACAATATTTATGTTTGCTGATCTTATCTGGTGCAAAAAAAATATTTTCAGACTAGAAAAGGACCAAGTAAACATGATCAGATTGCATCAAGTCAATACCTTTCAGGATTCACTCCTCCTGAAAGAGCACTAAGCTGCAGTGGACATTTGCCTGCATTGTGCCGTTGACATTGCGCCAATCCCTCATACTGAGCATGCATTTAGTGACAGTGGGCCTGAGCTGCATGTCTCTGCACCTCTGCCCTTTTCTGCTGCGCTTCACCTCCAGTATACTGGTACGCCTCTATTATGTTTATGGCTCAGAGATTTGTTCATTTGCTTGTGTCACGCTGAGAACTGCGGGAAATGTCTAATTAATGCAACGTCATGGAAAGAAAATGGTAAAGTTCAGCTAATGCGAGAAACCCCAACGCTCGGTAGCACTTTGGTTTTTGAGCATTTGACCAAAGTGCTAAAAAAGTACCTTGTGGTTCCTGGTTAAATGTGTATGTGAAGCATTATCTGTATTTCTTGCTTAAAGGGAAATTTCTTTGATGTCTGTGGCATTTCTTCAAATTTTGCCTTTACGCGAACAGTTTTTGTTCGGTCTATGACGCTTTTCTGTTATTTTCCACATCAAGTAGCTAATTCAGCATTCGGGTTTGATCTTTTTATTCCATATGTTTTTGATTTTAGTCCTCTGTTGCACTCCTTGACATAAAACGTGTCCTTGCTCTGATTGGCCTGAGTTATAAAGCTTTTATTGCAACAGAAAAGGAACTAAAGAATGTATTTTTGTTGAAAAGATGACACTCGTTCTCATACTGTGTGGTTTAGATGCCAATAACTTAGCTTTGCAGCGGCTCGCTCCAAGTCAGACGCAAATCAACAATTCACCTGTCATTCTCCTGGGCCATTACAGGCTTTTGCTTGGTGTGAGCAGAGTACTTGGTCACCAGAATCATGATGAGACTGCTACTGTAATTACTTTGGAAGGAGTTTTAAGACCAAGTGAGCAGGATTACGCTACGAACCCCCCAGTGTCTGTTAAAAACAGCAGCGCTCCAACTTATATGTATAAGTGCAGATTTACTTTGTCTTTTTACTCAAAAAGACTGGGGTCTCATTTATAAAGCTTGTGTATGTACAAAATTGGGCCTGAAATGTGTGTATGCCACTTTCCAGGCAAAAGTTGGGATCTACGGGGAAATGTGCGGCAGCACTGACCCAGGAGACGGGGGGAAATTGGCGATGCAGATGTTCAATTTCACTCCATATCAGACTTTAATCTTAGATTGACTTCATCGTAAGCCTCCAAAACCGCAGTGTTATTCAGTGGAGACAGAACCATATAAAAGGACCTTTCAAATACGTAGATAGAAAATACCAATTGACATTCTTAAATCTTAAATATAAGTCTACACAACATTTTATCGGGGTTTTCTGTCATCACATTCCTCTCCCGGTGATCACCAGGCTGGCGTGTACCACACATTAACAGATTATTGTGACAGGTTGTGCAGCAGTTACTTTAATTGTTGTAAACGGTGAAATACACTCGTGCGTAAAGCTGATAGGTGGATACAGTGGCACTGTGGGAATTTCCCCTTTCTCCAAAATGAGTATTGGTCAAAGTTCTCTTCACTTCCATGGTGTCTGAGAGGCTTTTGATGTCTTCATGGTACAAAGTGTCATGATTTTTCTTGGATGAACCCGAACATAGCACACACACACACACAGAGCTGGTTACGAGAGTTTATTGCAACAGCAGGACGTGGATGATGAAAGCCAGAGTGAGTTTACCAGACGAGGTTGATGGATGCAGAAGCTGGCAGGTGGGAACAGACCGGAGCAGACAGAGCAGGATCCAGAGACGGACAGGAACGGGACAGGCGTGATGTTCAGGAGACTGAAGACGAACCGGTAACCAGGAAGAGACTAAGGTGAGTATGTATAGCAGGATGAGCAGGTGGAGCGAGTCCATGGTGATTGCAGCCTGACAGGTGTTCCCAATCAGGGCTGCACTGGAGAAGGTTCAAATGTTCAGAGTGACACAAAGACTCTTTTTTTTTTTTTTTTGCAGGTTTGTGCCATGTTTAAGCCCGTAGAGCAGTGAAAATATCTAATTAATGCAACCTCAAAGGGAAAAAAATCATAAAGTCGCTTCTGCTTACGTGAGAAAATGCAATGCTCAGTAGCACTTTGGTTTTCATTTGACCACGGTGCTAAAAACGTAACTTGTGGTTTCTGGTTACTTGTATAAGGTGCTATCTGCAGTTCTTGCTTAAAGGGAAATTGTATTACTGTCTTAGTTGATGAGGTTTTTATTGAACCTCTCTCGCTTTATCACAAGAAAACATCAGTTTTTCTCAAGCTACATGGTTCTATATATTACCTGTCAGACTCTTCCTGGTGATTATGACTGTATTTATCAGAGACCCCCCCCACCCTCTCTCTCTCTCTCTCTCTCTCTCTCTCATATAAACCCCAACAATTTTTTATTTTTTTGTCCCTATTTACTCATCTGGGCCTATGCATTCGCTGTGGGAGAAGTA
Source organism: Fundulus heteroclitus (assembly GCF_011125445.2). Lineage (NCBI taxonomy): Eukaryota > Metazoa > Chordata > Actinopteri > Cyprinodontiformes > Fundulidae > Fundulus > Fundulus heteroclitus. The sequence goes on from NC_046375.1 coordinate 891,018, forward strand.
GCAGGGAACACATTATCTTAGAGATGCCCCTAGATGCCAAGAGAAAACCAACATTCTCACAGTTAGATGGAAATTGACAACATTTCCTTCTTAGTCCTGTTTTAAAGAAACTATACCATCTATTAAGTCTAGGATTTTATGTCTCTGGATATAAATATCTGTGCCCGTATTAACAAAGATTCAAAAGTAGCTCATAGGGACGACATTTCAGGAAAAATAGTAGAATTTCCCAAATTAAGATTTTTCTCAGTATTTTACCTCGGTAAGATAAAAATGATTCAAAAAGCATCTTAAGCCTTGAGAGAGCTCCTAAAGTAAAAAATGTTAGGAGTAGTAAGGAGGACTTTTAGTGAGGCTACGAGAAAAAAATATGGTACATCCTTCAATCAAACTCAAACCACGCCCATATTTCACACCTGTCAAAAAGTGACAGCCGGAAGTCCCGCCTTCCACTTCCGGCGGAAGTCCCGCCTTCCTTAACCGGAAGCCCCACCTTCTACTGTAACCGGATGTTCCGCTTTCTACCTCCAGGGGTCGCTGTCCCGGCCCTCGGAAACCCCCTCCCTTCGACCGCGCTTAAAATATTATTATTTTTAATTATTATATCAATTATACTTATATATTTATTATTGTTTTTAATAATTTTAATTATGTAATTCATTTATGCAATATCTCCATGGTCAGGAGATGTGTTTTTCTGGGGTTTTCTTATAACCAAAAGTTATGATGGAGTTTTTGTTTGACAACCTTTGTTTTATTTGTGTGTGTGTGTGTGTGTGTGTGTGTGTGTGTGTGTGTGTGTGTGTGTGTGTGTGTGTGTGTTTACTCTGAGAATAAAACTTAAAGTCTGAAAAGTCTGTTTTACATTGCAGTATTTCATGCTACAGTATTTAGGCACATTTGTCCCTCCATACAGCAAGTTTCCGTTATGGCACATCCAACTCTCCATACATCCCAGTCTCCGCGCCGCTCTGCTAATAACAGCAGCAAGATAGTTTTTTTTTTTTTCTTTACTTTCTCGCTCTAAGCAGTCGGTAAGCTCTTAACTTAAACAAAAACAAGCATTTTACAGAGCGGACCAGATTCTACGCGGCACATCTAAAAAGCAGAGAAACCCGATCTTAACTTAAAAGCATTTACAGAGCGGACCAGATTCTACGCGGCACATCTAAAAAAGCAGAGAAATCCGATCTCAACTTAAAAAGATTTTACAGAGCTGGGGTTAGTAATACGCGGCACAGCTAACAGCGGCGAAATCCCCGACAGCCCTCCTCAGGACGCTGAATGATCGGTTCAGCGGGTCTGTTAGGGGAGGAGTTTTGCTCCGCTAGCCCGCACCGCTAGTTCCAGACACCGCTGCATCTTTTGCAATCTACATCAGATCAAAGTTTTTTCGGTCAGACTTTCGAGACGGCATGATCAGTTTAAACCCAGCATGATCCTTCCGGTCTGTAGAATTCAAAGGATGTTTTTCCTCCCGCACAGAGTAAGTGTTGTAACAAGTACCGTTTCGGGTGGCGAGACGGGCGGGGACCGTGATGTGAAAGGATTGCGCCTTTTTCAATCAGCATTGCCCAGGAAGCGCCTTATGCAGACAATTTTTAAACCCAGCGGGACACATCCTGCCGTCTGTAGAATTCAAAGGATGTTTTTCCGCCCTGCGCCGTGCAAGGTGCTATTTCAAACACCTATACGGGCGGTGAGACTAGGCGGGGTCGTGACGAAACAATCTGTAAACAATGCTGAGGAGATGGTCGATTATGCTAGTGTACAGCTGTCGCGACATCCAGGCCTAGTAAACATGTCGCTGGCGGGGTTTAACGATCGGACGATGTGGCTATTGTTTCGGCTACCTGGGGGTACCTGCGTGAAGCCCGCCCTCAATTAAAACCTTTGCTATAAGGCGTCCAGTGAACACCCCTTTCAGAGACACAGGCGGCTTAAACGTGCATCATGTCTGGAGGTCGTTCTTCATCTGTTGCAGCAGCCCAGGTCCATAATGCGGGATTGACGTCGACCCAGGAGTTCAACGAGATTTTCGCTGGTAAGTTACTGCTTTAATTTTATCTTTAGCCGCTTTTTAAGATATTCTCAACGGTGTTTAATTTCTGATGGATGGGGCTATGTCTGCCTGTTTAAGTCACTTTGTGAACCTAAATCTAAGTTTTGGACTGTTGTATTACTGTGTGTCTCTCACGTCTTTTAAGGGGGTTAGCATGAATTCAAGGGGGTGAAAGGCTAGTTTAGCACAAGGGCTAGCATTTTTATTGTTCAAGTTACCTGTTTTTATTGCTATGTGTTTCATTGTTTGCTAGCTGGGCTTTGTGTGTTTGAAGCGGGTAACTCCTTGTCTCTCACGTGTTTTAAGTGGGTTAGCATGAATTCAAGGGGGTGAAAGGCTGTGTTTAGCACAAGGGCTAGCACTTTTATTGTTCAAGTTACCTGCTTGTATTGTATTTGCTTCATTGTTTGCTAGCTGGGGCTTTGTGTGTTTGAAGCGGGCAACTACAGTCCTCTGCTGTTTTAAGGGTTTTAACTTTAAATTTATCTTTAGCCGCTTTATAAGGTATTTTTAATGGTGTTTTATTTCAGCTGGATGGGGGGCTATGGTTGTCTATTCAAGTTACCCAGTGAAGTATTGCCCAGTGTTTTAGCATACATCTGGTGGTGAAGCTAAATGTAGCCAGCATGCAACACATGGTTTATAGATATCTGTCAGCTGTAGTCGCCTTATAAGGTATTTTAACTGTTTTATTTCTGCTGTAGGGTCTATGGTGGTCTGTTTAAGTCACTTTGTCGACCTAAATCCAAGTTGCGGACTGTTTTTATTACTGTGTTTGGTGCTGGCATCTGCAGGCCTCTGCTGTTTTTAAGTGTTTTAGTCTGAATTCTGAGGTAAGGCTTTGAATAGCAGTTTCAGTCATTGTGGCCTGCTTGCAGAAGTATATATCTTCCGTTGCTGTTATTACAATATATTTTATTTATTTGTTTCAGCGCCAACGTCGGCTGAACTAGAAGACCTACATTTTACACTAACGGATATTGGTAAGATATGATTCAGCCTTGTATTAAAGTATATTTTTATTAAAATCACAGTCTTTAAAATACTAATACTATGTTTCAACCATTGTTATTTTTCTGTATTCCAGATCTTACCGAGAAAGGGTTAATTGACGAGCATTACGGTTGTCCGAACCAGCCAAATCAGAATGACTTCCGCAAAGAGCCAGCGGTGATACAGCATGGACCGACCAGAACGCAAACGCCCAGTGAAGCAAGATTGTGTCCAAAGCCAGTCAAGCCGAGTGTGTTCCGCAAAGAGCTAGCGGTGATACAGCATGGACCGAGCAGACCACATACGCCCCGTAAAGGAAGATTGAGTTTAGCTAAAAGGAGGCTCCCAGCAGAAATAGCTGCTCAGAACACATCAACACCGAAGCGGCAGAGGACTGAAGAACAAAACGGGTCAGTTGTTGTAATAAGTTCTCCAGAGACATCAGAGCAACACGTTCGCTTCCCCGAGGAAGCTCCCCGGCTCACCACGTCACACGGCCTCCCTCGAAATGTTAATCAGGGGACAACGCTTCCTGCAGCACGTAAGTTAACTATTATAAGTCTCAAACTAACTCTGATGGTACATTTTCTGAATTAGTCCGGCTCATTTAGTGCATTTATTCATTTACCCACAGTAACAACCCACCGTGACATTGTTGCTCAAGCACTCTTTGCGGCAGGAATACAGCCTCATCCCGATACATTTGGCCAGACGGACGGTAAGCCTGCAAGTGTTCTATGCTATATGTTATTATTATTTATTTATCATTTCTTCTTCTTCTTCTTCTTCATGTATTACCTTGTTTAAAAAAAAGGCTGTCTCTCTGCTTACTATTTCTACAGTAACAATTCAGTCTGTACACGAGAATATTGACACCGAGCTAGTAGCAGCAGCAGAAGCAGCAGAAGCTGAGGCAGCAGCATCAGAAGCATCAGCACATGATTGGTCTCGTCCTGCCTCATCTGCTCAGCACCCTGGTGAGTTGACAATGAGTTTGTGGTGCTGCTGGTAACACATTGGCAGTGAAATGGTAGGGTTGCAGTTCTAAACTGCAGCCCTTGTAGCCCTTAGCCTATTTTTATTTATTCTTTTCTGTCATCTTTTTCTTTCCGTGTATTACCCCCGTTTTAAAACTGTCACCGTCTGCTTATTTTAATTTGTAGTAGCATCGGTCATCCGCCGTGACGCAGGAAAACACAAGAAGAGGCGGAGTCTCAGAAGCCTGTGTTCGTCAGTCCTGAGAATTCAGCAAAACTTCAAGCGGTTAATCATCAAAGCGCGTGCGGCTGGTCCATTTATTGATGGTACATCTTAAGTTGAATGCTTTCAAAGAATTTGTTTGTAATATAATACTTTTTTTTATTCAATACTCATTATGTACGATAATTATATATTTTTTCTTTCTTTTATTACAGCCGCTGCATGGACAGTAACGCATATGCCAGTTTCTACGGGACGTCAAGCTACCCTCTACCGCCGGAAAACTGCTGCGCTTCTGAATTACTGCGAGACTCTGATGGTTGAGCTGGTTGACCCGTCAATGCCAGTACCGTTAACCAGCTAAGTTGTGACCTCTGTTTTAAAAAAAAAAAATGGAAAGTCAACAGATCAGAGAGGCTCTGGATGGAATTGTTGAGGCTGTAAATCAGCTCCGGAATCTCCCTGTTCAGCATGCAACCGAATCTGTAAATCTTACCCCAGGATCTCCTGTCAGACTTCAGGGGCAGAGTGACCCGGATTGGGATTTTGAACGGTTTCTATGGTTAGAACAAACCGTTAGCGAGCTAAATGATTCTTTCTCTCAATCAATCACGTCTTTGAACGACTCGCTAGAATTTCAACAACGAGTTACAAATGTTTTAAGTGACATCACGCAAATGGTTAACGACCTTCGAAATATACCCGTTCAGCAGGGGCTGGGGTTTGCGGATTTAAATCCAGGTAATTCACCGGATAGGCAGCAGGGTCATACGCAGTCGGGTTCGAATTATGAACGTTTATTATCACTAGAAGAAGCTGTCCATCAATTAAATGTTTCTGTCTCTCAAACATTAACCCCCAATCCTACAAGCCATCCGTTCCCGCAGCGGCAGCAGCAGCAACAGCAAGGGGGTCATTTAAATCAAAGTGTAGTCGAAAGAGGTGAACGTGACCGGTCTGGTTCTTCGCATACTGTTTTGCAGAATCCCTCATCCAGTTCCCCTCAACAGCCATGCTCGAGCGCATCTGTCGTTCCCACGTCTAACCCGGAGTATCAGCCAAGCACGAGTCAGTCTCAGCCAGCATTTAACCCCGGCATTCAGCGTAAGCGATTTAATGTAACAGAAATAAGACGTCCTTTCAGCGTGACAGCTTCACGACCCGGTGAAGTTCCTAACCCCGCCGAATTTTACACACAGGTTTATCATCTTCTCACAGAGCTGGCGGACTCTGTTTTACATTCAGCATCACGCAATGATGTTATACAACTTGAATTAATCGGGGAAGGGTTTTCCCGCCATACAGCGGTTCAGGTAAATGACGATGGTGATTCAGTTCTGCCTGCATTTCTGGAATTTTTAGACGAGTTAACACAGTCTAATGAAGAATTGTCAGGACCGGAAAACTTGGAAATAGTACTTCAGATTGTACGAAACCCTCACGGCGGTGCAAAACGCAAGGCGGCAAAAACGTTGGACTGTGAGCTGATAAAAAACGACGTCACATGTATATTGTTGAAAATGCTTCTAATCAGCTTTGCTTTGCTGCCAGTCTAGCACATCTTTGTAACCCTGCTTTTACAGATGCCCAAGCCATGCATCAAGCCTCACTGTGGCAACGGACAGCCGGCCTCACTGAGCAAACTCCTGTGACTTTCAGCGATGTGCATAAATTTGAAGAGATAGTCAAAAGGAAAATTGTTGTTTTCTTCAAAGACGACAAGGAGGCAGTGCTTCGTAAATTTCAGACAGGCTTTTCAGATCGTTCAAATCCCCTTTTCCTGCTTCTGTTCAAAAACCATTATTATGGAATAAAGAGTCTCACAGGTTTCACAGGCTCCAGGCACATTTGTGGCTACTGCTTTAGCGGTTACGACAACATTGGCACGCATAGCTGTAAGGGTCACTGCTCGGTATGCCTCGACTCAAATTGTACTCTCCAGCAATACAGCCCTGTGCAGTGCATAGATTGTAAACGAATCTGTCGTAATTCCATCTGCTTAGCTAAACACAGAGAACCCACACTGAGACCTAAACTTGGGAAGCTCGTAAGTAACTGTGACACGACAAAGTTCTGCCCTGTGTGTAAACAGCTTTATTTTGTAGCCGCAGGTGGACAGAGCAAGCCCCACGATTGTTCAACAAAGTGCACGGTCTGTCGTCAGAAAGTGCCTCACGGTGCAGATGTCACGTTAAATGATCATCTGTGCTATATTCAACCGACCCTGGCTGATGCGCAACTCCGCGATAAGCTAGTTTTTTATGATTTTGAAACTTTTACAGATCAAACTGAAAAGCACATCCCGTATCTTGTAAGTACAAAAACTTTGGCTGGGGATGTTTGGTGTTCTTATGGTTTGAACTGCGTCAGGGATTTTCTGCTTCATTTCAGAAAAACTCGTTTCAGAGGTCATTCTTTTCTAGCCCACAACAGTCGCGGGTTTGACTCATACTTGATTCTAAGTGAGATGGTTAAGCTCGGCATCAAACCGTTCTTGATCACACAGGGGAGTAAAATCCTTTGTTTTACTGAGCCTGATTACAGTCTCAAATTCATCGACAGTCTCTCATTCCTTACAATGAAACTCAGTCAAATGCCAAAAGCGTTGGGTTTCACTGATCACTGTAAGGGTTTTTTCCCTCACTTGTTCTCCTCTGAGAAGACATTGAACTACATCGGCCCGCTTCCTCCACCCTGCTTCTACGCTGTGGAGCACATGAGCCCTGCTGAGCAGGAGCGTTTTTCCATTTGGTACAGCGAGGCCTGTAAGCATCCCTTTGACTTTAAAAAAGAAGCTCTTTATTATTGTCAGAATGATGTGGAAATTCTCTTCAGGGCTTGTGTAAAATTCAGAGAAGAGTTCTTTAAAGAGACAAACGTCGATCCTTTTAAAAGCATCACAATAGCGTCAGCTTGTATGAATGTTTTTACGGCAAATTTCCTTCCGCCTAATACACTAGCCATACCTTCCCCGGTGGATTATCGGCGTCAGTGCAAGACTTTTTCAGACGCCTCCATTCAATGGCTGGAGTGGGTAGCTGCTGAACGGGGCATTTTCATTCAACATGCTCTTAATCGAGGTGAAATGAAAGTAGGGCCGTATTATGTCGATGGATTTGCAGAGATTCGAGGAGTAAAGACTGTGTTTGAGTTCAATGGATGTTTTTATCACGGTTGTCCCACCTGCTTTCCAGCTGACCAGAAATGCCCGCTCAGAGGAGTCTGCTATGAAAGGTTCCATGCAGCTACCATCGAGAGAGCCAGGGTATTGCAATCGGTTTACGGGGTGCACCTGGAGGTTATGTGGGAGCATAGCTGGGATTTAATGAAGGCGTCACACTCTGGTCTCAAAAGGTTTCTGGACTGTTTCAAAGCCCCGGCACCTCTTTGCCCGCGGGACGCTCTGTTTGGGGGGAGAACCAGTGCCCTCAGGCTGAGGTACACTGCAGGGTTCGAGGAATCGGTGCATTATGTAGACTTCACGTCTCTGTATCCGTTTGTGAATGCTAGCTGCAGCTATCCACTAGGCCATCCCGAAATCATATGCAAAGATTTCGACGATCCCCGTAGCTACTTTGGACTTATCAGAGCGACCGTGTACCCGCCTCGTGGTCTGTTTTTTCCCGTTTTGCCATACAGGACCTCTACCGGTAAACTGGTGTTCACACTGTGCCGGGCTTGCGCCGAGTTAAATAACCAGACGGGCCCTTGTACCCACTCTGACCAAGAGAGAGCGCTAACAGGTGTATGGGTAAGTGTGGAATTCAACAAGGCTCTTGAGCTGGGATATAGGCTTGCTAAAATCACTGAGGTTTGGCATTTTAAAAAACAGAGCAGTTCAATCTTTAAACCGTATATCCACACTTTTCTCAAGGGTAAGCAGGAGGCTTCAGGTTTTCCGGCTGAGGCTACGGACGAGGAAAGTCGTTTGAAATATGTGGCAGACTACAAACCTGAGCAAGGCATCCAGCTAGATGTACGGAAGATTGAGGTGAATCCGGCTAAAAGACAAGTTGCTAAATTGTGTCTGAACAGTTTTTGGGGCAAATTTGCACAGAGAAATGATTTGGCTCAGACAAGCATTGTGAGCGAGCCCGAAGAATTTTTTAACTTCCTTTTTTCAGGTAAATACGCAGTCAGCTACTTTCACTTCCTGAATGATGAAATGTGCATGGTTCAGTGGAAATACAGCAAGCGTTGTATTTCTCCACCCAACAAGGTGAATAACGTCTTCATTGCTGCCTTTACAACTGCCCACGCGCGTCTGAAATTGTACACCTGTCTTGAGCAACTTCAGGACCGCGTTCTGTACATTGACACGGACAGTCTGATCTATGTGGTTAAACCGGGTCAGACCTCCCTCAAGCTCGGTAACCTTCTTGGGGACTTGACTGATGAATTATCAGGTGATTTTATACAAGAGTATGTTTCCGCAGGCCCAAAGAGCTATGCTTACCAGACGAGACACCGAAAACAAGTGGTGATGAAGTTTAAAGGCATCACTCAGACTCATCAGTGCAGTGAGAGGGTGAATTTTGACAGCGTGAAAGACCTGGTAGAAGGTTATCTGCAAGGTTCTACAGGGGATGTTTTACAGGCTCCACAGCACACCATCAGAAGGAATAAAAGGAGCTTCCAGCTTCAAAATGCAGCATTTCAGAAAAAGGTGCGCGTCGTGTATGATAAACGAAGGCTTTTTCCTGATGGGACAACCCTTCCATTTGGCTATTAAAAGGTTAACTGAGGGGGAAAAAATGTCTCTCTCCCATGAAACACAGGAGGTTGAATTCGATCCTAGATTCAAAACCCCTTTTTCACTTCTAATAGCAGGGCCGAGTGGCTGTGGAAAATCTTTTTTTGTTAAAACTGTTCTGCAGAATTGTAACCATGTTATGGATGTTGTTCCTGTAAATATCGTTTGGATTTACACCTGTTTTCAAAGTATGTATTGCAGAAAATGAATAAAAAGATTAAATTCATCGAAGGACTACCTGATTCTTTTGATGATGAAAATCTGTTTCCTCCTGATCAAAATCATTTGGTTATTTTAGATGATGTAATTTTCCAGGCTTCGGACCATCCGGAAGTGGTGAAAATTTTCACTCAATATAGACATCATAAAAATATGAGTGTCATAATGTTAAGCCAGAATGTGTTTCATCAAGGTAAATACAGCCGTACCATCAGTTTAAATGCTAATTATATGGTGCTGTTTAAAAACCCTAGAGATAAACTACAACTGAATATCTTAGCCCGTCAGATATTTCCGTCAGAGAAAACTTTCTTTATGAAGAGTTTTTCAAGACGCGACCAAAGATCCTCATGGGTATTTAATCGTGGATCTGACTCCCACTTGCCCAGATCGTTTCAGACTGAGAACTGGAATGCTCCCAGGTCAGTGGCCAACTGTGTATGTTCCTAAATTGCATTAATTTATCATGTCATCTCGCATAAGAAGAAATGTTCCCCTATTCAGGGCGCTCTGTCAAGCAACGCCTCAGAAACGTAAGGACATTCTAACCCATTGCTCACCCGACTTTCTTAAAGCCTTATGTGAAATTGCTCTAAATGTCCTAAAAGGTAGCGTGAAAATATCTCCTTTTCAACACAAAAAACTGGCTAAGCAGAAAAAGATCCTCAGACTGCTGGCTGATAAAAGAACCGGTTTAAAACGCAAGCAGTCGGTTCTGAAAAATCAGACAGGCGGGTTTATTCTTCCCTTGCTGAGCGTCGTCGCGCCTTTATTAGGAGAGGTGTTGGGAGGTGTCATCAGGAGATGAGAGAAAATGTCTCTTAGGACTGCACAAAAGATGTATCTGTTTTCACCACATCAGTTCAAATGTCTGATCCCGTCAGAGCCTTCCATCAGACAGACGGCCGAAGAGGATTTGGATTCTAAAATGAGAGAGATACTGAATGAACCGGGACTGAGTTCTTATGAAAAAATTAAAAGGTACAACGCTCTGCTGCAGAGATATCTCACTCTAATGAAGCAGGGTCAGCTGGACGAACCCCAGGTGACTTTAAATGTGCAACGTGACCCTGTGCCTGGAAATAATGAGGCTGACTCTGGCTCTGGTTCTAACGGTTTTACAGCCTCTCCTGCTGAATTGGATCAGACCGCTATCGAGGTTTTAAGAGCTCTGCCTAACAGAGTAACAATAAAGAAAACTTTATTGTTTCAAATTATTCATGTGAACAGTGTTTTTATTTTAGACAAGTTACAACTTGTAACAATCTTTAAACATTTGTAAAGAGCAGGTTCCGTGAATAAACGAGCACGAGGCCCTATTTTTATTACAATTCTGATACTTTTTCACAAAATCATAAACCATGACATCATTTTCATAAACGTCATCGCGGTAGGTAGCCAGTATGTCATGCACTGAAAGCCCACAGGCTTTATGACACAGATAATAAACACAGTGATGACCGCACACGACGGATAGAGTATCTTGAAGTTGACGATTATGATACAATATTTTTGAGGATCTATCTTTCAAAAATGTCACTATGCTTGGTGGATAAAATTCAAAATCAGGACTGAATCCATAAGAGTCGAAAAAGGTGGCTTGATCATTCTCCTCCAAAGTCAAAGCTAGCCAGTGTTCTCCAGGCATGTGTGAAGGATGAGTGTTTACGATGAAATAGGCCGGTCCTTTGTACGTGCGTTTCAGCAGGGGGAGCTGATCAGATGCCCAGACGCTGTGAAATAAATCCCCCAGGAGATGATGCATCAAATTCTCGATTTGGTGGTTATCTATGTTTTTAATAAAAATCCACCAAGACCTGCCTTTTTGAGTCGATTTCCAAAATTGAATCGTAACATGGGTACACAATCAGGGTGGTCGTGTGCGGCAACGGAACTCTCAACCTCATTTCCAGTCTCAAATTCCCGTTACACACCGGGGATAGAGCGTCAGCGTCCTCGCTCGGGGTGAGATTAAAAACAAACAGGGAGTAGCCTTCGTTAAATTCCTCACGAGCAATGCTTAAAGGAAGGTCTTTTAAATGACGACCTGTAGCGGTGAACATGTTGTAATATTCCCTCACTGAAATACCATTGTTGAATTGAGGTTCAAACGCTTTGGCAGGCACTTGTCTGCCATCTTTGCAGAGAGCTAAATATTCTACATCCATATGCTTAAAGTTGAAAGGGGACATGCTTCTCCGGCCTGTGAACGCTTCGTGGTTGACCAGACCTAAAACTATGTATCGAGGTAAGGTACCCAAAAACAGATTCTCCTGTGTACATATCCTGGAATTTTCTGGGATAGAATATGTTTCTATCCCAGAAACATATTCTATCCCAGAGTAGTAGTAGTCTGTGATGGCACTGTGTAGTCTACCCACTGCACAGTGGTGCAGTGGGTAGCGCTGTTGCCTTGCAGCAAGAAGGTCCTGGGTTCGAGTACACCCCTGGGTCTTTCTGCATGGAGTTTGCATGTTCTCCCTGTGCATGCGTGGGTTCTCTCCGGGTACTCCGGCTTCCTCCCACAGTCCAAAAACATGACTGTTAGGTTAATTGGCTTCTCCAAATTGTCCTTAGGTTTGAGTGTGTGTGAGAATGGTTGTTTGTCCTGTTTGTCTCTCTGTGTTGCCCTGCGACAGACTGGTGACCTGTCCAGGGTGTACCCTGCCTCTCGCCCAGTGAACGCTGGAAATAGGCACCAGCAACCCCCGCGACCCCATGAGGGAATAAGCGGTTTGGAAAATGGATGGATGGATGGATGGATGGATGGAGAATATGTTTTCACATTCACGCGCGAAAGTGGATATAGAGCGTTTCCTCTCATTAATGCTGAAGCGTGACCCAGCCGGATAGCCGGGGAGACTGAAACTTTTTTCACAAATAGAGAAGCCCCTAGAATTTTCAGTCGGAAGGTTGAATCACGAGGTCCCATCAAAGAGAATGCATCGCTAGCTCTGGTCAATTTAATGTCGACAGAGTTTAATAGGAGTCTTTCGCAAAAGAATATATCAGCGTGAAGCGGTCCCATCAGGTGTAATTCCCTTGAATTAGCGGTGAATGAAGCTCTGCGGTTCATACCCAAGTTAGGACCATCTGACGTAACAATAGAATCGATTGCTCCAGCTGTATCTTTGTAAAAGAGACCTGCGCTAAATTGACTCTTTAAAGTATCCTCCGAATAATTGAGTAAGGTTTCAATGATGGCCCTGTAAGGATGAGTCGCGCTACTCTGTGAAATTAACCTATCTCCCAGCATAACGTCGCATTGACTGAACATTGTATTCAGAGGGTAATTTATCAGTCCGACGGCTGCATCATTAGCCAAGTTGCTCCCGTCTGCGTTGGTAATTTTTAGACGGACATGGAGTAAGGTGTCGTTCAAATCCAGGTATTTTTCTCCATCTCCGGGGATAAAGAACTCAATAGGCCCCGTGTCTGTAATAGCTGACACCGGTAGTATTTCGGTGTAAATCTTATCTTCCACAGATAGTTGAGTCATAGGGACCGTGAAAAGATCCAGTTCGGCCAGGGTACATTCTGATGATTTCTGATGTAAAAGAGCCATGATTGGTTTTTTAATGAAAATACTAAATCAGTTAAATATATATTTGCTCGCAGCAGACTTCCTACTCCTAGGCTTGCTGTTGCGAACTGGCTTCTTCTTCCTCCGCGGTGCGAGTTTATGTGAGCGCCAAACACGTTGCCCGGGAGGTCTCTTTTTAGCCCTTCTCGACAAAACCATCACCCCTGACCCCTCCTGGTTATTCACACCTGTTATTTTGGTCATTGCTTTACCTATGACGTCTGAAGCAATGTTTGTGGCCGCCCTTTTCAGATGGGGTTTCGCTATTGCGAAGCCGGATTTAACTAGGGGCGATACGAAACGGAATAGTTTTGAAAATATGGATCCAATCCCCCGCCCGTACATAACAGGAGCGCCATAGAAACCTGGTAAAGCGCCCCCGACCTGGCTTTGGTAATAGGAGATGAAACGGTGTGGGTCCTCTCTCAGGAAAACCATGTTTTCTTGATTTTTATTTATTTTCCTTCTCACGTTTTACAGCGCTTAAGCGGTGCTGATACGACTGACAGCACTGCTATGAATGATTCCAGCCGCAGTCCTGTGTTTTTTTATATGCATATTCTGTTTTTCATCTAAACGCTCGATGTGAGGCAGCGGGTCTGAAATGCAGCTTCACAATGCACTTTCCGTATGTAAATTTCACCGGGGTGTTCTGATCCGTTTTAATTTCAACTTGTATATTTTCAATGTGTTTCTTGGCAACAGGAATATAGTACGGTTTATGGAAGATTTCAGTTATAATATCCCCAAAAGAACCTCGGACCTGAACGGTTCGCAATAGCGGTGCATGAATGTCGCCCACCATCTGTGAGGCAACAACGTCGCTGTATAAAAACAGATGGTAGAACCCAGCCCTAAAATCGATAGGGTTAGGGGCGTGCCAGTGGTCGAATTTGACCCATTTTCCTGGTTCCATTCCAAGCATGTAAGCAATTGGAGCGGGAAAACGTAGGTGGTTCTGAGCTCCGGCTTGAAATTGGAGTATATTGGCCGTTCGGTTGACTTTGAAATAAATATCAGAATCTATCTTTCTCAGATGGGCTTCAATCTCTGTGATAAGCTGATTCAAATTAGTGTAGTATCCGTTTCCAATCTGTACGCGCTGGAATTTTTCCTCATCCGCTTTCCGCCATTCAAAATAAGCATTTTCTGAGGGGACATTATGCCATGTGTGAGGGTATGAAACCTCCGTTAAAGCCACTTGCCAGTGACCATGTAAATTAATAGGTTCAGCTAAATCCACCTGGAAACTAGATATGCTATTATCCTTAAAAACATCAACGCTTGCATTGGATAGTAGCGTCAGATGAAACCCTTGGTCCTCGGCCATGCGATCCATGGTGCAATCTCAACCCTCCGGAGAGCAGCACCTTGCTTTATACATCACGCAGGTCATCGGCTTTCACCCAGGTGTTGAATTTCTCAGGCCAATTTTTCCATCGTACTAAGACCTGTCTGACCCCCCGAATGGTGCGTTTGCCCAATATTTCACCCACTTGATACATTTTGTTTTTCGACATTTTTACCTTTTGAAGCTCCTCCGTGTAAAAAGAACCTCGGACGGGCTCTCCGTCTAAATCTTTCAGCTTGAATACGGGAGGCGATCGTTGTAACGCTTCTGTAACTGTAAAGATTTCGTCCGTGAAACTGTTTGACAAAACTATTTTTGTCAAACAGTCAACGCACTTTCGATATTCTGACATGATCACCCTGCTTAAACGGCATCTTGAGTTTTGTGCAGCGTTTGGAATTGGTCCCGTACAAATTTTGAAACACCTGAAAAACTCTAGTAGCGATGACTTCCACAGGGGCCATTTTAATACTCGAATGATAGCTGTGGTTGTAACTTTTGACCAGATCCTGAAGCACGTTTACATAACGGAGAGTGTTGTTTGCTGTGAAATATCTCCACATTCTTGATTTTAACGTACAATTAAACCTCTCAACGACCGAGGCTTTTATTTCACTAGCTGTGGAAAAATGTTCAATTCCGTTTTTATCCATTAACGCTTTGAATGATTTGTTGAAAAATTCTTTACCATCGTCAGTTTGAAGCCTCTTTGGAACCCCACTCTCCCTTAAAACAGACTCGAAAGCTGTTACGACATCGGACGCTGTTTTCCTTTTTAAAACTCTGACGTAGGCTCTTTTGGAGAATACGTCGATAACGGTTAATAAATAATTGTAGCCGTCGTTTTCTTTGGATAAACTCTGCATATCACAAAGATCTGCTTGAAACTGTTTTAGAGGTCTGGTGACGAACACTCTATTTCTAGGAAATCTTATTCTCGCTGGTTTATGTAAAGAATATGCATCTTGTTCTGATAAAAAGTCTCGAACCTTTTCAATTGGGACCTTCTTACCAGTTTCACTTTCCATACCCCTCTGTAATCTATCTACTCCGCCAAAAGAACCAGGGTGGGCAGGTGTGTAATATACACGTTTCATTAACTTTTCTTCAGCCATACCTTACCACACACATGTAGTGATGCTAAATGAAGGAGAAGACGTCTGTATTCAGGGTTTATATATTTTTTTTATTAACATAATCAGGAAAAAAATTACATTCATTTATTATACCACTAAGTAATTGTAAAAAAAAAAAGAAAAAACATTTTTATATACAAAAAGAAAAGATGTAGAAAATAAAACAGACACTCTTTTTAATACGATGTCACTAACTAGTTTAATATATAAAAAGACATGAGAAAACATGTATGCATTGGTTTCAAGACCCTCGCCAGTAATCTGTGATGGCATCAAGTTGATCTTTTAGTTTACAGTTTTCTTCAACCAGCCGATCATACCCGCCATATATTGTATTAAATACACGCTTCACCATCGTTAATTCATACAGATACGCTTGTATGACAGCATTAACAGCGTCGTTGTCATGATGGATGTTGCGAGCGGCTAGAAACCGTTGAACTGCATCCATGAAACGTTCGTTATAAAGTACTCGCAGTATACCATAGTAGTTATGTTCGTAGAGCTCGTTCTCAAGCAGCTTCAAACATCCATGCTCTTTTTGACTAGGACGGTTATTAACGCATCCATAACACATTTCGTGCATGTATTTGCCGATCGCAGCGGTCAAAAGACGATACAGCACAGTTTTCACCGCTTTGATGAAACCGAAGCGAATCCACCCATCGTTTTCATCTGCGCCGCTCTCATCGTCTGGCAGGGTATCCGCAGGTGGCGACGGGGGTGCTGAGGCCGATTCCCTCTGACTCTCAAGGGCTTGCGTGTCCGCAGGTGGCGACGGGGGTGCCGAGGCCGATTCCCTCTGACTCTCAAGGGCTTGCGTGTCCGCAGGTGGCGACGGGGGTGCCGAGGCTGATTCCCTCTGGCTCTCAAGGGCTTGCTCCACCGGGGATGTCGGATCTCCATGGCCGCAAGGCAGGTCCGAGTCTTGGGAAAGCGGTGGGGATGCAGGAAGATTCACCGCTTGTGAATCTTCATCCACGGTCGCCGTCTGAGGTAGTGAGGGAGTAAACTCGGAATTGTCACTCCTTAAAACGAAGATCTCTTGGTATAGGTCGAGGCCTTCAGGGCGAGATCCGGACCAGTTCATGGTGTTTCTCTTGGTGAGGCTGCGGTTGAAGGAGAGGGGTACAGCTCCGGGGGCAATTTGTCGTCGTCCAGGGACCCGTGCTATTTATATACAGAGAAGGGCGTGGTTAACGTTGAAGGGGTGGTATTGGCAGTTGTGAGGGGCGGGTCTAAAATGCAAGCGCTTTCTTGACCCCCAAAATGTCTTTCCAGTTGCGGCAATCGCGAAAAAGCGTTGAAATCTGGTCTGATATTGCAATCATCTTATCACGCCAGGCATCAAAGGGAATGGCTAGCAATGTCCTGAAGACTCCACATTGAGAATTATAATAATCCAGCATGAACATAATCGTCTGTGTTTTATCTTGAGCCTTTTTGAGACTTGCACGGAAAAACCAGCGGCCTGTAACCCCCGTCTTCGACTGCCAAGTAGCTGAGAAGATCCTATTTCCTGAATCATTGTCAATTTCATTCAGGTCGGTCAGCACTCGCTTACATCGTTTAGCGGGGGGTGAATCCTTGATTCCGTCCTCGACTTGTTGACGTGGCCGCTTGCTCCGTTTAGCGGGGGGTGAATCCTTGATTCCATCCTCGACTTGTTGACGTGGCCGCTTGCTCCGTTTAGCGGGGGGTGAATCCTTGATTCCATCCTCGACTTGTTGTCTCACAGAGGGCCCTGCTGGAATAGGTTCTTGGGGGTTTAGTCAGATGAAGCTGGTTTTTCGTCTCACTGAAGGGCCTGCTGCCGGATTCACTTCTTCAGGGGCTAGTTTGCGAAGCATGATGAGTTTCAGAACAGCCCAATCGTTTTATGTCAGCATGCCCAAGGAGTGGATAGTATGCAGCTCGTCACCTTCATCATCCAATTGAAAGAGGTACATTTCCCCGGTTTCATATTTGAAGACGTACCCCCATTTACCGCGGGCTCCATAGGGCTCCAAAGACCATTGTTCTTGCATACGCTGGCTCGGAGGCATCTGAGTTCTGCATAAAAACAGCGTAGCCTTGTGAGGGGTATGCTGAGCTTGCCAAAAATCGCTCTGATCATGCCATATAGTGACGGGTGTCTCAGCAATGATGGGTTCAATGCTGGTTCTTCCTGACGCCATGTTGAAAAGGATTCAATCACTATTGAGGCTTGAGAGAGGGCCTGATATTACGACAACCGGGGCGGGGTGAAGGCGGTGGGTGTGAACTCCGGATGTGGGGGTGGGTGTGAACTCCGGATGTGGGGGTGGTTGTGAACTCCGGATGTGGGGGGTGGGTGTGAAATCCGGATGTGGGGGGTGGGTGTGAAATCCGGATGTGGGGGGTGTTTTTTTTCTCCGAGGGCTGGGACAGCGACCCCTGGAGGTAGAAAGCGGAACATCCAGTTACAGTAGAAGGTGGGGCTTCCGGTTAAGGATGTGACGTAACATCCGGTTACAGTAGAAGGTGGGGCTTCCAGTTAAGGATGTGACGTAACATCCGGTTAAGGGAGGCGGGACTTCCGCCGGAAGTGGAAGGCGGGACTTCCGGCTGTCACTTTTTGACAGGTGTGAAATATAGGCGTGGTTTGAGTTTGATTGAAGGATGTAACATATTTTTTTTACGAGTGTCTGATGCAGGAAGATGGTGAAAACAGAGAGAGCTGATTGGCTGATCCACCACCTAAACACTGGAGGAAATGGGCACAGAAGCTTCTATAACAATCATACAATTATTAACATGCAGATAAGATTAACTTTATCATCCCCATAGGGTGAAATTAATTAGTTTCAGGAGCCTGAAGGGTTAAAGGTGCGGCTCTAGTAACATCATTTTATTGAGGATAAATAATAAATAGGACAAATATACAAATTGGAGAAATGTGCAAATAATATAGAACAGACATATGTTTATATTATTTACAGAAATACTCTCAATAATAAATATTTTAGAAGAATTGGAAAAAGTCACAGAATAATATGCACATAAATACACCCTCTAGAAAGAAATAAGAGGTGAGAAAGTATTTTCTGTATTGTATGTGATGATGTCAGTAGACTAAATGGTCATATGAAGTTTGCCATTGTGATTCCTTCTCCTCTCTGGTGTTTGATCGCTGCATTAAGCGCTTCTCACTTTCCAGGCTGGCACTTAAAAGCATCAAGATGCGCAGAGAAAAAGAGGTGTTGATCTGCTGAAATGTGTTTCCAGTTCAAGGGAACTGTTGTCCAGTTCGGTTTCCTCCACCTTTTGTCTCCATTTTATGTTGGTCCTTTTGCCAAAATTCGACCGTATTCTGTCACTCAGTTTATGAGAAAACTGTTGAGTTTCTGATAAATAATTTTCTGTTTTGTGTTGAAACACCCCTATCTAGTGGCTGAATTAGGTATCATTGCTGGTGTGAAGTAATTTAGCTTCACTGTGCAAAGGGAGAAAGAAGAATGTGTGGCTAATTCAGAATATGATCATTGAAACAGGACTAAATAACCTAACAGTTTGCCCAGTTATGTATGTATATATATATATATATATATATATATATATATATATATATATATATATATATATATATATATATATATATATATACTTGTGTGTGTGTGTGTGTGTGTGTGTGTGTGTGTGTGTGTGGTGTATCTATTAGCAGGGTTACCACTTCCTGTAGGTTAACTAAGCCTGTTTTATCACTTAACCATGTTCTTAGTATACACCCCCTTTGCCTGCACTTGGTTGTGTACAATTTTAAAGTGCATAGCATTGACCTTACTTGAAGAAGGAAAACTGAAAGCTTACAAAAGGTTGTATTTTCTGTTTGAACTTAGTCTAATTTTCTCTAACACTTGGTTGTTTATTTTATTTTAATTGAATTTGACCTTCAAAGTTTACCAAAATCTAAAACATGTCAATCAAACTGCATTTGCTTTGTTTTACTTTTTACTTTTACTTTTTACTTTTTGAGTACATCTATTTTTACAGTAATTTTCGTACTTAAGTACAAGACATTTCAGATACTTTAAGACTTTTACTCAAGTAACATTTCAGTCAGTGACTTGGACTTTTATCAAAGTCATATTCTGGAGAGGTACTTATACTTTTACTTGACTCCGAGATTTCAGTACTTTTACAGCACTGCATAACAATGTTTTTAAAAAATGCACAGTGACATTAGAGTAGTACCCTTAGGCCCAGTGTATACAGTTTATCTGCAGTTTATCATACAGTTTTTTTTTTTTTGGGGGGGGGGGGGGTTACACTTTAACATCAACAAAAAATATTTTATCAAATGCAAAACACTTTCTTTAAACTTTTCTGCCTAATCTGAGTCTCCGTCTTCCCCCACTAGAGGACAGTATTTGATCAGTTTACAGTGGTCTTTCCAACACAGCCTAACCAACATGAAACAGTCAGTAGGGTTATAACTTAATATTCTTAGATCATCTAAGACTTAAATTTATTCATTGCATTTACAACATCCAAAACATTAGCAGATTTCCTCTGAGTTGCCCAAAGTAAAAAACCTGAAGGACCATGGCCATACCCTCCACTCTTCTGAGTCTTATAACTTTCTGACTGACTTCAGTTCAAGAGCTAAACCATACACCTCTTTTTTTGCTTGGTTGGCTTATTAAACTTTAAGCAGAAGTCAGACAATTGAGCCATTTTAAAAATACACCAGGAACAGCAACACATCTGAGTTTTTTGTTATCCTTTGCATGTGTATGTTTTTGTTTTCATACCTTTTTTTCTTAGTTGTTGATATTCTTGAAATAATTGCCTGCCTAGACCTCTGGGCTCCAGCTCAACAGCCACCTCCACTTTAATTGTTGCAACAGCGCACAGTGTCAACATGTTCACACCTTCACTGTTGTTTGCGGTTGTTAAGATGAATTAAATGATTGGTAAATATGTAATTACAGACATTACAATCTAAAAACGCTTTTGCAAATGCTTGCAAAAAAGTGGAAATCTGAGCCCCAAGAAACAAGGAAGTAGCAAAAAAAAAAAAAAGGCATCGTAAGGAGGACTTTTTGGATGTTGGCTTAGAAGGCGATAACTCCCAAACTCCTTCCTGAGTGGGATGTATTTACAGCAGCCATATACAAAGCCCTTCACTTAGCATCACAGAACACAAATAGTCTGATTTAGACAAACAGTGTCACATTAATTGTTTTGGTAAAAACATAAAAAAGTTTTATTAAAACTTTCTAGTTTTGGTTTTGTATTTTTTATGACACAGATTCTAAAATAAGAGTAATAAAAAAAAAAAAAGAATTGAGACAAAAACAGACCGGGCTTGTTTAAGGTCCTGCTAATAGACACAACATTTTGTACTCAGCAAAAACAAAACAAAAAATCCTGAAAGAAAAAAAGTCCAACACTTCAAGTTTTAACAGCCATTAAACACTGAGCTGGGCTCTTTCTTTTAATTACCTGCAGAAAAGACATCAAGCTCTAAATAAATATAAGTGCTCCGATATACAATCATAATTATACCACACAGCAACACAAAATCAAGCAAAATATTTAGACAAGAGAGGTCTAAACACGCATAAATGGGGTTTTTTTTAACTGGCACAAACATCTTCACAGGACTGTATCTTCCTTTGCAGCAGTAGGGTAACACATGAGGTAACGCAAAACTTCCAGTGGAAAAATTGCAGAGGCATTTTCAGAAAATTGCCTATCCAGGTTAAAAAAAACATTAACCTGGATTAAAATGTTACAAAAAATACATTCCTTAAAACTTAAAATTTGTACAGGTTATTTTACTGAAACCAACTGGTTTATTTCTTGAATTGTTACCAATAGTTACACTATTTCAGTTTAGCTTCCTGCTCCATGCAGGTTGCTTTTCTAAAATTCACAGTTTATTTAAGTTACCTGAAACTTGCAGGTTACATTCCTGGAACTAACTAAATGTTACTCTTCTGGAACTTACAGGTAATTTATCTGTAACTAGAAGGTTACTATCCAGGAGCTCACAGGTTATTTTCCTTGAACTTGAATTTACTTGCCTGAAACCAACAAGCTACATTTTTGAAACTTTACTGGAACCTACAGTTTCCCATCCTCAAACATACAGGTCACTTTTCTGAAGCTTATAGGATGTTCCTGGAACGTACACGTTGCCTTTCTGAAACAGAAAGGTTGCTTTTCTGGAACGCAAAGGTTCGATATCGGAACATTAAAGGTTATTTTCCTAAAACTGAAAGGTTGGGACGTACAGTTTACTGTCAAAGACTCACACATTATCTCCTGAAATTAACATACTTTCAGAAAACTATAAATTGCGTTTCTGCAATTTATCTTTCTGATACCCAAAGGTTGGTTTTCTCCAACTTAAAGCAACACTACGTAACTTTTAGCAAATGTAATAGCTTTTATTTCAGATATATTAAATTATTTCCCTTCTCAAGCACTCGCCTATGTAATTTGGGAGGGTCTGATCCGTTGCCCATTGCGTCACGTGACCCAGAACGCCGTTGGGTCATGTGACCTAGAGGACGCTTACGGCGGTCTAAGCCACTAGACACTAGAGCTAACCTTACCGTGCTTCTACATTTCTTATCTTCAAGTCAAAGTTTTTCATGGCCAAGGGAAGTAAAAAGATGAAAACTATATATGAGGTGGTCAAGAAAAGAAAGCAAGACAGGGATCACTTCAGAGGAAAAACAAGAGTGGACTCTGCAACGGAGTTTGCTCGTTGGAGTTTGAAGACCCATTTTCTTTTTGCATCATTATGATCACACAGGTAAATTATCTTTTTTGCCTGTTGTACACAGAATATCTAATTATATAATGTAATATGTTAGATCTAAATCTAAAGGTAATAAAGTGTTGATATAATGTTACTGCAGAGTTTGAGATTATCGAACAAAGCAGTAACATTGATTCACAAACTGATGCTACTTCGCTGTCACACATTCAGCCTATGTACAAGTAACAAAGCTTATTTTTATGAAAAAAATTTTTGCAAACATGTTATTGCAATATTTCATGATTTTATAACCAAATAAAGTAGATTACTAAAGAAAAATCTAATAAAAAGCGAGCCACAAATGGGACAGAAATAGATACACAAATAACTAGAACACAGAATTTTGACAGTTGTTACGCAACAAAACAGATATGACACTTTCCTGATCAGACATTTTTTTTCCTCTGATGTAGGATATCATCTAGAGGGGTGAACGTGGCCTTGTCTTTACGAGTAACTCAATGACCTCATCAGTCTGTTCAACACAGAGGGAGACGCCAGGGCCCTTCAGGGACGCTAGCTCCCCTAGTGGTCAAAAGTTGCTTTAAACGTGAAACAATTTTCATTGAGGATCCATCTGGTCATCTGTGGGTCATGATCAGTATCTGTTGCCTTATGTGTAAAGCTTTGCTCTTTAGAAAACACCTGCATGGGTGGAACAGCGGTTGCCAAGTCTTTGTGACATACTGCATATATATAATCCGTGATGCATAAGAAAGGTTGATTAATAATCATTTATCCAGGATTTGTAAAGAAACACTTTTAGCTCCTGAGGTTAGAGTTGTAGCTGTAGCAGTTGACGGGCCAGAGACGGACTCCAGCAGTTTCTTTCTGAGAAACGGCGGGCAGAAAGTGGAGATGTAAGCAACTTTAAACCCTGAGTTGCAGAAGCAGTAAACCAGTGGGTCCAGCAAGCAGTCGGCGTAGGACAAAACCATGAGGGCGTCGTACACCTGGGTAGCTATGTCTTCTTTCTCTCCTTCTCCTTCTCCTCTTTTCACCCGCACAATCAGCAGAGCCGCCCGGGCTATTGTGCACGGCAGGAAGCAGATGGAGAAGACTACGACCACAGACACAACGGCAAACACAGCTCTCCTCAGCTTGGCCTTCTCCCCGATCGTCTTCATCTGCAGTCGGCTGACGATGCGAGCGGTGCAGTAAATGAGGATGATGTAGGGGATGATGATTTGAGAGAAGAAGACGATCTAGACAAAAGATAAGACTTATGATTAAGAGTAGCAGTGCTTGGTGCAGTAAATAATAAGTGAGTATCGCAGCTTTTTAGTTTCGTGGAAAGAAAAGACTGGTGGAAAACTACAAGTCAGTGCTGAATCGTAAAGAAAAACACTGGTAGGCTGTTAGTGAAGTGGAAAGATTTACCCCTGTAGGTAATAATTAATGACTTGAATGGTTGCTCCGTTGAGAGGCAGTGGGTTTATGTAAATAGCTGCAGATCGGTTGAAATGTTGGACTGCATGCTAAATCACTACGTCTTACCTTTCTCTTGCTTGCACTGTGTCCTTTTAACTAATCTAGTGTTTTTTTCTGTACTTGGATGCATGGATTTTGTTCCAAACCGGTTTGATTATTTGAAATATCTGGTTTATCTGTTTATTCACAGGGAAACAATGAAGTTCTTATGTGTGTTTGCCTCTGGTCTGTTGGAACCTCTTAACCACTTTCCCCACTCTGTTGGCCTCTACCTGCCCCTGATGACACCATTTCTTTACGATTACTCGGTTAATCTATTGGCAGGGAACATATCAAGAGTTCCCTGCAAATTAGAGCTGATTTGATTATGAAAATAGAGGTTTCTTGTTGTAGAAAATGCTGCCGCCCCTGCCAACCCATTAGTTCTATTGTCGTCTCAGATTATAATGGACTGTAAAAAAACAACATTTGCTTTTTTTGTATTGAGAGAATCTGACTGATGAAATGCAAGGTGTACTGATAGATAAAATGTTTTAGAATGGTTTTACAGATGAAAGTCTAAAAAAACTGTCTTTCAGAAGTATTCAGTCCTAACGGTGCCTATCTCCAATAGTCACTGAGGACACCTTAGACTGTTCACCTGTCCATCACAGGGCAACACAGAGACACACGGGACAAACAAACATAACGCTCCTGCCGAAGGACAATTTGGACAAATTAACCCAACAGTCAGGTTTTTGGGCTGTGGGAGAAGCTGGAGTATCCAGAGAGAGCCCACACATGCACAGGGAGACAACCTAATATAAATGAATGAAAGCAAAACGTTACCTCTCTGAAGGTGTCCGTCAACATTTCAGATATATGGGTCACAACTCGGCCCCAGCTGTTGCAGCATTCAAAGGTGCTTAACATCGTGGGGATGGTGAACGGCAGTAAGGACACCCATATAATCACAGAGATCAGTGGAGACTTCTTAAACACCTTCACACAGTTTTTCTTCCCGAGATGGACCACGCTGAAGTAGCGGTCCAGAGACAAGGTGATAAGGAAGACGATGCTGGCTCCTCGATTGAGAAACAGCATGAAGAGCATCAAGACACAAACTGTGGGATCCTCACTGCGCCTCAGGTTGTTCTGATAATGATGAATCTTGACAGGAAGACAGGCCACCAGCAAAAAGTCAGCGAGCACAATGTTGAAGAGGAACACGCAGTTGTTCTTCCAGAATTTGAACCTAAACAGGAAGCAGTTCACAGAACATTTAGTAGAAGTAAACAGAGAGAAGCAGAACATTGAATGTTTGATCCACCAAATCAACACTATGATTTGTTCAAACTGTTGATGTTTCTTTGCAGTATTATGAAGAAAACTTTTGAATTTCACGTGTCAGGGCTTGACTTTTTTCTCAAAATTGCTGCGTTCAGGAAATGTATGATTGCATCAAAGAAGATGTTACACTGTGGTCGGCCTGTCGTGCATTGTGAGACGAGCTCTTTCCCACACATGCATCATTTTAATCTGACATCTATGTGGCCATGCAGCACAATTTCTATAAACCACACTTTGACATCTACACATTTTATTATGAATTATTAAATAAACTACATCAATGTCTTTGTCATTTGTACATGCAAATAAGAGAGACTCAACAACTTATTTTATACAGTCTTGAAGCAGAGAAAGCAGACATATTTTAAAGTGCAAACTTGCAGGTCAAATGCATCTAAATTGTCTTTATTATCAACAGTTTACCCACACTGTTCTGACCTTATATATACTTAATTATTAATCTTAGCATGCTGTTTCTCTGATGTCCCAAATGTAAATGATTCTAACAACAGAAAAGCAGTGTTACCTGAAAACGAGGACGTAGAGCACTGAGAGATTAAGAGGTAGTCCCAGAGTGAATTCTCCAGCCATCACCCAGGAGAGGACTTCATATGTGGACGTATTATTTGGTGTCTTACAGGTATCATTTTCATTACTATCAGCCATTTCTTGTTTCCACCACAGTGAAGAAGCTCAGGCAGAATTCTTCGTTTTCACCCTGCCCCGGGCTGTGAATCTTCTCTCCGCAGGCACAGATTTCCTTCTCTCTCTCTCTTGTCCGATGAATTCAACAGTTACCTTCATAGATCCCTGCAGTGAACCCAGAGAATCCTTTTCTATCCACGCCAAAAGATACAGAGGAAAAAACGCACAGTAAACATGCAAAAAAAATCAGATAAAGGCAACACTGAGTGGAGAAGAAAATACCCTGACTAACTGTGAGTTCTCTATTTATGTGAGGCTGCAACTGATCCCTCAGAGAGGAAGAACGTCTGTTTTATCTGGAGGTGTGGTTTAAAGAGAATGGCTGAACTAACCAAGAAACATCAAACCTCCTTTTTGATAAAAAAAAACAAGTTAAGACAAAACTTTCGCCCTTATGACGACTTTATTAATAAGATTCTTTGGTAATCAAACTGTAAAATTCCTAGACTTCCCTGTCAAACAACACCCACCCCCTGGCACATTTTAATGTACTCCTCTTGTTGGGAAACACAGGGTGATTGAGATCTCATTGCACTTTATGGGAAATAGTACGTCACCTTCTGCTGGTAAGCAACAAATTAAAAGAAATCTGGACATGAGTGCTATTAACATTAGCTTTTGATCCAAAAAGCTACAATTATTAAACTTTCTTATTCTAATTTAGATACTAAAAGTGTTGTATGTTATGGGTACCTCTTTATCTTTGGTATCTTATTTATATTGTATCATGGTTCTGTGCCACTGAGGCATCTTACACTTCTCTTAAAACCACTTGGTTGTTGGACAGATGGATCTATGGGTTTTATGTCCCCAGTTGCCTATCTCATTGGAATTTAAAATTAAAATAAAGTAAGCTAGTCAGGGCTCTACATCTTCAATGCAGATGTGCAACTTTACTATTAAGTTTAAGCAGAAATAACGAGAGCTGGCTGCTGTCTCCATACTCATGCAAACGTATGGGACAATTCCTGATCATTTTGCTCTAGGACAGCATTGAATGGAAAAACAGAAGTGCAACAATATTGATGCAAATTAGACTAACTTTTAATTCCCTCTTTGGTGCTTTTGTTAGCAGATCCAAATAATTAGTATCTACTGCTGATAGCTTAGGATTTGGTTGTGGCACCAACTTTAAGTCCCACAAACAGGACTTTTGGACACTTTTCTTGCATGTTCTATTGAATAGCGAGAAGTGTTTCCTAGTGTTTCATTAAGGAGAATAATTGCTGTAACAGGGAACTATCAGTTTAATAAATAACAGCTTGTGAAATGGTAGGTGTTTGTGATAATTTTGAGTCAGAAATTGAATGGTCTCTAAGAGTTATCGAATTATCTCCTTTTGAGTTAATAAATGAATAAACAGACATTTTCATTGGCTTGTGATGAAGGAGTAAGGATTAACACTCCAATGACAATTATAATTAAAAGTTATCAACATTTGCTGGACAAGTCTAACCAGTCAACAACTGGTTAGTTAACACTTTTCCGGTATAAATAAGTTCATAACTGCTAATTAACAAACCAATTGTTAGTGCTAATCATTACAGGCTCATAGCCCTTGATCACAACCTTTTGAATTAAATTTCGTTATAGCTATCCTTTTATTTTGAAGGATATGGGCTGGGCAACGATTAAAATATTTAATCGCGATTAATTGCCCTGATTTATCGCGATTAATCGCATTGTATTTACAAACTCCAAGAATGAATTCAAAAGTAGTGTAAAGAGCACTTTTATTTTAATGTTCTGCTGCCATATGAACAAAGGTGTTGTAACATTTGTAGCACTTATCAGTAACACATATTTAGTGTAAAGCTCAACTTAAACATGTAAAACAAAAAATAGCAATAATAATAAATTAAAGCTTATTGCCACTGACAAGGAATTCTCTTTATGGGGAAAAAATCTACCAAAAACAGGCAATTTCTGAGGTAACAGCAGGGAGCAGCATTACCATTTTATGTTCAATACCAAAGTTTAACTTGGCAGTGGTTACAACTAACTTGTTTCTGTCATATTCGATGCTGGAAGAACTTTAAACTGATTTGACGTTAACACGCGTTTTTTTTGTTGTTGCTTTTTCGCGTGCATATATTGAATGGCAGGGAAAAACAGGCAAAAATACATGGATACTTTGAAACGCGAAGCGACTTCACCGACGGCGTCGATGCAGACCCCCCCGCTCCGCACAAAACTTGTTCCGTTCGCCAACTCACCGCCTCGCCTAAGCAAATTCCTGCGGGAAACACCGCCTTCCGCATTTCGGCTTTGTTTTTTTCCGGCCAGCACCTTTCTTCCTCTGAGTCCGAGGCTTGGCTGACAGCGAGGTTATTGGCGCATTATCGCCACCTACTGTTCTGATTCAAACCCCTACACCGCAGCAACAGACCTTCACAAAATAAAAGCATGTGAGCAACATGCGTTAACGCGCGTTAAAGAAAATATCGCCGTTAATAGTCTAATGAGTTAATTCGAAATTAACGCGTTAACTTGCCCAGCCCTAATTATTGAATTATAATTTCCTATTATAATTAATAATAATCTTCATAATCAAACAAGTGTAATTGCATAGCACAGGGATCACCAAGATATCCTGGCCCATGACGATGGTTAATATGCTGATTTAGACTCCACAGAGCTGCTTTAACCTTCAGTGGCCACCCCCGCAGGTGCCAAGGCTCGACTCGCTTTCCAAACCCGCAGAGCACAGAGTGCTTTTGTTACTGCTCACACCTGTGCATGCTCAACTATAGAGCATATCATTGGCTTCCTAAAATGCTGGTGGTGGTGTTTGGATTGGGGGGAGACTCTTATGTCACCTTCCCGGTCTCCCTCTTCAGAACGATGATCCTCATGCACCGCCTCCGCCAAAACAGGAAGAATTTCTACACGGAGCAAGGCTCCATGAGGATGTCCTGCAATGTTTAAGACAGCAATAAAATTTACTTTTTAACAAGTTCTTTAAATGTAAACAGCATGTGTGCTTTTACATCTGATTTCCACATTCAATAAAGGTCTTTCTGGGATTTTTTTCACAGCTTTTTTGGTCTTTGTCCACAGTTCCATTATTAGCAATGAAATAACAGTGATCTTGTGGCTCGTTTAAAATGCATTAACATTAACAGGTGCCTTGCATTGACCATTTATGTTTAAATCTTGGCTTATAGAGAGAAGAACATGAGGCGGAACCTGGTACTCAAACACAGTTATGATTTATAAAGCTGGTGTGTGTGGTTTAATATATCTGGATTTATAAATTTTTTTGTATACACCAGTTTCGCCTTTTGAGCGTACATACACGTTTAGATTAGAGCCTATGCAATGTTTTATAAACAAGAACCTTGCTCATTGTATGCTTGAGTTCGTTCTCTGTTCCTTCAAAACGTATCTTTAGATTAGCTTGTTTTTCATTACCGATCTAGTGTGTAACCAGCATAGCATAACTTGTTCTTTACCTTTAATTTGCTTCCTCAATTCAGTTTTCTCAGGGCATGATGAAATCAGGCAGGACCACCTGTTTTAACACCTTCAAAACAAGCATTATCTCTGGCCTCAGTGTTGCCGTATATCAAGAGCATATCAATAATCGTTACTGTCATTATAATACAATCATGAAATTTGCACACAGATTAACACAAAACACACAAACACAAGACATAGCTTTAAAGCATTATTTTTGAGAAATTAGTTGATTCCACCAACACCACTTCCCGATAATCTTAAAGCAAGCAAATAGACCTTAGTGTCTAATAGGGTTCATATTCCAGTTAAAAAGACAGATAGCAGTCTTGTTACAGACGGTATAGATTACTGTGGAGTTGCAAGATCAGTGTATCAGACAAACACTCCCTGAGAAGTTAAAACGTGTGCAAATAAACATCAGCACACTTAGACCTCCTTGGTCTTGCTGGTGTTCAGGATCAGATTATTCCTGTAGCACCACTGTGTGAGATTGCTGACCTCATCTCTGTAGTGTAGTTGGATATGAGACCCACTACAGTGATGTCATCTGCAAACTTCACAGCCTCGTTTGTGGGGTAGATAGCAGAACAGTTGTAGGTGAAGATGGGGAAGAGAGCAGGGCTGAGGACACAACCCTGCGGCATACCTGTGTTGAGGATCATTAGGGCAGAAATGCGTTTCCCTATCCTCACCACCTGGAGCCTGTTGGTGAGGAAGTCACTGATCCAGGAGCAGCGCGGTGCAGATAATCCCAGGGTGCGGAGCTTCAGAGTTGGCATGTCTGGGAACATGGTGTTGAATGCTGAACTGATATAGGTGTTGGGGTGCTACAGATGAGTCAGAGCTGAGTGAAACGCTAACAACACAGCATCCTCTATAGAGCGATTCTCCCTGTAGGCGAACTGCAGGCTGTCCAGCCCAGCAGGGATGGCCTCCTTGTACTTTAAAAGGATTCTCTTGAAGCACTTCATGATGACCGGGGTCAGAGCAACAGGACGATAGTCGCTGAGGAAGGTGATCGTTGTAAAATACAAGGACAAACATAATGAGCCTCCAGCACTGCTGCCATCACAGTTATTGCTTTGGGGAATTCACTTGTGACTTCTACCCTACTCTGCCAAATGTAATGGTCTTCAGAAACTGAAAGTGTTTAGGTCGATTGACTCCACTGCACATGGAAGATTTGGTTATGAAGCTAAAGGCGGAAAATTCAACTGAAGAAACTCTTGCTTACTTCCATCCAATCGGAGGCTGGTCCGCCTCCAACGCAGCCAATCCGCTTTGTGCCACACCTCCTCGAAGCCCAATCATCATCCAGTGTTCACCTTTAAAAGCGACTCCAAATCCTCTCTCGGCCTGCTTTTCAGCAAGCACAAGAACCGTCACCATTTCGGATTTTGATTCAGACGACCATTTCAACCCACCTCCATCCCCTTCTCCACCATTGTAGCAAGCTCCATCTGACTTTCCTCAACGCTCCTTCAACCTCGCCTTTCCAGAGTGTAGTTCCTCCTGGACTCTCATGGAGTTCCCTGTAACTCTTAAAATGGTCCGGCAGAAGAACCGCCATGTTGAGCCTGGTTCTGCCAGAGGTTTCTTCCCAAAGGGGAGTTTTTTCTCTCCACAGTCGCTTAATGCTTGCTCATCATGGACAGTTTATGCAAACTTTGTTTATCCAAGTTGACATTTAACTCAAGCAAGTACCTTGCAAACCAGCCTCTATGGATTAACCAACTTCATCTATCTAAACTCCAACACCAGTTTCAGGCCTGGGGGGAAATATCCCTGTTCTCATACATCTGCTAATCTACATTAATGTTTAAATCAGCATTTATGCTTTCTGTCGAGGTCTGAGCGCCAAAGTTTAAATCATTGTATCAATATATTCTTATAATTGCCTTTCCTCTCTTTGTGAGTTTTTCAGATTGAAATGATAAGATGATTAGTTCTCCTCATTCACTGTTTTAGATAGAAAGTAAGAAGTTGCTCAAGTTTTTCCCTCTTGGCACAGTGTCAGACGGGCCTGGTAGGCTGTCATCTACGGCCGGTTTATGTCCTTTTTACAGCCTAACCAGGCTTCCTGCTTCTGTTTCCAACCGCTCTGCAAGCACTGTCTTTAATCTTGGATTATGAGCGTTCTGGCCTGCAAGAACGCCTTCCCACTTGTCTTCACACCACTATCAGGGCCTGAGCCGTACCTCTGCAACTCCTCCTGTTGTTGCTGCTTTTCACTTTCAACCTGTCTGGGACTTCTTGATGCTTCTAACATGAGATTTGTTATTTATTTACTAATTTATTTATTTTTGCAGGCTTGTGCCACACTAAGCTGGTAGATCTGTGGGAAATCTCTACTTGATGAAGCCACGTGAAAAAAGTTGTACAGTCACTTCTGCTAAAATGTGAGAAAAAACAGTGCTCGGTAGCACGGTTTTCTGTTAAGTAAATTGACCACAGCGCTGATAAAGTCTCATGTGATTCTCGTTAAGTAATGTAAGTGAATATTTATCTTCTTGACCAAAGGGATATTTTATAAATTTCTGGCAATTCGTCAAGAATTTCCTTTCATTACTGGAACAGTTTTTGTTCAGTCTATGAAGACCTGGGTTTTTATGTTATTTTACACACCAGGTATGTCTTTCATTTTAGTCCTCTGTTGCACTGCCTGACGTAGTGTCCTTGCATTGCTGATCCTAATGGATGTGTAATTCGTCTGGGTTTTAAAGCTTTTACTGCAAAAGGAAGTGAACCACAGAATCTATTTTTGTTGAAAAGATAGCAGAACCACTCATTCTCATACAATGTGGTTTACATGCCAACAAGTTAGTTTTGCAGCTAAAAAATGTACATTTTCCCTTTGTTTTTCATCATTGTCCTGTAGACCATCTAGCTTTTGCAGAGCTTCAGAGAGGTATAAAGAAGGTATAAAGCTAAGTTCCTGGTTGACTCAGTGACTGCAAAGTGCCCAGGTAACCATCAGCTCTCCTCCCCTGTGTTTGACAGTCATTATGAGCTGTTTGTGCTCATATGTTGTGTTTGCAATAAACATAATGTTGTGGATTGCAGTCAAACATCTGTACTCTGGGAAAAATTATAAATGCCTTAAAAAATTTTCCACTTGTGAATAATGTCCCTCACTGACTGCTTAGGATAGATCAACAACCCTTCCCAAATATTTGCATCAATAATTGCTTCTTTAAGGTCAATGCTGGTGTCTTACCACTTGATATTGTGTTAATACATCTGCATACTGCACACCCTGACTGTACCCAACTGTCCTGCTTTATTACAAGGGGCTCACTTGCTAATGATCAATTAATTAAGTCAATTTGATGAGCAGCAGCTGGCTTTTACTCTCCCAGAAAAGCACAGAGCAGCAACTAATTCATCTTGATTTCTCGAGAAAATTACATATTTTAGACCAGCTGTGCTGCATGTGTTGTTTTTTTTTTTTTTGTGTGTGTTTTTTTTTACATCTTATCAATTGACTAGTTACTATGGAAATTTACTGCAACATGTTGCCCTAAATTTTACTGCACTTCTGGATACAACCTGAGTGTTATTAGTGGACATTTGTTCACCTTCCTGAGGCCTTTGCTTGGTTACTCATTGCCTAGATGGTAAACTCTAGAAATCATGCTTGTGGTTGTAAACTTACAAGTTTCCATCTATTACCTTGAAACACACAAAGCTGCTCTAATTCTAACAGTTTTATTTTATAATAGCCAATTTGGTTGTCACTGTAACACATCCGGCGAAACAGTATGAAGTCCAGTCATGATTGGTTAAAAAGAGTGAGTATTAACTGTCAATGACTCTTAAGAATCAAAATGACTTTTTAGAAAGGGAAACATTAAAACATATCTTATACCTCGTGTGAACACATTTTGCTAAAAGAAAACGGCGCACACTAAACCTGAAAAAAAACATGGTCGAGTAAAATTAGTCTTGGCTGTTATTCATTCAAATGTAGACATCAGAACTTCCTAGATCTGAGCCTGAAAAATAACCAGGGACATCCCCCTGAAGTCGAACTTCTCCTGGATCCTAACCTCAAAATCCAATATAGCTGCCACACGACTAATAAACTGATAACTACAGTAACTCAAACGTAATCTCAATTTCTGTTTGTATAGAATAGAATAGAATAGAATATGTATTTATTCTTCTCACGCTGGATAAATGATCTTAACGACAGCACTTACCACAAATCCACACCAGCAAAAATTTATATAAAACAATATAGGAATAAAAACATCTGAAAATAATGTAGCATTTTTTTTTAAAGAGACAGTAATGTGGGATATAGAAAAAAATTACACCTAAAATAAAAGGTATAACTTTCTGCACAACATCACGAATAAGCACTAAAGATAATAGATATAGATATTGCACAGTGGCATTATGCATTTAGGAGCCAGTATTGCACATTTACATTGATTTTGCAGCCATCTAACAAGGCTCGTATGATTCATTGCACATATTTCTGAGTGTCTTACTGAATGAGCCAAATATAGGGTACGTTATTCTTCAATACTTCAATCAGTTAAAAATGTAAAAATAAACAATTGAATATATAGAATGCAGAGAGAAATGGACACTGTGGTTATCTTTTGTTACTTGTACTTGGCATTGTCTCTAAGCAAGACCATCAGCAAATCCACCGCTTTTTCAAGTTGCAACCTGAACTTGATTGAGTCTGGATACCAGGTCCAAGTTAATATGTCCTGCTGTTTCTGCCATGCATGCAGCAGCATGTCTATTTTCATGCACTGCGTTTTAGAGAAGTGCTCAGACGGGGCTTTTTTTCCCCACACTGCCACACTGCACACATTGGTATAGGGGAGACGTTCTGCTTCAGGAGTTAGTTTAAGCACTTTTCATTTACCATTGTCAACACTCCTAGTTTTTTTTTCTTTCAATAGTACTCATTTCAAAACGCAAACCAAAGGAGTGTGGCTGACTTATTGCAAATGAAACACAGATCCGACCAAATCACATTTCAAACAGATTGTTCTGGTAAAGTCAAACATTAAATTAGCCCCCAGCACTAAAACATGCAGAGCTAATGATTTCCAGCTTACACTCAAGCATCACACCTATTGTCCCACTTCCCTTCGCTGCAGGCCGCTTTTCTGCTCTGTCACACTATGTTCTAGACATGAGGTAATATTGCACAAAACCAGTGACACATTACTTTTGCAACAGCCATTTACACACGCACATGCATGGGTTGTCGCGCACCTCCGGCAACTGCGACGCTGCTTTTTACCTCTCACAAAATGTTACTAGATAGTCATGGAGAATGCAAATCATCCGTAAACAAGCCGTCTCTCATTCTGGTGTGAACAGATATGACAATATTTAAACATCAAGAAAAAAAATGAAACACCAGTTGCATGAAAAGGACACGCCATTCGCAGTAGCAAAGGGAAGTAGTTTAACAGATGTACTTAGCAGAACACAACAGTCATTGTACACTTTAGAAGTCTGTTTGGGCCTATCGGGTAAGATTAATACTGAGTCTGACATTAACAGGGGCAAATGATCATGTAGACCAGGGCTCACCAACCTCTGTGAATCTGAGAGCTACTTCATTGGTACTGTTTCATATGAAGGGCTAGGCAAAGACAAGGCAAGGCAAATTTATTTATATAGCACAATTCAGTACAGGGACAATGCAAAGTGCTACACATGATTAAAATATAGCAAATTAAAACAGAATAAAAGCAAGTAGGAATAAAATGTAGATAGAAAATAAAACAAAAAAGTGGTGATTCAGTTAACTAGAACAGTTGAAGGCAATCCTAAACAAATGTGTTTTTAATCTTGATTTAAAGGAACTCAGGCTTTCCGCACCTTTACAATTTTCTGGAAGTTTGTTCCAGGTAAGTGGAGCATAGGAACTCAGGGTGTGGTGCAGGGCTACCAGTACTTTGCATGTAAAGCACTTTGCATTGTCTTTGTACTGAATTGTGCTATATAAATCAATTTTCCTTGCCTTGCCTAGCCTTGCCTTACTGACCTGTGAACTGAAGAGTCAGAGTTCATAATAACTGTAAGTAAAATAAAAACATTTTCAATGCTTTTCTTAAAGCTATTGTCATTTTAAAATCTACATAAGTACAACTGTGATACAAAAGGCAAAGCAGCTGTCATATTCTGGGGTTTGTTTTGTTTTATGTTTGTCATTTGATTAGTCAGTATACTTCCCTGTCTTAGATTCTATTTCTGTCTTGAGTTCTGTCTTGTTTGGTTTCTATTTTAGCTTGTTTGTTGTTTTAGTTTTCCCTGGCATATTTTTAGTTTTAGTCTTAGTAGTAGTTCTGGTTTCCATTATGTTCTTGTTTCTGTTCAGTCCAGCTTATCTTCTGTTTCCTGCCACTTGTCCTGTCAGCCCTTCAGCCACTTCCTTGATCACTTCCACCTGTTCTGCTTAATTGGTATTCACACTGCTCACCTGTGCCTCAGCCTATTTAAGCCTGCCTCTGCCAACACTTCCCTGCCAGAACGTCATTTTTCATGCCTCACATGTCTTGCTTCCCCACTCACCTGCCCGCCGGTAAGAGCGCTCCAGTTGTCTGTATTTTTGCCTGTCAGTATTATTACCTGGTCCCACTCTGTTCCTTTGTTTTTTGAGTCTGCCCTCTCCCTGTCTAAGTTTTTGAGTCTTGCCTGGATGTTTGCTCTGTACCCTTCCCGGACTATTTTCGGTATACCTGCCTGCTCCACCCACATCATCATGTCAATAAATCCTGTTAAAGCATAGATTAAGTGTCTGGCTGAATACCGGGTTCATCCCCTTCCTCATTCATTACAGCAACAGAATAAAATAACATTTTTGATGCAGTTCACTGGTGAGTTTTGTTATTTTTAGAACAGGCTGACGGGTGCCATATTTGGTCCTTGGTGGCACCGTGTTGGTGTCCCGTGATGAATACCTTTTTGTATTTCAACTTTATTACCATGTATCTGAGAGCCAATGGCAGCAACCTGCAGAGGGTGGCTTGGGTCAGCAAGGATAGCCTTAGCCTTGTATTTCTTGTCCCATGTAGATGGAGGAGCTCCCGAGTCTTATCCCTTATGGTTTTACTACACACCTTTAAAGAAAATGGTAGAACCAACAGTAGAAAATTCTCAATTTTTAATAAAAATGCACACATTGTTGAGCCTCTGATCAGACTCGATCTGTATTAGCCTCAAAAGACAAGCGGTTCTAGATAAATGTATGGGGGTATTTGTAGAGTTGTACAAGTTCAACAGCCATTTGCATTGATGAGAACTGGAGGGTGTGGTGGAGGCGTCTTTCTAAAATCAATTAGCATTGCTTTAGTTTTTGAGACATTAATCTTCAGAAATGAGCATTCTCACCAGCCAATGAGATCATTCACCACATAGCCATGATCAGGATCCTGGTCATCAAGCAGGGACACAATCACAGAGTCATCAACAAACTTTGTAATGTGCCTGGCCTCATGTTGACTCTGGCTGTCGTTAGGATATACAATAGATAAAAGTGGTGAAAGGACGCATCCCTGAGGGGAACACCATTGACCCTCTCCCTCTGGGGTCTGTTAGTCAAGAAATAATCAGCCAGCACACTAGATCCTGCTTAATATGGTGACTGTTCATGACATAAGCAGGTAAAATATGGAGTTTTATACAGTTAAAAGCTGAGGAAAAATCTATAAAAAGCAATGAATTCAATAGAAAGGATTCAGTTGTGGTTCGGGTACCTGATCAGGATGTCTCCTGGGCGCCCACTTATACTAACCTGACTCTCGTCAGATGGATGTTGTTCCACAGAGCTCCACACATCCATCTGGGATTGCTCCATTGCAGATGTATTTCAGAAGGAGGGGCCTTGTCAAAAATCCTTGCATATGATTGGATAAACCACTTGTCCTTTACTGATGTGCTACTTGAACCACTCACATCGAAACCAAAAACTATCGTTTCCACTAATAAAAGCCTTAAAAGTCATCCTCTGGAGTTCTTTTGGACAACACTGGACAACACTGGCAGAATCAATGTCACCAGGTGACCAGATTTCTCTGATGAATACCGGGCATTTGCTGAATGGGTGGCCGGGCACAGAGTCTCTGTCGGGGGGGGCAGGGGGGGGGTTGATTGGTTTTGCATGATCTGCAATGCCAACGCTGCAGGGAAGGCGCTTTTGGCTCAGCTTTTCTACTGCGTCGGGACAGAGGCTAGACCGAGTGAAGACCCCGTGCTGCCTTAAACTTTTTTACTCCATCATGATACACTGAAATCAGAGATATTTCCGGGGACAACTTTTGCAGGAGACAGGTCATCCAAAACGAGGAGTCAGGGACATCTGTTCAACGTGTGCCTCCTAGCTGTGAGCCCCCATTGTTGTCTGAATCCAAACAGTCGCTTTTCTGATACATCACATCTACGAAAATCCTGCCCGGTGATCCTCATCCATTTTATGTGGTATTGAAATCCCTCCCAATGGCAGCGAGTCCAGATGGATGTGTGGAGCCGTGCAGAACTCGGAGGAACTACATCCATCTGGCGAGTGTCATGTTATATCTCTAGAAACTTTCTGCACACTTGTTTCCTTTCCAAACCACTTATCTGCACAAGTCTTGGGTTATCATTCCTTCACAGCAACTTTTATTTTCGTTAAAACTACAGCTACCAAGTAGATATAAATTGTTTCTCTGTTTTTAGTGATATCTCACCTTTCCTGCCGATAATAAGGCCCAGGTATTTAACAAGGCATTGATGTTCTTTTGTGATTTTCCTCTTCAACAAGCTATATAACTTTATTTTATTTTTTTAAAGACCAATATGAACTGCAATGCAATGAGTCAGCCTCAATCGTGCGAAGCTGTTGTGTTGTAAATGTTGAAGTAAGGGGTCGGGTTGCTGAAATAACCACAGAGCTTCTGTGGAAAAGACAACATGTAAGGGTGATCAGCAAAAAGCATGTTGTACCAAAAAAACCTGATTTGTACATCAGTGCGTTTTTAAAAGTTTATTGAAAAAGATGTAGATGGCAGGCAGGCAGTACAAACTGAACACGGTGACGATGACTGAGGCAGGCTGACTAGGCGTCGATGACCAAATCCAATGACCAGAACAGTAGTCAGAGAAGTGACCAGAATCCTCACAGGAACAATGAGCAGTAGCAACGAGCGCACAAACACTGGAATTAATCCTTTGGTTAGGGCAGGCCACCGATAGGAACACAAGGCATCTGGCAAGCTGAGCAAGCACAAAACTGGGAGCAGCAAACAGACAATGCTAACGACACGTTCTGGCAGTGAGGGTCTGTGGAGGGCAAGTATAAGTAAAAGTATAAGTTGGGTCACAGGTGAGCTGTCTAGGGACTAATTATCTGCAGCAGGTGGGACTAACCAAGGTGAACTGAGCAATAAAACAAATACGTATGACGGTGTGACTGACAATCAACCCAGCCGAATGTTTCTTTCTACCACTAACCAACTGGTTTGTCACCACAGAATAAATGTTTGGACCAAACTTTGGAGCTATCAGGGACAAGCAGGTTGATCCAATCTGTCCGAGGCTAGAATGGTTGGAGCTACATGCAAAATCTTACCTTATGAGGTAAAGAAAATCATAAGACAGGTGAGGGAACAACCTATAACGACATGGCAGAAGCAGTGATCTGAAGGTAGCTATGACCACAGTCACCAGGAACACAATATGGTCACTACGGTCAGATGGCACCAAAGTCTAGCTCTTTGACATCAACTTAGTCAATATGTTTGGGGGGAAGAAAAAGAACACGCCCTGAAGTAGGGCTGGACGATAATTCAATAACAATATAAATCGATCGATAGACGTATATCAATCATAGAAAAAAAGGGTCAATAAAAAGTTCAATAGAACATTTTTCCTTCTTTTTGCATTCTAGTCATGTAGGTTAATATTACAGTCGATACATCCTCCCAACCAATCACAAACGCAGGCTCAGGAACCAAGCTCTGCCCCCTTCAAAGAGTTCAGAGAGCACGTATTTCTTTTCATTTTTTAAAAATGTGCAGTTTTGGTAAATAGTTGTTAGAATAAATGGTTGAGTTTGAATTCAGTGTTTCTGTGTTCTTTATCTAAAAATAGGTCGCTAGGAAACAGCATAAAAATGGCCAGAGCTGCTCTCAAAATACATTTGTTGATAATTATCGATATGATTTCTATTTTATCGATTATGCTTTTTTT
Source organism: Fundulus heteroclitus (assembly GCF_011125445.2). Taxonomy (NCBI): domain Eukaryota; kingdom Metazoa; phylum Chordata; class Actinopteri; order Cyprinodontiformes; family Fundulidae; genus Fundulus; species Fundulus heteroclitus. Next base: position 930,241 of record NC_046375.1, read on the forward strand.
CTATACCGTCCAGCCCAACCCTGAAGACATGTAATCATTACAACATTGTCGCCCATTAGGAGAAACATGGTTTGTGGAAGTTTGTGGCTATTTCCCCTCATTAAAGGGGCATGCACTGTAACATCTTGGACAACAACCTTCTTCCCTCAGATGGAAGACTGAAGATGGGTTTTGGAGGGGTTTCTCTGTTTTACAAGGAACCAAAGCACATCACGAGATAAAGAAAAATCACAATAAGGTCATGAGTGGCCAAGCCAGAACATTAAAGTGGTGGTAAGCTGAAGCGCCGTACTGCCCAGCAGCAGCCGAGAAACTTAACGCATTCTGTTTTTGTACAGAAACATGAGCCAAGATCCGCTCTAAAGGTCTATGCAAACCTCACAAGATCTGTCATGAGGCTGCGCTCACCAGCAAAATTCCTTCCCATAATTTTGCTTGCCGCCACTTAACGTACAGCTGTGTGCATGTGTGCCGTACCCTCTCTTGCAGTTTAACTTTTATTTTTGGCTTCGTGTGCTCAGATGCAGGTTTTGCTGTTTGTTTTTTGAAGGAAAAGATTGCAACCGCTGATATATGGAGGAAAAGCTGCAAGACGAACTGCTCAGGAGTCAGCCTACGTTTTGACCTGACAGACCTGTCATAAGCCATGTGAAGGTTTTTTTTTTTAATGCAAATTATTCTTTTTATCTTTTAAATCATAACACCTTTAATCATCTCTGTTGCTATTTGGTGTCATGTAGAATGGATTTTATTCACATACACCTACTTTGCTTAAAGTATTTTATTAGATAATGTAATGTTAATTCTATTAAGTTAGCACAGGATGACTTGGTAAAATTGATATTGTAATAACGTGGTTTGCATTCATCTGTAGACGTGGGTGCTGCTCGGATTAAGGCCCTATTTCCAAAAGCTGCATGAACAGTTACGTGTGCAGACATGAGCGTCATATCCAGCAAGCAAAGCAGAATAAAAGTTAAAGCAGGTAGCTGATAACGAATCTCCTCTATCTCTCAGATGCCTGGAAGAAAGTTTCAGAACATAATGTTCCAGACAGTGTTTTTAGCCTCTTTTTTTTCTATGTAGCCTACCGTTGTTTTGTCTCTGTAAAATGCACCGTTAGCTTCGGAGTGCATGTAGTTTAATGTGCATTCTGATGCTTTCAGGGACCACATTCGGATGCATTGCATTAATGGTACTGATTTATGTAAATCAGGCAGCGTTCCTTACAAACTACTGTATAACAGGATTTAGTCAATATTACTGAGCATAATATTTTAACCCCAGGATCTGGATACAGTTCACAGCTTCTGCTGTTTTGCTGCAGCCTGGTTTGATCTGGTTGACACTGCTTACTATGCCAATGTCAGGTTCCTAATTAACTGTAAAGCACTGATACATCACTGTGAGATAAAATAAATATTTCCCTTTATAGTCCCACAGAGGGGGAATTTGTCTCTGCGTTTAAAGCTAGAATCTGTGATTTTTCTGGAAGTTTCACCAAGTCCCTTTTTTGAATAACTGTGCATGCGAAAGACCATCTTACCTGCTCTTCTGCTCTTCAGGGGGATCGCGTGAGAAAACTCTCCAAAATCCACTCTGGATTTATTTATTCCTACTGAAGTCTTTATCTTCTTCTCATAAACATAAACATGGTTTGCTTCTTGTGACTCTCGGCCTTGTTTGAATTATACGGTGAGAGCAGTGGAGCTACAATGAACGCTAACGGCTAACCTAGCTTACCCAGCTAGGTTAGCTTACCCAGCTGCTAAGCTAACTGGATACATAAAAAAATGCGTTTTTTACAGGCCTGCAGCTCCCACAGAGAACGTTTTTTTAACCTCCTTTTCCTGACTACATAAATATACAGGGGTGTCAAACTCATTTTGGTTTAGGGGGCGCATACAGCTTAATCTGATCTCAAGAGGGCCACACTAGTAAACTCATTGCAAGATTAAATAGAACTAAAAAAAAGTGGACTTGTTGTTGATTTTTATATTAAATGATTTTCACTTTTACACTATATATTATGAATAACCTCAGCGTTTTTAAGAAAAGTATGTGCAATTTCAACAATACCTTTACTCAGTTAAACATTTACTTAAGTGCATTATGCATAAGAACTGATCAAAGTGATTGTACAATGTTGAAAAACATTTATTCACATTTTTTGGAACTTAAAAATACTGTCCTACATGACAAAATACATCAAACAGATACAAATTAAGAAATTATTTAAAATCAATTTTCCACATCTGAAGCTCAGTGATACCATCTGCTGATTAAACACAGCGCCCCTCGTGGACAATATAGGAACTGCAGATTTTCAATTAAACGAAGTACATGTTTTTATTCAATAATTGTTTAATTATTCTCTTTTATCTCCTCTTTCTTTCACCTTTTCTTTTTTTTCTTGTTCTTCCTTTCCTCTCCTACTTTCCCATTGTAGTGTCCATATAATTTGAGATATTCCCCGCATGAATCATGATAAAACTATTCACATTCATAAATCAAGCGGAGCACTATGGCAAAAGCAGTACTGCTCCACTTGTGAAAGTCAAATCTGATGAGCTCTTTTTGGCATTAAGACAACAATTCTTATTGCCACATTGCCAGACAGGACACTGGAGAAAAGAAATCAATAAATAAATAAAAAAGATTTATACGGGCCGTATGTTTGACACCCCTGACATAATATATTAACTACTTTCAGGATGGAAGAACAATTTTACCCAGTATAACAAAAAGTGTTTCTAAACAGGATTACCAGCTATAGCTTTTAAACTGATACTGAATAGATTTGAGACTTATTCTGTTACATGTGCATGTTTTTCTTAATGTATTTCACAGTCCTTATTCCTATGGGTTATTGTTTGTGTTTAACTATGTAGCTTAATGGTCCTGGCCAGGACTCCTTTGAGAAAAAGCGCTCTTCCTGGTTTAAAAAAAATCTTATTCTTTAAAGAACAAGTTATTATGCTCCTAATTGGCTACTTGTTCTGCTGTTTGGCTGATATAATCTGTATGACGTACCCTGCCAAGAAGCTGTGTCTGGTTGGAGGTTTGGGCACAGCTTTTGTTTCTTCCCACACATACATGCTGGCATCAGAAAACAAACATATTTTCTAATCTAATCTCTGTGCCTGTCTCTACGATCCCTTCTTTCACTAATGGCCTGATGTTTTCCAGCTGTCTGTCCTCATTGTGAATCTCAGTGTAATGCTGACAGTAATTAACTGTGGTAATGGAGGCATTACTGTATGTTTGGTTTAACTCTTTAAGAGCTTCCTGTACTTGTGATAGCTCACCCTCTATTTATCATAAAAATAGTCTTAGAAATACTACTTATAGTGTCTTCTTATTTTCTCTTCTTTAATATTTAATAGGTTGCACTCCCTTCTCTTGTTTCTAGGATTGGTACACAGTGCCGTGCAAAGATTTTGAGTTGTCCCTCATTTATTTTTATATTCTTGCAAAACACTTTCTGGCACGCTTGATCCAAAGGTTACCCTGACTTTCTACAAGTCTTTGTCTGACCGTAAGCAAGCGGTAACCTTGATGCTGCTATTTCATCAATATTGTCCAATCTACCAAATATTAACCGTGTAAAAGAACACCAGAGAACAGCTTTGAAACAATGATTTTCGTTTTGATATGAGTTGTTGAAGTAGCACATGAGTAAAGGTGACGGACAAGTGCTTTATCCAATCGTATGCAAGGATTTTTGATAAGGCCCCTCCTTTTGAAATACACCTTCAATGAAGCAATCCCAGGTGGATGTGTGGAGCTCTGCTTAACCAAGTCCATCTGGCGAGAGTCATGTTAGTTCTCACCAGGATGCAACAACCTATTAGTTATAATAATTGCACTGGTTTTTCAATTAAAGAAGAGGCAGAGGTAGCTGAATGATGCTAAAGGCATCAGGTGTTCAGCATTTTTAGTCTAAAGCCGGGCGTACACTGTACGATATTTTCAATCGTTGTACTCATATACTGCTCAAACTGTACGACGAAACCACAGGGTTTAAAAGTTCACTGCTCACGATATATGTTCTTACACTGTGCGGCCCGATGCTCTGATGCGATCTGACTGCTCACACTCTACGTCTGAAAACCCACGTCTGACTCAGCCCCGTAGAGAGATGGAGCTACTCAGACTCGTTTATCCGAAAACCCAATGTAAACAGTAGAAGAAGATAAAGAGGGAAGTGTCAATGCTCACTGTTAAATATATGGAATACCGTCCAATTCCTGGTCTGGAGGTGGTCGTGAGAGGCTAATCGCCCCTCGTTACCCCCTGTGGTATACAGGGGGTAACGAGGGGCAGGACGCACGATCCCACTGAAACTTGGCCCGATCCAAAAAAAATTCTCGCATAACTGAAGAATCGGCTCAAAAAGGGCAGAAAATCGTACAGTGTATGCCTGGCTTTAAATGCTTTAAAGCATTTAAAGCATTCCTTTTATTTTGTTTTATTTATTTTGTTATTTTATTTATTTATACATCAATATAAATAAGAAGAATACAAAATATGATTCCTTGAGAGAAAAGACAGAAATGTCTCTGGGAATACAGTCTGAACGTTGGTGTTCACTGAAGTGGACGCTAAACCTGCCGAGGCTCAGATGTGATGCAGAGTTGATTGACATAAGTAAATGTTCTGATATGAGGCTCTCAAAATTGCTGCAGATAGTTTTATTTAAAGTTGCTGTAGATCGTTTTATTTAAAGTTGCTGTTAGATCAGTGTATTTAATTAATAACGGTTGGTCTTCAATCACGCCGAGCTGCCGCTTTACTGCAAGGCATTGCAGAGGGTCAGGCTCAGTCCAGCATTATTTAACATTGATTTATTAAGCAAACCACTATTATGATAGTTCTGCAATACTGCCACTAGATGTCGCCACATCTGTTTATATTTGCTAATCGCACCCAAGGGCAAATTATTTTTCACCTCAAAACACTATCAAGATGGAGGCTTGGTGTATAAACCCTTATTTTATTATGAATAAACGTTTTTTGGTCTTTTTTTATAAGCATATTACGTGGCTATATAACTTTAAATTATCAGGTTTTGTTCTTAAAATAATTACATGAATATTTCAAATAAATCAACATATGTCGAGCGGATGCTTGAAACCAAGATAAAGAAGCTAATCTCGCAACGTATTCAAATAGAAAATAACACATTGAATGCTTAGGTTGTAGTTTTCCAATGCATTAGATTTGATAAGGCTTATTTATCCCTAATAAGTGTAACAGTCTAAGTTTAAAATGTTTTTTCTTTGTCAACACTTAGGGCAGCAAAATGTTCAGGAATCACTGAATAGTAATTACATGATCTGTTATGATAAATCCACATTTTCCTTACTTTTTTACTTCTTATGTGTCATAACGATGCTTTAAACTCCTTCAGAGATGTTTAGGATCTTGTGCATTGTCATCCATTCCCTGAGCTTAGTGTTACAAACACAGCAGATATTGTTATGGTTGTGTATTTATCATTGTTTGTGCAGACCAAACATCACAGCCTGCCCCTTTTGTGAAAAGTCTCATTTCAGTTTCATAAACCACTTAACGCTTGGATGACGTTTGTAAAAAGAGGAACTTGAACTCTAAGGACGGTCCCGTGTTACACATACGTATTAAACAACCATTGCTTGTCACAGATACAATCTGTTTATGCTTCTTTGGCTTTATCAATAAAAACACAAAGTAAAAACAACAGAAAACATTTCATTCTAGCACCACCCAGGTTTTCCCACATAATGAAAATGGAATATGCGCCATATTTTTCTGTTTCTTTTACTCTTTTATATTCCTATCATGCTCGAAACAAACTGATAATGATGACACGGTATATAGTGGTTATTTGATTGCATAAGAGGAGAATAAAGGAAGAAATGACTGGGCTGAGAAACTGAACTGCAGGAGATGAGCCGTATCTGAGATGGATAAATCACCTGAGAAATTCATCATCCTCCAGCTGATGCATCCATTGAGTGTTTTCTCAGTAATCTAACAATCAACAGTAGTTTCACTAGCCTCATCTTGATTCATGAGACATAGTGAAATATTTGGTTTCATGAAACCTAAAACTAAATATCCTGTTGGACTGTTTAGTTTTGTAGTTTGGTTAATGTGACTGCTTTGGGTTCTCTTTATTTGTCAATGTCAACTTTATTTATACAGCCCGTTTAATCCAGATGCATCTGTCCAAAGCGCTGTACACAGTGACAAACAAAACATATAAATATGTGTATACATACAAAAAAAAAGTACACAACACGAAATGAGAAGATTTAAAAATGTTCAAATACTAAAAACACTAAAAGTAAAAATAATAAAAGAATCTGCTCAGCTTGAGTTAAAAGCCAGTGCAAACAGATGTGTTTTTAAAAATGACTTAAAAGTGCAAACGACTGGGCTGTTGTAATATTCAAAGGCAGACAGATCCAGAGTCTCAACAGATGCTCAGTCCCCTCTAGTTTCTTTCTTGCTAACTCTTTTTGAGTTTCCTACTCACCTGTTGGTTCTGAATCTTTTCTGATGTCTGTGATCTGTTGACTAATTTCTGGTGTCGGTGTCTAGCTACAGTTCTGCCATTTATTCTAGTTGATTCCCTCCGTCTCTGCTCTTTGGTTTCTCACTCAGCCGCTCCAACTCTGCTAACTAGTATCGTCTGTTTCTTATTTCGTTGATCCCGTCTCCTCCGTATATAACTGCTGAGTCATCTGCTCCTTTGGTGCTGCTAACAGAAGAGCTGTATTAAGTTAGAAAGTGAGGGCAAAACCACCATATGCCCTTAAATGACCAGATTTCCAACTAAACTGAAAATAAATGAATGAATTAGAAAAGTGGGTGAATCAACATAAACACAAACAATTATGGGATTATCTGTTGGAACTGCATTCAATGATCTCAATATGTCACTGAATTATGCCTCAACCTGTTGATGATGGTTTGCTGTATGTGTTCATGTTGCTTGTTAGCATCTCACATCAGCACCTGTTCACAAAGCAACAGAAATCTCTCGTGATTCACAACAACTTGTTAAAAACATGTAAAATTGTTCTAACAACCCTGCAAAGATGCCAGATTATTGTGGTGTAAAGATGGAGATCTCAGTAAACAATCTTCAGGCATATTTCAGCTTTAACATGACGGATGCATATTTTAAACGTAAACTGAAAAAACTAAATCCGCCAGGTGGGGAAATGAGAAAGATTAAAAAAAAGCTGCAACAGCCTGGCTGCATAAATGTGCACACCCTGACATAAAGATCAGCTTCCCAGCTATTCATAAACCATATCACAAAGAAGATTTGTAGAAATTATGGGTCAAACATAATTTATAAAAATTTGAAGCTTCTTTAAGGTTGGTGAAAAAACGACAGATAAACTGTTCTTGGAGGCTTTCAAAGGACACAGGAACTTCTAATAGTGGTCATGCAAAAACAATCCCCTTTATTTCCCTGTATGTCTACATTGGCTTCTAAAAGTATTTACCCCCGTTATGCTTTTTACTAATTCTGTTGCATTCAAGCCTATAGTTTAAATGTTTTAAATCTTATTTTATGTCTATGTATCCATTCCCTTTCTGATGAAGTCCCTAAAAAATTCTGGTCTTACTAATTACCTTCAAAAGTCCTACAACTGGTGAAATGAAGACCGACTCTGTGTTATCAAAGTATTACATGACAGTATAAACACAGCTTTTCTGAAAGGCCCCAAAGAATGCAGCACCCAGACAAATCAGGGACAAAGTTGTTGAGAAGTACAAGTCAGGGTTGGGTTATAAAAAATATCACAATCTTTGATGTTCCACCCTGGAGCAGCATCAGATCCATCTTCTTCAAGGAGTTATTTTTTCCTATTTGTTGTTTACTTCACAATTAAAATAAGAAATCTTCAAAGTTGTAAGCAGCTTCTGTAAATGAAATGGTGCAAACTCTTTAAACCTTTGCCTTAATTATTTATGATAAAAACACAATTTTAAGTTGTTTTTTTTATTACATCAACATATACTGTAGATTTAATGTTTTCATGAGAAGAAGGGACCAGAGAACAGAAATTAAATATAATTTAGTAGATAAGAATATATTTAAAAACTCCCCTCTTACACCTTTATTATTTACATAGTAACACCTATAACTATGAAATTATCTCAGTCTGTGGGTAATTTCTTTGGATGTATGATTAAAGCTTTCATCATATATCACTACGGGAGACATTTACTGCTCACTAATCCAGAATATGTTTTATGAGGTGATAAAAATGACAGATTTTACTGAGCAAGCACAGAACACCATTTAACTTTCATGTCACAGTTTAAAAAGCCTGGTTTGGTCCACAAAAAAAAAAAACGGCAAGGTTTATTTCCGAAATCACCCCAGATCCATGGTGACCAACATCATGATAGGGGATTACTTTTCACAACAGACCATGATATTTACCAAACTTAAATCCAAGAGGATCTTAACAGATTATTTCAAAAGACACAAACACGCATTTACAGATTTCATTGCTACTTTTTAACAGAAATGTAATTAGGAACGAGATTAGACTTGAAAACTCAGCCAGAGTTACAGAAAACCCATTACTAACGCTGAACTGGTGGAATTTTGAAAAAAAAAAAACAAACTGTGTGAGCAAACATCAACCCACCTTCATGGTGTCGACATTTTATGTGCTTGTAAACCTTGGGATCGTATCCTGTCCCAGCTAACGGTTTATTTATGCTCTTTGTCAATATTTACCCGTTTTATGGTTCCTCAGGTTAAGTGTTCAGATGTGACTTTAGCGGATTCGAACCGTTGCCTGTTGCTTCACGTTTCTACCCTCAGGTCGAAAGTTCATCCTGAGAAGAAAATGTTCCACCGACTCAAACACGGATCATCCCCGCCGCTGTGACTCGGGGGGTTTTAGCTTCAAACACGGTGTGACACATCTACCGCCACCCAGCGGACGGATTCTGGGCTATTTTTAACCCGACACGGAGCAATTTACTCATCCTTTCTCACCTGTATTACTCCACGTGATGTCATCAAACTGACTCAGGTTATTCAGGTGAGATACGTCACCTGTCTGGCTGAGAAGAATGCGTCGTTACTTTTACTGCATTTCAGGAAAGTTTACAAGCGTCATATCTACGTTTCACATTAAAATTCTGGAAGAAATAAAAACACAGGAAAACTGAAAGCTTGAGTTAACTTTAGCCACACATTTACTAGAAAGCCTTGGTTTTGCTAATGAAAGAACAACTACAGCCATGTTGCATGGATAAGGTACACAAAGCAAAGGAACATACCCTGCAGTAAGGTGATCTGGACACAAATGCTGAACTAAAGTGTTTATGCTTTCTGAGCACTTCTCCAAGTGGGTGAAGCTTCGATTTCAACAGATTCCCTTTTCCAGGAAGGAATTTTGTAACTCATCTCACAGTCCAAGAAGAAAGGAAAAACAGATGTGCGTCAGTTTACTTTACATGCAGTTCCCTTAAAAAAGTACTCACATTTTAACAAAAAGGTCAAAATCAATCTTGTAGATGTTTTGCATCTAGGACGACAAGCATGTTTGCCCTTCACTTTAAAGAAAAAATAAATTAAATCAGCGTATTTTTTTGCCTTCATGGCCTGGTTTAACTTTCAGTCTCCTTGGAGGCGAAGCAAGGCAAGTTTATTTGTTTAGAACATTTCAGTAACAAGACAATTCAAAGTGCTGTACAGGAACAGAGCATAAGAAAATAAAACATTACAGCAGAAAGTCGACATTAACAATTTAAACAATTTAAAGGCAGCGGTGAACAAATAGGTTTTTAACCCTGATTTAAAGGAACTCAGGGTTTGGGCACTTTTCCAGTCCTCTGGGAGTTTGTTCCAGATCAACGGAGGATAAAAACTAAATGCTGCTTCTCCATGTCGATACACTGATAACAAGTCTGTGATGAATTCTGGTGCTACGCCATTCAGTGGGACTAACAAAAGAATCTCAAAGTCTATTCTCTGAGAGCTTCATGTCCTAGCAACAGCCAGTCTGTGGTTGCTGCACAGCAGCTACTGGTTCATGAAAAAGAGACTTAAAGTCGCTTTTTTTTTAAATGACTTTGTTGCGTGCGGGCTGTGTTGTGTTTGCCGTTGAGCTGTTCAGCGGCTCCGGGACTTCTTTCACACACATGGAGAAGTAATTGGAGACGTAAAGCGCTTTAAACTTGGTGCTACAAAAGCAGTAAACCAGTGGATCCAGCAGACAGTCCAGGTAGGAGAGGACCATGAGGCCGTCAAACGCCTCCGTCGCCGTTTCGACGAGGTCCTTCCTCTCCTGGACCCGAACAATCAGCAGCACCATCCTGCCGAGAGCACATGGCAGGAAGCAGAAGGAGAAGACCACCATGACGGTGGTCACCAGGAGGACGGCCCTCCTCAGCTTGGTGGTGTCGCCGACGGTCTTCTTCCTGAGCCGGTTGACGATGTGCACCGTGCAGTAGACCAGGATGACGAAGGGGACGACGATCTGGAGGAAGAACACCGCCTCCCTCATGCTGTCCACCATGTTCTGAAATGGTAACAACACAATTAGATTGTCATAAAAGACAGAGGCCGTGGTTTTTAATGGCACAGCAGAGCCTCCTCTGACTGAGATAGGTTATTTGTCCCAGTATAGGAAATCTTTTTATTACTAACCAACTTTAACCCTATTAAAGTGGATGCTGACCTTAAATTTGATGGTCAATGTCAATGTCAATGTCAAATTTATTTATATAGCACTTTAAAACAGGCATAGAACTGCACCAAAGTGCTGTATAAAAGTGACAACAACGGAAATGAATAAAAACAAAGTATCAAACACTACTTTAATTAAATGCCAAAGAATAAAAATAAGTTTTAAGAAGCAATTTAAAATGATCCAGGCTGTGGGCAGATCTAATTTGGAAAGGTAGATTGTTCCATAGAGAAGGAGCAACAGCAGAAGAAGCCCGATCTCCTTTCCTCTTAAGTCTGGTCAGATCAGTTGGCTAAAATAAAGCCAATTCTCTTCAGGAAGGACTTTGGGACAGTAATCCATGCATTTGTCACTGGATTACTGTAATTCAATTCAATTCAATTTTATTTATATAGCGCCAATTCATGAAAATCATATTATACAGATTGGGTCAGATTATACAGATTGGTCAAAAATTTCCTATATAAGGAAACCAGTTGATTGCAACAGAGTAATGTGCTTCATGTGGGAGTAAGTGGCTCCTCTAAGTGGCTCTATTTCTGAGCTGCTGCACCATCTCGCTCCCGTAGGTCAGCTAAAATAAAACAGCAGCGCGGGGGGGGGGGGGGTGGCGTGCCTTTGGTGAGGCAGAATAAGCTACCATTGATCATCAGACAGGTCACATCACTGTCTGATTTTAAATCTCTTCTTAAAACTCATTTGGCCCCATGCAAGAAGTTGATGTTAGCTTCTGCTTGCTTTATTAGTCTTGTATTGTAAGGCCGCAAATACATTTTAATTATGTATTTTATGTTTGTTTTTCTTACTATAGCATTTTAGTGTTTTAGACGTGTTTATGTCGTTCTGTGCTTTATAGATAAAGTTGGACTGGATAAACACCAACAGTCGTCCCTGTTTATGTTGCGCAATGTTGCTAAAACTTCGACATAAGCAAAAGTTTAAGTTAAGGGTTTACTTGGTTTAAAATAAGACGCAGAATGTGATACATTGAGAGTTGGAGAAGGTCCAGTGCACAGAAAGAGAAAAGGCGAGGGAAGACTTAATAAATAAAGGATTAATTATTTCATTTTTTTTAAAGTACCAATTGAACCGAGTTGCATGGATATTTTAAATTTTAAACTTTATCTAATGCTGTTTCATTTTTTCACAGTAAACCCAAAGCACGTCCTCCCCCTATGAGATTTTTCAGATGTATTTACAGTGGCTTGCAAAAGTATTCATACCCCTTGAACATTTCCACACATTGTCACATTACAACCACAAACATAAATATATTTTATTGGAATCTTATTTAAAAGACCAACACAAAGTGTTATACAATTCTGAAGTGGAAACAAAATTACCGTATTTTTCAGACTATAAGGCGCACTTAAAATCCTTAAATCTCAAAAATGTATGATGCGCCTTATAGTCCGGTGTGCCTTATATATGATTACTGACCAATTTTATGTGGTACAATGCTGTCATAAAGCTGTTAAAATATGTAAGTACGACTTTGGTTAGCAATGAAGCCGTTCTGCTCACTGATCTCTATTTATTCACTGGAGTGCTGATTTGCCCGAAAAACTGAAGTCACTGGCCGCCATCTTGCTACTCCCTACTCTCACAGAACCCGATAGGATTTGGTTGCAACAACAAGCAGTTTTCTGGCTGTGTGAAAACGTTTCACAGGTAATTCTACAGTCAGTGGATGTACTAACACTATCAAGTACTAGGAAACTATGTGCTGAAATATTTTACATGTATTATATATAACATGCAAAATATTTCAGCACATGACTTTTTCAGTACTTGATAGTTTTAGAACATAACATAAAAGTATATGGCATTTGACATTTTAAAAGTTTTAAGCCCCCCCTGAACATGAGAAAGTCCTTGTTATTCGATGCTGTAGCGCACATATTCCCTAGTTACTGGGGGAAAATAGGGAGTACCAATATGGCGGCTGGTGGCTTCAAAGCGACTCGTTCTAACAGCGGGCGATTAGCAATCCAGTGTATTATAGAGCTCAGTGGTTCTGCTCAATGGATATTCTAAGCATTACGGTACACTGTGTCACTACCTGATAGGACCCCTGAGCTGTCTACAAGACTGCCTGACTGTGATGTCTAAACTAGAAGTGCATTCATGTAAGGCAGCCTGGAGTACGCGCTAGCAACACTAAACCTGGTAAGTTAATTAAATATAAAAGTTAGGTTTATTTTGGCCTTATGTTAGAAACAGGCCAATGTAGTCCAGCTACTCTGTCCTCCTGACAGAGACGGACAGAGAGCTGTGGACGTGGAGGAGTGATGTTACACACTTGGGAAGAATATTTAGTGCGTCTTATGGTTTGAAAATACGGTATGCATGACTCTGTTGTAAACTTTCTTATTTTCAGATATGTTTATTCATGTGTTGCCTAACTGAGATGATATCACTGCTGTCATCAGAACTTAGACACTCAGCAGCGTGTTGAAATATTCTCACAAGATGTACGTTTTTTTTTTTTTCCGTCTACGGGGAGGAAGTAAACTGATTGCAAAAGAGAGTCAGTGAAAAACTGCAGAATATTTAAGTGTAAATGGAATGTTTTATGTGTTTTTCCTATTCCAGACCGCTCATGTGGGACAACTTCTCTGCTTCTGAACAAGAAGAGAACCTCACCTCACGGGAAGAGTTGTTGGCTGTCAGGTTGAGGCTGTTGCAGCATTCAAAGTCCTTCAGCATGGTGGGGATGGTGAGAGGCAGGAGCAGCACCCAGATGATGATGGAGATGTGAGGGGATTTCTTCAGAACCTTCAGCAGGTTCTTCCTGCCTGGGTGCACCACGTTGAAGTAGCGATCGATAGACGTCACCGTGAGGAAGGCGATGCTGGCCCCGCGGTTTAAAAACAGCATGAAGAGCATGGCTTTGCAGACGATGTCGTAGTCGCTCCTCCTCTCGCTGCTGATGAAGTTGTACGCCTTGATTGGCAGACAGACGAGCAGCAGAACGTCCGCCAGCACCAGGTTGAAAAGGAAAATGTTGTTGCTGTTGGATTTCCAGAACTTGAGCTTGAATATGAAGAGATGGAGGACCGACGCGTTCAGAGGCAGAGCCAGGATGAAAATCACGATCAGTATAGCTGCGTAGAACTTGTACAGCGCGTGGTTAGAGACGTCACAGTTCTCTTCGGTGACGCTCATCGTGCTTGAATTCATTATGTCTGGAAATTAGAAAATAACAGAAATAAAAAAAAAAAAGAGTTATTTCCTAAAGTTGAAGGACAGAGTGTTTCATAGAAAGGAGATCAGCTGGAGATATAGACTTACCCTGCAAACAACACAGAGAAATCCGGTTTAACAAGCTTCTTTGCTGCCCTTGTTATGCGTCAGAGTTCTTCTCCCCGACCTGCTGTATGGAAAACAGCTTTTTTTTTTAAAACGTCTCGGTGCTCTTCTGTGGGACAGGAGCTGTGCTGAAACCCCTTCACTCCCTAATCCAGATCAAATGAAAGGCATTCCCTCTGAGTCGTTGCTCTCCTCTGAATTTGTAGCTCCTCCTTACTGCCTGAGGAGGTGAGTCACCAGCTGCTTTTCCACTTTTGCACCAATGAGGCTCAGAAGCTCCAGAACCGGTTTGTGACATCTGTGAATATAAAGAATCAGAGTTTTTGCTTTTGTTAGGACGGTTACACCAAAGCTGGATGCTTCTAAAAAAAACGTGTCATCAAAGTGCTCGGATTTCCCAAAGCCCCCGAAAACATCCGCGTCGAGCCCTGGCAAACCCAAGTAGGAGTCATGTCGAGGCATGATAACCTGATGTGAAAGCCAGCTGGAGCAGAAAAAAAACAAAAAGAAAAATAGACAACCTTCCAGGACAGCATGCCGCTGTTTCCTGGTGCAAGCTGTGGGAATGTTGCTTGTCTGAGCAAGTCCCATAAAGCTCCAGTGTGTCCCAAGACTGACAGTTTCCAAGCACGTCAGATTGAAGCGTCACTTTAGAAAGACCGTGCGTCTCCTACTCTGACGGTTAAAAAAAAAAAAAACGCATATCTGTAAAGGGATATTTAAGGAAACGCTCCACAGAGTACGCAGATGTGGATCCCTGGGAATAGGCAGAAAGCTGGAGGAGATTGGACCCAGCGCCGCTGTCAGGGATTGCTTCTATGTAAGGGAAAGTAAATGAAGTTGTGTGGAATGTTGCATCCTGGGGGAGAGGCGTTTCTTTAAGGCACGAGAAGTGGCTGGTGACCCTCAGGCCCCCGAGCCCTGCATGCTTCCTACGCCTGTCCTAGCCCAGCAGCCAGTTGAGGCAACGTTGCAGGGCGAGACGTGTCACCGGGGCTAGATTTCAGAGACGCAGTGAAGATGGGACCTCTTCCAGGACGGCTTTGAGACTCGAAAGCGAAATTTAGACGAGACGTGCCAGCACAAAAATGTAATCACTCCAGACGGCGTGGACAGACGTACGGCTGGATGGGGGCCCAACCATCATCTCAGAAGAGAGGGAGGGCATGTTTTTAATTATTTATCATCGTCTCGCCCCTCTCCTTAGTGCCTAAGGAATTATATATTCACCAACAGC
Organism: Fundulus heteroclitus; assembly: GCF_011125445.2. Classification (NCBI taxonomy): domain Eukaryota; kingdom Metazoa; phylum Chordata; class Actinopteri; order Cyprinodontiformes; family Fundulidae; genus Fundulus; species Fundulus heteroclitus. The sequence continues at coordinate 945,508 of NC_046375.1, forward strand.
CACAGTACAGCACCAGGCGACCGACTTTAGTTCTTTTAAATTAACAAAATGTTGAGCTGACCCTCTGACATCTACAAGGCAAGTTGCCAGACCATAAAGCGCCAAATGAAAACACTGAAACATGAGATGTTTGGTTTAAAAAAAAAAAAAAAAGCATTCCTGTAAGCAAATTATTACTTATCCCACAATATGGAAACGAAGTGACCAGGTAACAGGGTTATTAACCACATAATTTAATTGACTGGCATGAACGTAGACATAGCAATGAACAAATCCACATTTTAGTCAAATGTAACACATGTGCAAAAATGAATCGAGATAAAGAAAAATGCAGATAAAAACACACATAATCCAGAAGTCAAATAATATCCGAACATAAATATTTAACAGATAAATCAAATAAAGAATCAAACCCCTGCTCTGTCTGTGTCTGCAGGCTCTGACTGACTGCTGCAGCCTGGTCTCTGCCCTGACCCAAGGCCTTCACCCTGGGCTACTTACTACAATACAGGATAAAATATTTTAGTTACGCAGAAATATCAGTGAAAACCTTCTCCTGACAACTGTGTGGTTTCTCCTTGCAGATAGATAGATTTCACTCAGCAAGTTTAAGCCTCTCTTTACCTGCTGCTGGCTTCTGCTCTTTCTATAGATAAATTCCTGAAAGAGCAGAAGCCTCTTTCAATAAAGATTCATCTTAAATATGTGGAAAGCTAACCTGACGCTTGCCAGATGTATGTCGCTCCGCCTAGCTCCACTCACATCCATCTGGGACCTCTCCATAGGAATTGCCTTTATTGAAGGCTGGGCCTTATCAAAAATCCTTGCATGTGATTGGATAAGCCACTTGTCTGTCATCTTTATCGTCGTGCTATTTCAACCACTCACACCGAAGCTAACCCGTGACGCTGTTAGAGCGACGCAGAAAAAAACAAACTTTTTTTTTTATGTGTTTGCTGCTCTAGTGGCACGCGTTTTATTGACAGTGAGCTGACAGGAAGAGGGGGGAAGACAGGCGGCAAAGCGCCGCGGGTCGGAGTCGCTCCCGGGCCGACCGCGTTGAGGACTAAAGGCCTCTTAACATGGTTCGCGCTAACCGCTAACCGCTCCGGGGTCCGCTGTGGACGCGCCCCGGAAAACAAAACTTGCCAAATCCGGTCGGGAGAAGGGCGAAAACATGGTTTCCACCAACAAAAGCCTTCAGAGGCGTTCTCTGATGTTCTTTTAATGAAACAATATTAGGTAGATTGGACAATACGAAAGAAATAGCAGCATCAATGTTAACGCTTGCTTCCCACTGAGATATATTATACACTGGAGTGCTAATCATCGTCTGTTTGAACGAGTCGCTGTGAAGCCACCAGCCGCCATATTGGTACTCCCTATTTCCCCCCAGTAACTAGGGAATATGTGCGCTACAGCATCGAATAACGAGGATTTTCTCATGTTCAGGGGGGGCTTAAGACTATTAAAATGTCAAATGCCGTATACTTTTATGTTATGTTCTAAAACTAGCAAGTACTGAGAAAGTCATGTGCTGACAAATTTTGCATTTTATTCATTTAAATATATATGTTTAACATTTATAAATATATAAATAACAATGTACAAAAACATATATTTACATGTGTATACATATATATACATATACACATACTTATATATACATATATATATATATATATATATATACATACATATATATATATATATATATATATATATATATATATATATATATATATATATATATATATATATATATATTTAATATGAATAACATGTAAAATATTTCAGCACCTAATTTCCTAGTAGTTGATAGTGTTAGTACATCCACTGACTGTAGAATTACCTGTGAAACTCAGCCAGAAAACTGCTTCAGCCAGAAAACTGCTTCTTATTGCAAGCAAATCCTATGGGATTCTGTGAGAGTAGGGAGGAGCAAGATGGCGGTCAGTGACTTCAGTTTTTCGGCAAAATCAGCACTCCAGTGTATATTATAGCTCAGTGTTGCTTCCTCGATGCGAGCCGCCATTGCTATCAAAACAGTCTCACGGTCGCTTCTCCACTACGTCACATCTATGAAACTCCAGCCTTGCATCCTGATTGGCCAGACCATAAAATTTGTTGGAGAAATCACTCTCTATGGGAGATGTCCCAGATGTATGTGAGTGGAGCTAGGCGGAGCGACATACATCTGGCGATCGTCAGGTTAGTGGAAAGCCACACTGAGCACAGCTTTTATACAGAAAGTAACGAAGGTTGTGTTTATTCTTCTCACCATGAACTAATTAGGAAGGGATGCAAAAAAAAAAACATTCTCTTGTTAAACAGCTTATGGTACAGTGCTGGTGAAGATTCTCAGTCATCCAGGTCACGATCATTTAAAAAAAGTTAAAAAACAAACAAAACAACTGGACTTTTTTCCGAAGTTTGAAGACGTTTCGCTTCCCATCCAGAAAGTTTTCTCAATTCAAAATGTCTGGAGTAATGTGGAGTTCCATGCTTTATATTATTGCCCAAAAAGGCCTTGTTATGTCTTAGACAACATGCAAATTAAACCGAAACTGGTCCTGCCCGAGTCGTTAGAGTCATTGTTAGCCTGGTTTACAGGTGAGATGTGATCACCTGCATGAAGGTGAGGATTGAGGTGATAATTGGAAGGAATCAACTCTATTGATGTGTTGTAAGTTTTTGAAAGTTGAAACCTGAGTCCTCCTCCTCTGTATAAAGTTTTTTTTTCTATCTTACGATATGCTGTCATGATGAGTCATCAATTAGGTAACATTATCTGCATCATAAATGCAACAGCATTACTCAATTTACGTAGATTATTTGTGTGGGAAAAAAACACAAAATTCAAAGTTTTCTGCCTTTTGCTGGCTCTGGCTGGGTTGCTGGACGGATGGACTCATCAGCTGCTGAGCGCCTCTCCTCTGTGAGCGGTCCGACTTTGGTGCGTTTAAGGACGGCTCGGAAAAACACGTCACTACGTGTAAATGACGGATTAAACGGTCGTGGCGGCGAAAAGAAAAGTGGGGAGACAACGGCACAGATAAAAAAAAAGTGTGTCCGTTATCCCCACGCCTAAAACACGCCCGTAATTTATACAATCACGATTATTAAAATTTATTGATGTAGTGAATGTACAAAACGGCACGAATTCAGGTTCAGCTGCCAGGAAAAGAAAAAGAAAAAACTTTATCAAGCATTCTAAGCTTTACCCTTCAGCGCACCGGGACATCCCCGTCGACCCTCCACAGTTCACAGCTTGAAGCCTATTTGTTGATTAAAATAAAATGAATAAATAAACGGAAACCAATTTGCTTTTGCGCACAGCGCTTGCGTAATTGGATACAGGCGCAAGCGATGAGCGAGGAAAAGCGGAGGAAAATGAGCGCGTCTGTGATGTTTACCTGGTTCCAAGAGGATTTAAGGTGGACCTGAGCTGCTGCAGAGCTGGATGATAACTCTGCTCCAGATAACAGACCTTCTCCACGCAGGAAAACGGAGGCTGAGCTGGCACTGGCGCATCCAACAGGGAACCTATTGCACAAACACCTCGGTAAGAGCAGGGGCGGTGCTAGACATCTGGGGGCCCTGAGCACAAATGCTGTGTGGTGCCCCTACCACATGGAGATGAACAACAATACATGATTTGTATGTGTGTTTCTCTTTATTTCCAAAAATAGCTTTTCAACATTGAAGTTTTGAAAACAGTTGCAACAAATAAAAGGAGAAATAAAAAAAAACTTGAAGTAATTTTTGTATCAATAATGATGCATATACTTGCACAGAAGATAACTGAATTTTACCTAAGGAGGAAAAATAAGAAAGACAATATATTTTAAGTGGGATTAAAATGAGGGAAAAATTAAGCAGAATGACTAAAATGTAACAATGGGCAGTTTGATAAAAAACAATAGGACTCCTCCAATAAAGGGCTCTTAGAATAAGCCTTATTTTTGTCTTGTTTAGTTTGATGAAAACCCCTAAAAACATCATAAATGTCTGACTTTTTAGGGGAACCTGAACAATGTGATCATGACAAGTTTGTTTTCCTGAGGAAGATTCATTAAAACCAAAGATCCCGAGTTACTTTAAATTAACAGACTTTAACGCTGCTGTTTAGTAATTTTTGAATCAGGGCAGATGTAACTTTTGCATTTATCGTTTTTCATTTATTCAAAGAAGTTCACTGTTGCTTTAGTGAAAAACTGCACGTGAAATGATGTTTTGCTACTTTTTTGTCTACAGCAGTATTAAAAAAAAAAAAAAAAAAAGTTATTTTTTGCCAACCTTTTTTTCCATTCATCAAGTCATGACTTTGTTAAAGTACCATCTGTAGCTTAGGTACCTTTTTCACTTCTTAATTACATACTGGGCTCATGGAGGGAAGACTGGTGAGATGTCCATATTTTTCTCGATCAAATATTTTTGTATCGCTTATATATAATAACACGCTTCTAACATTTTTTTTAAAATAAGTCATTATTATGATTACTATAAGTATCATTTGTGCTCTGGCTGGAACCCCAACCAAACCAGTTGGCAAAACTTTACCCCGGCATGTTACCGATCTGTAACTGAACAAGAAACTGAGGATGTGCTGCGCTTATTGAAGAAAACTAACCAATAAATGACCAGAATTTAGAATAAATATGGACTTTAGAAAAAATGATGCTCAGAAATACCCCACTAACCCTTAATCCTGTTACCTAGTGGAAATCTGCTGAGTTTAAACTGTGATTATTTAACCCAGTGGAGCATTTAATAGCGCTTTATTGAGGATGAGGAAACTATGCAGCCTGCTGTGAACATAAACAATGGGACCACTATTCTCAGGCAGTCAAGCCAAGCCGTGACATCACTGACGCTCGCTGCTTTATCTCATATTGGAGTCAACTGCTCTCGCTTTAAACCGTGCCGGCTCACACGAGGCTGATATGTTTTGCTGCTGCAGGATCGCAGCTCTCAGTGAAACTGTCCTTCATCATTCATCTCAGAGATTTCCTGTGATTTCATGTGATCTAACTGTTTGCTTTATACAGATAAAGAGCTCATCCTCAAACTCTGTAGTATGGTTTTAACATTAGTGTTTAAGTAATTTTACAAAACTATAAATGCATAAAAAGCATAAAAGGACACTGAAGCATTAATACACCAGCAGGTTATTTGTTATTCAGTACAAACTGTCTATTAGATTGGACTGAAATTACTTTTTATCTGTTTTCGTAAAATGCCTCAAGACGATGTGTTGTGAATTGTTGCTATTTAATTTAAGCGATTAACTGACTGACATGTGATAGTATTGCTGCTGATAACCTCACAGTTTAGGTTAAATCACATGACTAGCAACGCTGCACAACCACTAATGTTGCAATACCAATTACTTAAAGGAGCAATAAGTGGAAGTTCCTTGTTTCAGATAGAATGAACTAAAAAACAGTGATGAGACGAAATAAAGGTATCTTTTGGATGGAAATGGTATGACGTCACACACCGTCTCTCTGTGTTGTTCTCCAGTGTCTTGTTTACAAAGCCGGGCCGGCTGTGCGTACGTCCATGTGAACAGCTGCCAATCAGGGCTCAGCTCCTCCCTGCCCATAAAATGCCACCGTCAGCGTAGGAGCAAAATGGCAGAGAGCACCGCCAGCAGATCAAAACGTTCTCTTGCTAACAGCATTATAAAGTTATGAGTTACTGACTTCTTCTCTAGACATGTTCCTCCAAAAAGTGAAGCTGTTTTGCTGTGTATTGATCCTTTGCAAATATGTGTATACAAGGCGACAGACTGTGCTCAGCAGCCCACCTAGTGGTGAAATTTTGCTTATTGCTCCTTTGATGATACCAACAATACTATACTACTACTGAAGTGATTATTGATAATGTCACAATACAAATAGTATCTCAGTACTCAGTAATAGTACCCTAATGGTATCTCAATACTGATGACGTGTGAATACCGATAATAAAAAAAAACACGTTACCACAGTGCCCTTTATGTTACAATACTAAGAATATCCTAATACTGATAATGGCACAACATAAATTATATGAAAATACAAATAATATTACAACAGAACCTAAAACAATGTATAAATTGACTTTTAAAAAAAAGATGTTATGACAACACTGAAAAATGTCACAGGACTCTTTGATAACTCAGTACTCACAACACTGCAATACCAGTGATTTTACCAATAACAGCAGGATTCCAGTAACATCACAAAACTAATATTGCCACAATAGCAATATTATCACTTTACAAACAATATCACAGTAACAATAGTACCACAATACAGATGGTGTGGCTTTAACAACGTTATAACAGCAATAATAATAATATTGCATTACCAAAAATGTCATGAATAAGGAAATAATACAGTCCTGCTAATGTTGTGATACTAGTAGCATCTTGATGGTAAAGACAATGTCACAGGGAGGCCAATGTCACACTAATAATAATAATAATAATAATAATAATAATAATAATAATAATAATAATAATACCACAAGACTGATGGTGACAGGTTACCAAAAAAAGCTGTTAGAATGACAATCTTGCAACAATAATATAATGGCACCAATGTTATCAGTAACTGTGGCATAGTACCATTATTTTAAAAATAGTGACGGTGTCACTAAAATAGCAATGATGTCACAATACAAACAATCCCGCAATACCTAGTGTGATAATATTATAGAAATACTGACAACATGTCAGTCTTAATGTCTGCAATGCCAGTAAAACTATTTTGCTTTATACCTCTTTTTGCATTTTGTCAGGAGATTAAAATGTCTTAGTCCTTTTTGTAATGTAGGCGAGGGAGGAGGAGTAGTGCTAAGTTGCTCTTTAGAGATTTTCAACAAATCTCATACCTCATTAGGAGTCAGAATTATAACGAGTACAAGTTTTAATTTTCCAGAAGATAAAGAAAAAATATTTTTACTCACACAAAAACACTGTAATGTCTATGTTCTGTTTAATGAATCACTTTTCTTTGCTATGGCTCTCATGTTCCTCAGCAAACCTGAAATAAAGCACCAGATATTTTACTAAAAACGTTATTGGGACAACAGCCACTGTAAAGTCCAGCTTGGTGTATTCTACTTTCATTGGCTGGATATCATGGTTGATCTTCCCTGAAACGTATGAGGCATAAATCTATTTTTGAAGTCTGTTGCAGACCACATAACTGTTTTGCATAACTGACATGGGCATTAGAAACAATTATTTTATACATTTCCGAGATGGTCTTTTTCTCTAGATGAACTTGTGATGTAACAGAAACCAGAACCGGTTCTGTTTCACACACCCAAATCGTTTACTGATGTAACATCAGCCTGAATGGGAGCTCAGCGTTTACACTCAGCCCAACGCTGTTTACAGAGAACCGTCATCAGTCAGCCTTTAGTGTCTGGGGAAAGCATTATGGACATTACTGGAGAGCAGAATATTCTGTGAGTCAGACCAACAAACGGCTCCCCAGACGTTCATAATTGCTCGACCCTCATAAAATCAGTCAGCAGCTGAGTCGTTAATGTTCAGAGGCACTAAAAGGTTTTTACCGAACAACTCATGTCAAAATGTTCTATGGTCATCGTCTGCTGCCCGCAAATGACTCATTACACTGCAAAATGAAACTAAAAGTGAGTCAAATTTTCTTAAAATTAGTGTATTTGTCCTTGATTTGAGCAGATAAATAAAATTATCTGCCAATGGAAAGAGTAAATTTAACCCTAAAATAAGATAATTAGATATACTGCACTTAAAATAAGTTGATGGAGATGAGTTCTTCCTATTTTAAGTGTAAAAATCTTATTCAATTGCCAGATCATCTTATTTACCTACTCAAATAAAGCACTAATACACTCATTTCAAGAAAATTGTAACTTATTTTGGTTCTGTTTTTGCATTGTAACCACGTTTGGAGTGGAAAGGTCATCGTGAACAACTTGTTTAACAGTTAGATTAAAGTCTAGACTTTGACTAGGCCACTTAAACTCTTTTTTTAATCCTTTTTAGCTATTCAGAAGCTGACTTGCTGGTGTGCTTCTGATCATAACCCATAAGCACATGAACTTAAAAATCACAAACAGCTGTTTGTTTTTCAGGCTTTTCAGGTACATCTAAAAATGTAAGAAAACTGTGAATGGTGTTATTTTTTTTTAAAAAGCGAAACTCACATAGATTCACTACACACAGAGCGAATTCCTTCAAGCCTTTCCATTTTGTACTTTTGATGACTTTGGCTTTCAGATAACAAAAACCTAAAATTCAGTGTCGGATTTCAATAAGAACATCTTGAAAAAGTTAAATATTGGAAATTAATGGTGCCACAACCTAATTAGCAAATTAACTCAAAACGCATGCAAAGCTTTGCTGCATCTCTAAATGGCCTCTCAGTAGGGCTGTCACGATAAAAGATAAATCAATTAATCGCACGATAAATTTTAATCACATGATTAATTGAAATAAGATGGATAATTTGCGTATGCATGCTTGCTTTTTTTCCCCTTATGTTTTCCTCTCCTCTCTCTCAGACTGGATAACCAAAGGTTTCATTACTGTGCATCAGTGTCTTCACACCCCTTCTGCAGGGTGGGAATTTTATGGATTTAAGCCAAAGGACAGCGGCCGACCACTTGAGTTATTATGCCACCATCATATTATTTGAAAAAGGTGTCCAAATTACAATTTTATGGTTTATAGCAATAATAAAAACATAAAATCGTCCAGCAAAAAGTGTTATCCTGACAGCGTTATCTGTCACTCTGCATCAGTAGGCAACACGATCGTGGGGAAGACTGTTGACTAGACAGAGGTCCAGAAGACAAGCAGGAGTTCTGTATCCAAGCGTAATTATAGAAAGTGTGCTGTAGAAAAAAGGTGAACAAGCGATAACAGCAGCCTTGAGAAGGTTGCCAAGCAAAATCCATTCAAAAACCTTTGGGAGTTTCACAGAGAACGAACTGAGACTGAATGAACAGATGAATGCTACGCTACAAGCATCTCACCTGGGCTGAGAAGGAAAAGAACCGGGCTGTTGATCAAAGATCCACAGTCCTATTTTTAGATGAAAGTAAACTTTGGATCTCATCTGGAAATCAAGGTCCCAGAGTCTGGAGGACGAGTGGAGAGAGCCAGGCTCCACATTGCTTGAAGTCCAGTGGGACGTTTCCACAATCAATCATGATTTAAGCTGCCATGTCATCTGCTGGTTCTGCTCCACTGGGCTTTCTGAAGTCCAAAATCAATGCAGCCGTCTGCCAGGAAACTTTAGCTAACTTCATGCTTCGTTCTACTGGCAAGCTGTATGAAGATGCTGGTTCAATGACCATGGTGGTACTGTCACATTGACGCAGTTATTCATGCAAAAGGAGCCCAGACCAGGCACTCAAAAACTTAATAAAATTAAGAAATGTAAATTCTTTTCAGAAGCCTGATATTGCTGTTTAAAATGTCCTTTTTAATTGAGTTTATTTAACGTTCTAATGTTCTGAGACACTGAATTCGGGGTTTTCATTAGCCAATAAGGCATAATCATCAAAATTACAAGAGATTAACGCACAATATATTTCACTCTGTGTAATAAATCTACAATATATAATACATGAGGTTCTCTTTATGAAATGAGTGAAAAAAACATTGGACTTTTTCCCATCATATTTCAAATTCCTGAGATGTAGCTGTAGTGCAGAATATTGTTCGTAAATTGCTAAATTTCCAGTTCCTGAGGTGGTAATAAGCATAAACTGCTGTTTCTACTACTATCAGACACGTCATTTAGTCTAAAACACACCTGACATATTTTGATGATAACTTCTGTCTTCACCAGAGGAAGTTACCGTCGAAACATGTCAGGTATGTTTTAGACAAAACAACGTGTCTGATAATAGAAGAAACAAAAGAGTGTATTTAAAATACTGACATTCTGACCTTTGTTGGAATATACACATAGGGTTGGTTTGGATATGTTTATTAAATAAAATCATCCTTTTAAAATCATATTTTCTCTGTACTCTTTTCAGGAATTTGAAATATGATGGATGCGGAGAACCCGAAATGCGAGCCAAACACGGCGTTGTGTTTAAAAGGTTTATTAATTGACGATCTGTGATGCTCTGCAGGAGCAAACAGGAGACCAAGCAGAGGTGAGACTAGCAGGACGGCTGAGGCTTGGTGCGAGTCCGGAAAAAATGCTTGGATCATACGCGGAAACAGAGCCAGAAACACAGCAGATGAGCCTTTGGTAGGTGTCCTTCAAGGCAAGGAGCCGCGGTTGTGCACGAAATGTGGTAATCAGGCATGAAAGGAAATGCTGGACATCTACAACCCAAATGCTGTCAATGATCTGGCCCTGTCAATAATCTGGCCCTATTCTGCTGTCTGAGTTGATTGTGGCACAGCGGAGCGGCAGGCTTGAGGAATAAATCCTGGTGAGAACGGAGCAGGAGAGATGTGGCAGCAGAATCATCTGTCATAATATCAAACAGTCTTTGACATTTGACTTTGTTTAATGGGCTGACAAAAGCAAAAACAAGAAATATGTAGGGCGGTGAAACCAGTAGTCACAATTTTCTTGCTTTTTAAGGTAACGCTTTATGGATTCTGATAATTGAAAAATAATCGAGTGGCAGTGGAGGTGGGACCCAAACGGCAGCTCAAAATGACTTTAGCGGTTACTACAAAGAACAAAAACAAAACATGAATGAATACTGGACGACAGACAGCTTAAATACAAAGGGGTCTGAATTGGAAGAAACCATTATGAGCAAAAATTGTGCATAATTTAAAACTAATAAATCCATTCATTCGAATAAAAGCTCAATCTTGCTAAAATAACCCCCTTGACCAATTGTCTGTTGGTCTACCATCCCAGAACAAATAAATGGGGGAAATGTTTTACCCGAGTACACCTGCTGTGCTTATAGGAAACTGAATTTTTCACACTTCAGTTCCCTAAAACAGTTCACTGCATTTTATTGCAGTTAAAACAATCATCTACTGCAATGCCAGGGGGGTAAAAGTTATCCCTTATTGTCTACTCACCTTTTTACAGGACGGATGCCAAGATGAGGCTTTTTAAGGGAGTTGATGTCACGATTTGGGTTTTGTCTTGGTTTATGTTATCAGATTTATTAGTTAAGTTTCTGCTTTTGGGGTCTTGTTTGGTTTTGATTTAGACATGTTGTTCTGTTTAGGTTACCTGTTTTCCACCTGTCACTTTATCAGCTCTGTTTGGTCTCCCCTCAGCAATCTGTCAGCTTTCTTGCCTTGATTAGATCCACCTGCTCACTTATAATTAGTCTTCACTCCTGTTCACCTGCTCACTCCCCTATATAGTCCTGCCACAAACCTCTGCAATCGGCCAGATCATTAACGAGCCACGGTGAGTTTTGTTCCAGCGTTCCTTTCTTGTGTGACCTGTTGATGATAACCCGAGAGCCTTTTTGATTCTGAGCCAGCCTGTTCCCTGATCTGTTTTTCCTGCCCTGTCTGACTGATTTACCGGTTTACCGACTAGTTTCTGTCCCATGGTTATCCGAGCTTGCTTTGCCCTGTCTGTACCTCTGCCTATTTTGGACTGCTTTTTGTGTACCGGATTTTGGACTGCCCTTTTGACTATTGAGCCCGCCTGTCCCTGTTTTCATTATTAAAATCCTGTTTTTTGCCTTAACCTCACTTGTTGGGTTTGAATACTGGGTTTGCCTGATTCTAGTTCATAACAGAATGATCTGGCCCCACTAAAACCTATCGCCCAACAAGTTTTTAGAGGGTTTTTTTTTCCCCTCCACACGCTATGGCTTGGGAGGGTTCCAGATTGGCGTTCTGTCCCCCTGGTATCGGTCCCAGACGCCATCTCTCCAGCAGCCGCAGCAGCAGTAACCCGCTGCCTGCTCCGAGCTTACGATTGGGAGGGCTTTTTGTCACTAATTCAGGTTCTGCTCAGAATAGAGGGGATCACTCACCCAGCGACACCGCTGTCGGCTCTGCCCATGGGTTTTATCCAGACCCAACTTTGTTTATGGAGGTCGAAGCGGAGGTGGTGCGGGATCTTCGCCCGGATCTTTTTCTCTCTCTCCCTCCAGAGGAGGAGATGCAGGGAACGCTGTGGGCTCCGCCGATCCCGGCTCTACCGACAGAATCAAACCTCCAGCAAGTCCTGCCGCCCCGCCGTCGGAGGAGGGGACGGAAACCTGTGGGTCGCTCCTTCACCCGTTCTGTTCGGCCGACAGGCGAGTCAGTACCGCGCCCGTCCGTTGCCACTTCCTGCCCAGTGGATCGGAGTCCGGTGCTCCCCAGAGCTGAGCAGCCCACAGCGCCTCCTGGTGGCGCCCGTGATGCTGAGGATCTGGCTCTGGAGGACCAGTTAAGAGCTTTTGCCCCTATTATTAAAGACCTTAGGGAGGCTCTTTTCAGCCAGTATTCAGAGGAGCTGGAGGCTAAATTAAAGGAGGTCGAGGGGCACTATAGAGCGGCTCTCCAGGGTTTCTATAGTGGACTCAATCCTGTCCCCAAGGGTCCAGCCGACGCCCCGGCACCTGCACCTGTCCCAGAGGACCCGTCCCCTACCTCAGCTCCAGTGCCGGCCTCCGGCAGCTATAAGGCAGCACTGTCTGCGCAGCCGGCCCAAGACGCTGCAACCCCGGAGGGTCCGCAGCCGGCCCAAGACGCTGCAACCCCGGAGGCTCCGCAGCCGGCCCGAGACGCTGCAACCCCGGAGGCTCCGCAGCCGGCCCGAGACGCTGCAACCCCGGAGGGTCCGCAGCCGGCCCGAGACGCTGCAACCCAGGAGGGTCCGCAGCCGGCCCGAGACGCTGCAACCCAGGAGGGTCCGCAGCCGGCCCGAGACGCTGCAACCCAGGAGGGTCCGCAGCCGGCCCGAGACGCTGCAACCCAGGAGGGTCCGCAGCCGGCCCGAGACGCTGCAACCCAGGAGGGTCCGCCGCCGGCCCGCGACGTGGGAACCCAGGAGGGTCCGCCGCCAGTCTGCGACGTGGGAACCCAGGAGGGTCCGCCGCCAGTCTGCGACGTGGGAACCCAGGAGGGTCCGCCGCCAGTCTGCGACGTGGGAACCCAGGAGGGTCCGCCGCCAGTCTGCGACGTGGGAACCCAGGAGGGTCCGCCGCCAGTCTGCGACGTGGGAACCCAGGAGGGTCTACCACTGGCCCACGATGAGGGGGTTCAGACGAGCCCTCTTTCAGGCCGCAACTCGGGGGCTCATCGGGACACTGGGCGCCGTGGCCCTCGCCCAGACGACAAGCGGCGCCGTGGCCCTCGCCCAGACGACAAGCGGCGTCGTGGCCCTCGCCCGAACGACAAGCTCCGTCGGGGGCCTCGCCGAGAAGACAAGCACCCAGAGCCCCATGGAGACTTAGAGGCCCCTGGACCTCTTCTGAAGCTCTTACCCCCTCATCTTTGGCTTGACAGCCAATTTCCCAAGTGGCTGACCAAACTGTCTTTGTCGGAGGTTCTGGAAGGGTTATTGATGAGGTTCTGGGTGTTAAAGGGTCTGGGAGCGTCTGAACCTGTAGCCTGTAGCCAGGGCCCGTCTGAACCTGTAGCCTGTAGCCAGGTCCCGTCTGAACCTGTAGCCTGTAGCCAGGTCCCGTCTGAACCTGTAGCCTGTAGCCAGGGGCCGTCTGAACCTGTAGCCTGTAGCCAGGGGCCGTCTGAACCTGTAGCCTGTAGCCAGGGGCCATCTGAACCTGAAGCCAGTAGCCAGGGGCCGACTGAACCAGAAGCCAGTAGCCAGGGGCCGACTGAACCTGAAGCCTGTAGCCAGACTCCTCCTGAACTCTGTAGCCAGGCTCTTCCTGAACTCTGTAGCCAGGCTCTTCCTGAACTCTGTAGCCAGGCTCTTCCTGAACTCTGTAGCCAGGCTCTTCCTGAACTCTGTAGCCAGGCGCCTCCTGAACTCTGTAGCCAGGCGCCTCCTGAACTCTGTAGCCAGGCGCCTCCTGAACTCTGTAGCCAGGCGCCTCCTGAACTCTGTAGCCAGGCGCCTCCTGAACTCTTGAGCCAGGTGCCTCCTGAACTCTTTAGCCAGGCGTCTCTTCTAGCTCTTAGTCCGGCGCCAGGTTCTGTTCTCTCTCTCTCCAGGCGTCGGTTCCTGAGGGTCCTGTTCTGCCGCCGGCCTCAGAGGTTGCTGCTCCGCCGCCGGTCTCCGAGAGACATGCTCCGCCGCCGGTCTCCGAGAGACATGCTCCGCCGCCGGTCTATGAGAGACCTGTTCCGCCACCGGCCGCCGGACATCTTTGCTAACCGGGGCCGTCCTACAGGACACCCGCCGGATTACCTGTCTCACAGGGGTCGTCCGCCGGGACGTCCGCCGGAGAACCTGACACGCCTAGGACGTCCGCCGGAGAGCCTGACACGCCGAGGACGTCCGCCGGAGAGCCTGACACGCCGAGGACGTCCGCCGGAGAGCCTGACACGCCGAGGACGTCCGCCGGAGAGCCTGACACGCCGAGGACGTCCGCCGGACAACCTGACACGCCGAGGCCGTCCTTCGGGACGTCCGCCGGACAACCTGACACGCCGAGGCCGTCCTTCGGGACGTCCGCCGGACAACCTGACACGCCTGGGTCGTCCTTCGGGACGCCCGCCGGAGAACCTGACACGCCTGGGTCGTCCTCCTGGACGCCCGCCGGAGAACCTGACACGCCTGGGTCGTCCTCCTGGACGCCCGCCGGAGAACCTGACACGGCTGGGTCGTCCTCCTGGACGCCCGCCGGAGAACCTGACACGGCTGGGTCGTCCTCCTGGACGCCCGCCTGAGAACCTGACACGCCGGGGTCGTCCTCCTGGACGCCCGCCTGAGAACCCGACTCGTCGAGGCCGTCCTTCTGGACGCCCGCCGGAGATTTTAACTTGTCAGGATCCTCCTCCGGGATACCCGTCAGACTTTATTTATGTTATTTTAGTTCGCCCTGTCGGGTTGTTTTTGGTTTGGACAGTGTTTCTTTTTCCTGTTTCTGGCCCTCCATCCTGTACCTCCCTCCACCCACCCGGGCTAGTCTGTTTTGTTTCTGAGGCCGTCTGGAATCCGGCCTTGAGGAGGGGGTTCTGTCACGATTTGGGTTTTGTCTTGGTTTATGTTATCAGATTTATTAGTTAAGTTTCTGCTTTTGGGGTCTTGTTTGGTTTTGATTTAGACATGTTGTTCTGTTTAGGTTACCTGTTTTCCACCTGTCACTTTATCAGCTCTGTTTGGTCTCCCCTCAGCAATCTGTCAGCTTTCTTGCCTTGATTAGATCCACCTGCTCACTTATAATTAGTCTTCACTCCTGTTCACCTGCTCACTCCCCTATATAGTCCTGCCACAAACCTCTGCAATCGGCCAGATCATTAACGAGCCACGGTGAGTTTTGTTCCAGCGTTCCTTTCTTGTGTGACCTGTTGATGATAACCCGAGAGCCTTTTTGATTCTGAGCCAGCCTGTTCCCTGATCTGTTTTTCCTGCCCTGTCTGACTGATTTACCGGTTTACCGACTAGTTTCTGTCCCATGGTTATCCGAGCTTGCTTTGCCCTGTCTGTACCTCTGCCTATTTTGGACTGCTTTTTGTGTACCGGATTTTGGACTGCCCTTTTGACTATTGAGCCCGCCTGTCCCTGTTTTCATTATTAAAATCCTGTTTTTTGCCTTAACCTCACTTGTTGGGTTTGAATACTGGGTTTGCCTGATTCTAGTTCATAACAGTTGAAGCCATGCCCAGACACACACACTCACATATTCTAGGTTAGCAGATTAAAACATTGGAAACCCAGTTGCCATGTTAACTGTACAGTGTGTTTCCAACTGCATAAACAGTTGGGTATCTAAAATATGAATGTAACAGTGACTCATTATTACAGCCACCAGCTGCTTAAAGGGAACATATCATGCAAAAGCCATTTCTTTTAAATACATTTTTTTCGTGTGCTTGGAGTCTCTAGGAATGCAGAACGTTTGAATGTAGTCTGTCCAGGCGCTGCGTAAATATCTTTATATTCTGTTTGGGTCATATTTTTCAAGTCGTTTAGTTTTCCCTGTTTCCTACTATGTTTTTTGAACAATTATGTCACAATTTTTGCCGCAAAGCTGCTAAAAAAAATAGACATCCGGCTTATCAGTTCCATGAATCCACCATTCTTATTTCTCGGAGTGAATTTGTAGTCCAAGCTGGAGCATGCCGAAGCTACAGGTGAATACATCGTTAGTTTTATCCACCTGTCCAAGCTGGACGGGGGGGGCAGGATGTGAAGTGCCTCCTTTAGATTTAAAGAGACAGGACCAAAACGAGTTGCTCTCAGACGCCCTTTAAAACTGGAGTAAAAAGGGGGGAATATGGGTGTAAATTAACCAGGAATTAATTAATTAAAGGTATAGTGGACAATCTTCTTTTGGCTCACCTGACACCAATGTGTTTATGTATGCGGTTAGCTTCGGTGTTAGCCGTTCACTGTAGCTCAGCTGCTCTCCCCGCTTACTTTGAAAATGACTGAGAGTCGCAAGAAGTAAACCATCTGACAGGTTCATTAGAAAAAGACGAAGGCATCAGAAGACAGAAAATAGGACCAGAGTGGATTTTGGAGAGCAGAAGAGCAGGTGAGACGGCTATTCAAAAAGGGACTTGGGCGTTTCTTACCTACATTATCGGAAAAATCGTCCACTCTGCCTGTAATTAACCAGGAATTCAGACCAGAGCATTGCAGTTCCACTTTTTATAGACCACAACTGAATGATTTCAATGTGACAAAGAAGAACTGAAAAGCATGTGTCCTCTTTAAAAGTGTCATCTGGCATTCAGTTAAAATTTTATCATAACACTGATTATTCACATTCCTCACCACTTGCGTAGTATTGCCTTTTGTTTCTACATGTATTATTGAAAAAAGCACTCCCTGAAATGTTTTTTATTTGTACTATTTTTATTACAGAGCGACAACATTCAGTTTTTGACTTAAGAAACATTTTGTTTGACATATTTTACTGTACATGTTTGCAACGGCTGAAACGTTTTAGAAGCATTGTCAATAATGTAAATTTTGAAACAAACCTGCCTCGCTGTTCTACTTTTTTTTTAATAGCGTTCTATTCTGTGTGCTGAGTATTTCCCATAAAGTAACAGTGCAACAACTGGGTTTGTGAAATTTAAAAAAGATAAACTAGAACACTGGTAAACACCTAATGATAGCAAGTATGACCACTGATTGAATCCTGTCTTTATTTTGACTCTCCTTAACGAAGCTACAGTGTTTCCCACTGGGCCTGCCAGGAGAAATGAGGAAGTTACTGTTAGTTTTCACACACTGAAGCCCCACATTCCCAACCTTGAACATGGAAATTCAATCTACTTGCCCCCGATGAAACAAAAACACTGTTCCTTCTCCTCGCAAGCAGCAGGTCGAGACCCGGAAGAAGCCCCAACCCAAACTAGGTCAAAAGTCGGCATCATGCTGGAACCACAGCTGCGTCTCGTCGCGGAGTGCCAAACAACACAAGTCGAGCCTCGACACCTCCGAAGCACACTGCAGTTCCCATGCATTCCACGGCAGCAACCACTGGTAGCAGCAGTAGCTGCGTGGAGGATGAAGATAGCCCATCCTCCCAGTGTCACCAGTTTCCCAAGCTCCCAAACCTGCATCCCAGCCTCTGCCTCCAGGATTCCCACTTAGACATACTGGAGGGTAATTATATCCACAGTGGTCCCAGTGAAACAGAGAAACACTCTCCTGACGGAATCAGAAGCTGCTACTGCTAGCTTACATGGAAAGTTTGCTAGTTAATCAAGCTTAGCGGTACAGACGAACTACACGGCTGCAAATCTTGCCTAAAATGAGTAACTCTGGTAACGTGCATAACCAGGTTAGATGGTAAAAGTTGGCATCTGACCACCCATCAGTCATAAATCAGCACAATAACCTGTGTTCTGTATCTTTTTATACATTGAATGGTTTAAGTATTTTTGAGTTAGGGACGGCAGAGTACCTACTAGTAGTCAGAATGTTACCTGTAATATTGGCAGAAGTTTTTTTAATAAATAATTTGCAGTTAGGAGTTAAATGGCTGATTGGATTGGGGCCCCTGATGGAGCAGATTTCAGCTGCATTAAAACAAACTCTCACTAGGTGCAAAAATCATTAAAATCTTTGGATTTTATAAAAAGAAACTCATAATGTCATTGTATTTTATGTAATACACCACAGTTTCTCAATGGGACTTAGCTCAGGCCGGTTATACCATACTTACTAAAGCAGGTTCTGCTGGAAAATGAAATCAGAATCTCCATAAAGCTCGTTAGCTCAGGGAATCATTAACCGTGGACATTTGTCTTTGAACGTCAAGCTACTTGGATTTTGTGCCTCTTCCTTGTTCCGTCAGACTCTGGATACTTTTTTCCTAAATTAATCACTAGATTTTCCTTTGTCTGAAAAGAGGACTTTGGACCACTGCGCAACGGTCCACTCCTTTTACTCTTTAGCCAAGGTAATATGCTTCTGATTCACGAGGTTTACGGTTATGGCTTGTTTCCTGGAAATGTCTGTGTGTGGTGGCTCCTGAAGCTCCTAACTCAATCCTCAGTTTCATGTAAATTAAAAATGCAGACATTGGTCTGTGTGCGAGGAGCTTCTGGTAAACCTCAGTTTTGAGACTCTTATCTTCCTCAATGAGTACCGCACAGTCCAGACAAGGCAATATGTTGTTCTTGGCATCTTCTCTGGTAAACTTGATGTTTCTGGGTTGATGTGGTTGGTGAATGCCTCAACGTCTTTGGTTTGGATTTTGACCCAAGTGTCATCCACGTATCTAAACCAGTGAGTGGGTGGAGTGCCAAGGTCTCTACATCCTTCAGGTACATACTGGCCACAATGGGCACACCTATTGTGCACGTCCATGTTTCTGTCGGTCAAAGCTGTCTCTGTACTTGACATATGTGGTTGAGAGACAGAGGTCCAACAAATTACAAATCTGGTTTGGCGTCAGATTGGTCCTGTGTTTCAGTGATGCATTGTGTTCCAGTCCTGACGGTGTTCACTGCCTCTGATGTAGAAATGCAGGTGAAAAGAGACGTGAAATCAAAGGAAGCAATGGTTTCCCCTGGTACAGGTCTCAGGTGTTGGACTTTGGAAATTAAGTCCGTGGAGTTTTGTAGGTGGTGTGGAAAACTTCCAACCAAAATGAATCCAAGATCGCAATGTTGTATGTGACGACATTAATGCTGCTACTTTTCCAAATATGTCTATAGTCCGAGCAATAAATAAAGCTTAAGACCAACTGGAACTGTGCAAAAAAAAAGGATCCAAGTTTATTTTACAACCACTTACAGATGGAAAAAAAATCCCCAAAGTTCACTTACAAAGAACTGCAGTTACGTTCTAATAGGGTAATCAGGTTTCCATAACAAACTTAAACTTGAACACTTTGCTTTTTTTAAAGTGACTAAACCCGTGAGCCCCCTTTTAAGAGGGCTTGAGCTCTTTAGCAACAACAACACGCTTTTAGCTGACTAACTGAGACCGACACACTTAAATGTCCAGATCTTCATCTGAGACTCCTCTACAAAAGTATCTACCAAATATATGATAGCACCCACATTTTCAATTTCAAGAATAAACTCCAACAATTTCAAAAATTGTGCCAAGATGTCTCAACATAGCACAGTATGGGTCCACCTGGATTTTCTTCAATCTAAACATGTATAACTATATATATATAACTATATATATATATATATATATATATATATATATATATATATATATATATATATATATATATATGTATATATATATCAATGGCTTGTTGTATGGACACCAGACTTACCACAGATTTATTGTGTTTATTTCCTTCTTTACAGCAAATGTAAGAAGTTTTGTGTATAAACATCTCAATGTTTTTAGGTGGAATTTATTTTTTGGCCATTTAAATCTCATTTACTCAGGCCCAGAATAATTTAGTCTCAGATTTTCACATCAACATCATCCTCCAGAACCTTTATGTTGTTTGATTAGCAGTTTAGGCATTGCACAAATTGAGAAATGCCTTATAAAGTATGAGTATGCTTTTTTTTTGGAAAATAGACCCTTGAATATATAAATATGAAGATGTGGAAACGCATGTCATCCTGAGTGGTCAGCACGGTGGAGGATTTTTGATGCTGCGCACCTGTTTCTCTTTCAAAGACAGCAGGAACCTTGAAAGAGTGCGTGGCATCATAGACTCTTTGGTAAAGTGAAAGGAGACACAGATGGGTAAGTATTACCATTAGTGACTAAACTGGAGGATCTTAGGTGGACGGCGGTGGAGGATAAGTCATCACTCCAAACCAGTATTTGGGTTTAGCATAGCAGTGGCTCGATGCTCGAAGTAGAGATGAGTTTTCTGGAAACACCGGAGAATTATCCACAAAAGGTCTTGGGAGGTGTAGTGAATTTGTTTACTAGTTGTTGATGATCAGCTGACGAAAGACTGTTTGTCAGTTCCTTTTGTGCTGTGAAATCAGGTGAGTCCGCCCTCACAGAGAAAACCAACAGAGGGTAGAAAACAGGCAACCACCCTAGAGTCTTTTGTCTCAGATAATCCCATGTTGTCCTTTGAAACCCTCAAAGTCTTCTCTCTGGAGCTTTGTGGAGAAAACGAAGTCCTGCCTATGTCTGCATGTCTATGTCTGCATGTATATGTCTGCATGTCTATGTCTGCATGTCTATGTCTGCATGTCTATGTCTGCATGTCTATGTCTGCAGAACCCTAAATGCATGTCTTTTCTCACTGGGGCCAAATGTTCTTCCTGCATTGTTTAATTGGCACAAGAGGAAGTGGGGAACATGTGTTTGTTGGTACAGAACTGTTCACAGCAAGCAAAACCAGTTTTACAGCTAATTTTAAAACGCATTCTGTAAACAAAGTAGAACTAAATGATGCGCACACTTTGCATGTCTGATATTCTTCTCAAAAGACATGGAAGTACCGAGATCTTTTTACATTTGGTTCTTATGACGTAAATGTACAGTAAAGAGTTTACCATTTAACTGGAGGTTTGACCTTTAAAATGCCATTTATTCCCTATTTAAGTTTATGGAGAAGCTTATTAAATCTAGTTTTTAGCCAACAGCAGGAGATGCGTGTTTCAGAAGCACAGTCTGGGTTTGAAACATCTCAGGTTTAAACACTGTACATTCAAGCAGACTCCAACATTCATACGTTTCGACAAGTAAACACACAGGTTGTGTCAGGATCACAAAATGTTTATCTGAGGAACGTTTGGCCTCCTCAGAGCTTTAGGAGTTGACGACCAGACTGCGGAGAAAAGATGAGAATCTGTGACGGCATGAAGGCCATAATCAAGAAAATCTACTGGTTCTTCTCAGTGGAGCCAGCGCCTGTTCATGATGAAGATCTGAATAAATATTCTGAGGCTGAAACACAGAGACACTTTATGGCGCTATATAAATAAAATTGAATTGAATTGAATTGAATTAAATTATGCTGCTGTCGGACGCATACCTGATCCTGTTGTTTTTGGACCTTCAGTTCCTTCATTTCAGGGGAACCCAGCGAGCCGTGAAACAACACCGGAGGTCAGTCACACGAGATGTTGTAATATTATTGTCTGCCTTTGCTGAACCCTTATTTTCATGATTGTATCCATTAGAGTTTTGGCTTGATTTGTCTTGTTTTATGACTTTCATCTGCATGCATTTTGAGCTCAGTCCTTTTCGCCTGGTAAAAGTTTCTCCAGGGATTTCTGTGTCTCGCTGGTGAACACGTTAGCTGCTTCTAGTCGGGCCCGTTTCTACCACTGTTGCCAAGTTATAAGCGACTTTGGGCTTCTTCTTCTTTTTTTTTAAAGTCATTTGTAAATTCTGTGGGTCGCGTGTTGCGTTTTCTTGTGCTTGTTTCTGAAAGTGAAGTTGCTTATTTGGGCTCTAAAATAAGTGACGATAAACACGAGTTATAAAGAGACCCGTTTGCACTGCTGCACTAGACACCGTGGGTATAACCCGCTAAAATATCCCTCCACCTCTCTGTGTTCGCACACTCCTACCCATAGACAAAAAATACCAGACGCCTCCTGCTGGAGCGCCTCCTGCTGGAGCGCCTCCAGCGCCGCCGCCATATTGGCTGGGTCTTTTCTACTCTAGGCTGACATAGAAGCCAACAGGATTAAATGTGCATAGAGTCGTTATGATTTATGTCCCTCTATTCCTGATGCAGAAAGGCATCTACACAGCATGATGCTGCCAACACACTGCAAAAACAGAACTAAAAAATAAGTTAAATTTTCTTGAAATTAGTGTATTTGTACTTGATTTGAGCAGGTAAATAAGATTATCTGCCAATGGAAGGAGTAATTTTACCCCAAAAATAAGATAATTAGATATAATGCTTTTGAAATAAGTTGATGGAGATGACTTCTTCCTATTTTAAGTGCAAAAATCTTATTCCATTGGCAGATTATCTTATTTACCTGCTCAAATAAAGGACAAATACACTAATTTCAAGAATATTTTAACTTATTTTAGTTCTGTTTTTGCAGTGCACCGTGCTTCACTGTTAGAAAGATCCCAGCCAGACGGTGAGCAGGAACGGCGTCTTTTTCCAGAAACCTACCTAGAAATGTCTAGGTACCACCACGATATCCGTCAACTTATATTAAGAGATGCTAAAAACGTTGATTAGTGATGAAAAATTGTGAATAGAATCAAATAAAAACACGGAAAGATGTTTTAGAGTAAATAACTAGTATTGCTTTCAATCTTCTTTACTTGTGTTGCAAGAGTATTTTAGATTTCTTTTTTAAATTGTGGAAAACATTTGAAAAGCATTTGCTTGGAAAGTCATACTTACAATGCAGAAATTGATTGTTACAGTTAAACTTGCTGATCCACTCTGCAAAGGTACGGCTTATAAGGCTGAGTTTACCTAAAACTCTCCAGACTGACGAAGTCTCTTGGAGAACAAATGTAAAGTTTCAACAAAGAACCTGTCCAGAAGACCTGTTCAATTTCTTCATTTCTTTTTTTTTTTTTTTTTACCTGGATTACTAAGATGCATCAGGACAACGTAGAAATATATTTAAGAACCTAAAAAACACTGAAAATAAACAACAAAATTGGATTTAGTTTTTTTCTGGGGTTGTTAAAACTGTTTGGTTCAAGGTCTTTAACGGCCTTTTCTTATACTTATGCTTCTTATGCTTTTTTTTTTTTTTACAAACCTTATCTACGCTGAGTTAGATAAAGGCTGTCACTGAAAACAGGAAGTCAACTTGATACTGGAAACAAAATAAAAGAAGCATAGAGAGGTTGGGGATTTTTTTTTTAACATCAATCCTTTTGTACTTGACTGCTTGCATGCAAGGCAGAAGTTTAGCAGAGCTACTTTGGCATTATCTGATCATTTCAAAGGTTCCTTCCTGACCTTTTATCAGTTGGTTCAACTTTTAGTCCTCCTACTGGTTTACAATGTTTTAAACCTTAGACAGCCTAGGTGCACACAGAATTATCTGCATATCTTTAGCACAAGAAGCCATCACTCTGGCTTTTCCCTTCTTGCTTCATGTGCAAGCTTTAGAAAATGAAAAGCAAAAAGATGCTTTAAATTTAAACTTTTGAACTTAACTTGGCCTGAATGTGTGCTTTCATGGACATGCTATTGTCAGTCTGGGTTGGTTTATATCAACTTATTTCAGAAGTCATATTTTTGATTATAAATATAAAGAGGTATTATGCTCTCTTTTAGGTCTTAAAATAATCCAGTGAGATGGATTATTTTAAATCTGACATACCTGGGCTTTTTTTCTTTGTCCCTAACCTAAATGAAGGAAAAGCAGATGGTACAGTTTCTCATGAGCAGTACAGCTAAAAAAAAAAAAAAAAAAAGACAACCATGGTTATCCCGCAGAGATTGCAACGATTAACTGACTGCAAAAACAAGTCAACAGGAAATGGTATGTGTCAATTTTGATTTCTGATATCATCATAAAAAATTGTACTAGTTGGAAGATAAACTTATGTTTGGTGTTATATTAAATATTCCTTACCATGCAATTACAAAAACGATGTAACTACTTCGTAGCAACAAAGCAAATCTGATTATTAACGCTCAACCTGTCTATATGATTAAACTGACAATATATTTCTGCATATAAGTTGTATGTTGTTTGTCTTAAAAAGTGCCAAGAGGTAGAGTCAGAATTGTCTTTAATCAGCAAGTTTATGACACAAAAAAAGGCATTTGACTGTGATTCCACCTTCTCCTAATGACAACCTTTTACATTTTACATAACGTGGCACCAAAGGAATAGTTGAGCTTAAATTCAGGCTGTACCAATTTGAAACAATAGCTTCTGAAGAGAAAGCAAAAGTGAAATGCATGACCAGACCAAATATGTTGCCTGAGTTGTTTTGTGGGAAGTAGTGATAACTGATCACTTAGTTACATATTAAATAAAAGAAAACAGTGATTCCATCAAGTTCCAGGATTTTATTTAGACAGAGAGCAGAGATAAAGTAATTACACCCCTGACTAGGCCACAGCCCTGGTCTCCTCAGACTCTGAGCATATTGCTATACCGGCTGCATATATCACCTCACAATCCAAACATTTACAAGCATGCACAAAGGTAAACTTAGAACCAAAGCTATAATGTTTCTATTCACACTTAAACAACCTATTTCTGAGGAATTTAGTTCCTTAAGTGACCGACTACTGCATCCTAGATGCACAAAGGAGCGTTATTGCAGATCCTTCCTCCCAGCAGCTGTTAGACTTTAGGACCATCGCTGCTTCGATAAAGCTCAATAAGTGCTTCATCTTGTAAATAGTCTGCCTGTTTGTATTATGCATAAATATATTTGCACAATTTGTCGATTGTTTTAAATCCCCCAACTCAGTAGCACATTTATTCAATATGAGTTTACATTTTTTAAATAACTGTACATTATTTTTTCTTAGGTTGGGTTTAGAGCTGAAATTCTGAAGGATTATGTTCACAGAGACTGAACACATGTGGTTGCCTTAATGATGTCAAAGAATAATTAACAAGTCTGCTCCAAAAGAGGACAATGCAGGACTAGTTATTAAATCAGGACTACTAAAATTGAAGAACCTAGTTGTATTAAGAACACTATTAGTTTTGCATAGAGCAAAATATGGCCTATTGTCACCAGGGGTCCGTTCTTCGTACGTTGCTTAAAACATCCAAGATCAAATGACACATCCAAGATGATTTCATCTGGCTAATCCTGATCCGGCTAATTGGGTTCTTCCAACACACCTGTTGTTTACGATTAGTATGACTGGATTGAGTTATCTGAGACAACTGCGCGTTCATGCGTTTGTTTAAAAGGGGAAATGTATCGATAGTAGAAACAATGATCAGCAGTGCTGCTATTGGCTGTTCAGCATGGCCAAAGAACGCCCACAGTTTTTCTCCCAAGCAGAACACGAGCTTAAAGGTTATGCCGAATTTAAGTTATTAATTAAAACACCTAAAAATCTGTTAAAGCCAGGAGAGAGGGCTGGCAAAAAACAGCAGACAAATTAATGTGTAAATACTGTCCATGATAGATGTTTCTATCACTTTCTACAGTATGAATTTTTGCATTTTAATAATCTCATATTTACTTTGTTCTTTTATATCAGAGCCTCCACTGGACCCACTAGAACATGGGGGCAAGTAAAAGTGAAATACAAGAATCCATCCATTTTCCAAACCGCTTATCCCTCATGGGGTCGCGGGGGTTGCTGGTGCCTATCTCCAGCGTTCACTGGGCGAGAGGCAGGGTACACCCTGGACAGGTCGCCAGTCTGTCGCAGGGCAACACAGAGAGACAAACAGGACAAACAACCATTCATGCACACACTCACACCTAAGGACAATTTGGAGAAGCCAATTAACCTAACAGTCATGTTTTTGGACTGTGGGAGGAAGCCGGAGTACCCGGAGAGAACCCACGCATGCACAGGGAGAACATGCAAACTCCATGCAGAAATACCCAGGGGTGTACTCGAACCCAGGACCTTCTTGCTGCAAGGCAACAGCGCTACTCACTGCGCCACTGTGCAGCCCAAATACAAGAATATTCTACAAAATGGTAGCCTTTAATTATTACACTGTATTTTAAAAAGGCACTTGTTATGTCAAGAGATCCAAATTTCGGTGTCATTTCTTAGACACGAGAAGTAAAGGACACGTGCAAACTGGGAATTTTAACAAAACAAAAAAATCTTTATCCATAAAAAATGAAAATTTTCCTTTTCCAAGTCATCCACAGTTTACACGGTAAAACTGTATTGCTCCGTGGCTAGATAATCCATCCATAGTTTTTTCTAATACAATATACGGCTCGACAGGAAGCAAGCCTTTCAAAGTAAACTAAACTTCACAATAAAATGGCCCGAACAAATCTTCTTACTGAATATGATAAAAAGAAAAAGAAAACTATCATACAAATAACTTAAATATTTTAGATTTATGGCGCCAACACCACTTTTTCCTCTTTAAAAGCCACTGTTAAATGATGTTTGTCTGTTTATAACAGCCACCAAGAAAAATCTCTCTACAATCACACTGTCGCGCTGCGCTAAAGGATCCTGTCTATTGCGCAATACGCGATTAATTTGAAAAAGTCTGCAAATTATTCTTGCACCTTCCGCAACAGGTTGCAGTCGTAAAAATGGACATGGCTACGACAGACTTCCCTATCTCCTCCGTTTATACAGCCATGATCTAATCTTGTTTACATGAAATAAGCCTGCTCTGGAGCAGGTTTAAGCTGGCGCACATGTTGCTATGACAACAAGTGCAGGAAGTCTTTCGAAGAACCAAACGATCCAAGATCATGCCAAATCGTCAACAATGAAATCCTGCTAACTGAGTTAGCGACGTACGAAGAACGGACCCCAGGTCTGCAAACTCTTTTTTACTGTAAACAGTAAAACAAGCAGAAGGAAAAGGAACTTTAAAAATCCTTTGGCAAAGACCATAATCAAACAAATGTGTGTCTCTGTGGCTGGAAAATTATTTAAAATGTTGTTCAAATATTATTTAGTTTAAATATAAGTACAAATTAAAAATCTTCAAATTATTTCAAAAGGAAAGTCAAACATTCCGTCCGTCCGTCTTCTTCCGCTTATCCGGGGTCGGGTCGCGGGGGTAGCAGCTTCAGTAGGGAGGCCCAGACGTCCCTCTCCCCGGCCACTTGGGCCAACTCCTCAGGAGGAACCCCAAGGCGTTCCCAGGCCAGCCGGGAGACATAGTCCCTCCAGCGTGTCCTGGGTCTTCCCCTGGGCCTCCTCCCGGTGGGACGTGCCCGGAACACCTCTCCAGGGAGGCGTCCAGGAGGCATCCTGACCAGATGCCCGAGCCACCTCAACTGGCTCCTCTCGACGTGGAGGAGCAGCGGCTCTACTCTGAGTCCTCCCCGGATGACTGAGCTCCTCACCCTATCTCTAAGGGAGAGCCCAGACACACTACGGAGAAAACTCATTTCAGCCGCTTGTATCCGGGATCTCGTTCTTTCGGTCATGACCCAAAGCTCGGACCATAGATGAGGGTAGGAACGTAGATCGACCGGTAAATCGAGAGCTTCGCCTTTTGGCTCAGCTCTCTCTTCACCACAACGGATCGGTACAGCGCCCGCTTCACAGCAGACGCTGCACCAATCCGCCTGTCGATCTCCCGCTCCATCTTCCCCTCATTCGTGAACAAGACCCCAAGATACTTGATAGATAGATAGATAGATAGATAGATAGATAGATAGATAGATAGATAGATAGATAGATAGATAGATAGATAGATAGCATGTGAAATGTAAATTTTTTGTTATCTTTTTGTTCTCAAGTGTTTAAGCAATGCTGTCTTATTTATGTTTTCTTTTAGAAGTACTCGTATTCTTCTTTGTGTGGAAGGTGTTGTTGTCATTGTATTTATTGCATTCATGGATTGTGACCGCCTTAGTAAGATTACATTACTACGGAAAAAAGAATGAATAAATACATAAATAATAATAAAAAACATCAAAAGCATGAACACACATTTTATTCCTGAACCTTTGCTTTACATGTGCGGTAGCCATATTGAATGTTAAGTTTGGGGAGACTTGAGGACTTTCAGCTTTCCAACTTGGACGTCGGTGCTAAATTTAAATTTAAATTTAATTTAAAACTGGAAGGTTTGAGCAGAAAGAATGCATGGATCACGATTAGGTTTGGTCTTTGCAATGGATTTGTGTTAAAAACTGGTCCTGCATATCCTTCAGGGCTAAAAATATCACCTTTTATTTCGCAAGACATCTTGAGCTGCTGCAAATTAAATCCCAGGACCGTTTTACAACAATAAATCCCACGCTAAGCTGTTAAAGTAAGTTTTATGAACTCTTGTTAAACCGCCACTAAACACCGGCTTTATCTGTGTCAAAGTCATGACACATTATGCCCTGCTGCATTTCTGAAAAGCTCCTTTCAGGATTCCTGTCAGCACACCGCCCACCCCTACACGCACATGCCAAAACTTGTACAAATGTCTCAGCGCTGCTTGTTTTACCTGAAGAGAAACTACCAGGAATACTTTCTGAACCCTCTTCAGTTTCTCAATGCAAGGATCAAGAGGGCTGTAACTTACCTAAATGGAAGAAAAAAAAACATATATTGATGTATATGTTGCGGCCCTAAAACACAAACATGTTCTCACTAAAGCTAAAAATCTTAACAAATTGCTTTTTTTTACCTTAAAATATGTTCTTGTTTAAATTTGATCATTCCCTCTGGTATGTGATTCTGTTGGACGTTTTAGCGTGGGAACAGACTTGGCTGAGCTCCTGCCTGTTATTCACATCTACCTTTGACAGCCTGTCCAACTGGAGATGATTACCAGCAACACGTTGAAGCTAAATGCCAGAAAGTGTGGTAGGGGGCGGCATCATTGGACGGCTTCCAGAGACTTACTGATTTAATCACAGTATATGAAGGTGGCTAGTCCTAACACCTTGCCACATTATCACTGTTTCTATATGTTACTCAATAATGTGTTTTTGTTTTTCCATGTGGATAGGTTTTAAAGTATTTCTGATCTGTCTGGTATTTCTTATCAGGACAGCTTTTACTCTCAGCTGTTAAAGAAATCTGATACAAGTGGGGAGATAAGTGAGATAAATCTGAGCTCAAACGGAGAGAGCGCAGTTTTGCATTGCAGAAGCAAAAACATAAAAGCATCAAGCTGAGAATCTTGTGCTTTTCGCTGTGGCTGTTAAAACGGCAGGATTTTCTGATTCTGATGAATCATTACAAGACGTTTTCCTCATGTAATGCCACATATATTCACTTTAATCCAAGTTAAAACACACAAAACATAAATAAAAGAACGACTAAATAACTAAATACAGATCTACAAACACGCATACACTGAAATGCATACTTTTATGAAACATATCTTGTGTCTCTTATAGTGTTCAGTTTTCTCAAGTTCAAACCTGCCTTCAAGGTATGGAGAGTCTGATTAGGGGGAAACGGAGTTCAGGGATGCATTTTTTTTTAACATTTGCTTGGTTACCTCCTTCACTTCGAGCCACAGTTTTCAGAGAAGTTAAAAAGGATTAAAAGAAGCTCATCATACAAAGCTATCAGCAGAAGAGTGTAAAAGTATTCCACAGAAGCCAAAAAGTATTCAAACCCCTGACAGATTTAGCTTTGAAAATAATTTCTGTTCAACCAAGAAAGCCATCTTTCAGAAGATAATAATAAAAACAATTCAGCTTTTATTGTTAATATTGTATCTGCTGGTAACAAAGAGGACCGACGTCCTATTTAATATTTTTTTTCTTTAATCATGCTGTTTGTCATGTGCTGACTCAACATTCGCTCATCCATCCAGTTTATCAGAACCTCATTTAGACAATAGTCACCAATTTGCCTTAAACCGCTTCCGATCGTAATCATCACACTAATGACGGTTGATAATTATCCTATAAAAGTCAAATATTGCACTGGAAACATTTTGCCACCATACAAGGCACAGTTATGCCTAATTACGGCTATAGTTAGCATGCTAATTACCTAAAATTCATATGTGCTGGATTCAAATTTAAACCATGCAGTTAACTTAGCATCACAGGGCAAAGGTTTTAAAGATAACAGAAAAAAACCCTTTACAGAATTTTAAAAAACAAAACTATTGTGGCAGTAATATATTTATGATTAAATAATAGCTAAACAACAACTGTAAACCGTTAGGAAATGGAATAAAATTGTAAAAAAAATGTATTTCAAAGAGATTACAAAACAATCTGCGAGCTGGCGATTAACATTAAAGTAAGTCTCAATTAAAGCATATCAAATAAAAACGTGTGGAATCATGGAAAGTCCCAGTTCAGTCAGACAAGGCCTACGTGTGATAAGGCATCACATGTACTTCCTTTTTCATTTTGACCCAAAGTGATTGCTGTTATTAAAGCAGGAAAACCTATTATTGTGCAATTCTGTCCATGGATGTACATTCTGTTCACTGTGGGTGAACATACAGTCATGAAACTAATTATTACACCACCCTTGTTTTTTCTCCAATTTCTTGTATGTTTCATTCCCCGGTGCAACTAAAGGGACATTTCTTTGGACAAATAAAATGATAAAAGATTAATTCAAGAGATGATATCTCGACAATTTCCATGGTTTTCTTGAAAATAACCAAAATTTATGAAATTCTTACATCAATAGCTGTGGCATTGTACTATTTCCATGCTTTCTTTTGTCAGTTTTAGTCACATGATACACACACACTGCAAAAACGGATCTAAAAACAAGTCAAATGTTCTTAAAATTAGTGTATTTGTCCTTGATTTGAGCAGGTAAATAAGATTATCTGCCAATGGAATGAGTATCTTTGCCCCTAAAATAAGAAAATTAGACATCCTGCACTTGAAATAAGATGGAGATAAGTTGTTCCTATTTTAAGTGGACAAATCTTATTCCATTGGCAGATTATCTTATTTACCTGCTCAAATCAAGGACAAATGCACTCATTTAAAGAAAATGTGACTTATTTTTAGTTCTGTTTTTGCAGTACATGGGTTAGTACTTGATTGCATAACCAATATTTTTATGATTGTTACGATAAAACAAGGGTGGTCTAGTGTTTTTTTTTTTTTTTTTTTTCATGACTGTACATGTAGCCTCTCAGGCAGTAGAGCAAGAGACGTGTCTGTAGTTTGAAGCCAGCCAGAAGATGATCAGGGAGCTCTGACCTGAGGAAAAAGAACCAACTGCTCCCTAGCGGCCGCTTGGTGTACTGCACCCTGGCGGGCAGCCATCATTGTGCTGATAATCTCTTTTTCAAACAGAGAGACAAAGAGGTGATGATTAATAGACGTGATGCCTAACACAACAAGCTAAGTCTTGTCCTTTTCAGTTTGCGCCGGTTTTCTTCACCCCCAATGTGTCAGAGTGACAGGAAAACATCAGGAACATCTGTGTGACAGGTGAGGTGTGTAATCCCAGGAACAGCCTTCCCTCAATCTCTCCTTCATTCATTCCTCCGGTCCGTCTTATATCACTGCTATATGAAGAAATGCGTTCATAAATGTGTTTCTGTTCCTAATGACCCTTTCAACTGATTGTGTTTCATAACTAAACTATTTAATCTTTCAATCTTCAAAGAGAAGGAAACTTTTTAAAAGGACACTCACCAATTGGATGCTAACGAGCGGTTATCAAAGCGCTCTAATTGCTCTGTGGTCTTTCTTTTTACAGATGGACACAGATCTCGGTGTAAATGTTCTTTATTTCCTGCTCTAACTTTATTAATTGGTGGTAATACAGAGACTTGCTGCCCTCAGTCGATCCCCTAGTTTAAGCTCTGATCCTGGCAAATTCTGGAGAGCGCCGGTAAAATTTGATTATAACTTTAGGGCGGTTTTAAAGTGTCCGCGTGTTTAGACAACAAATACATTTTAATGTTGTGGATACTTTATTGCCCTAAAATACCATTAAGTTCAGGAAATAGATTCCTTTAACTGAATTACCGGTAATGGGTTCTTCATGCGGCTCATGTTACAGTCGATGGTGTCATTGTTGAGGGTTTGTGTTTGTTTCTGTGGCAGATAATTTCCTCCTTTCCCCTCTGTGTGTGAGCTAAGAGGCCTTTTAAAAACGCTGCTAATAATTGATGAAGAAAAAAACCAAAGAACTGATGACCTCATACGCTTCATGGTTCCAGCTCATAAATCACAGCATTCTTTTGGTTCTCATATGACGTTTATCTAGATGGAAAACAAGACACAGCAGCACAGCACAAGCAATTTCACTGAGACTACAAAAGTTAGCAAAGGGCTAAAACGACCGGGCAAAGATGACTGTTCTTCCTCCAAGATTGGCATTTACTCATCTTCACGGCAGGTGTGGCACTTTTCATTGCAACATTTCGATTCACAAGAATTAAGAGTTGTTTTGAAATGATGCACGGCTTATGCAAATCAGACACATTACGGGTCAATGATTCTGCCCTGCTTTCAGCTGAGGGTGCGTGTTTATGTTGAAATACTCTTGGATCATCTTGGATCGTTATTTTTTTTTACGTGTCTGCATGTCTGTAAGCGTTTTTGAACCGTCGACTGAGCGGCAGAGGATCTTCTGGCCCCCACAGCAGTGAATCAAAGCGGTCGTCTTCGTCCGCCTCGTCCTCTCTCGCCTCCTTCGTCTCGTCCCGTCGGCCTGAAGCCACCTGACCCGTCAGCTTCTGAAGCTCCTGTAAGATGACCAGAACATCCAGTGTGTCCCGGGAAGCCTTCAGGGTCGCCGGGTTAAATGGGAAAGTCCGTATGAAGCCTCCGACTCTGGTTGGAGGAATATGTTGCCCAGTCAGAACTACAGGTCCCTGAACATGGACCCTCTGACTCCCTCTGTGAATTAACATGTAACATGAAACAGTAAGTTTTTGAAAAATTAACAATTTCTTGAAATTTGGCCAAACCCACATTTTTTTTTAACTTACAATATATTTAAAACAGCATAAAAATTACTCCACTTAAGATACTAGACTCAATCTGTATACTCTTATAGAGTCAGGACTCTTTAGCCAAAGCAGACGTGCGTCAGCGTTCGGCACGATAAGTGCTGTCTGAATAGTCAGTAAGAAAGGAGGTAGGAAAAGGAGCCTGTATGCTTCCTATCGTGGCTAGTCTGGCCCTGGAACCCCACAACGTCCCTTTCTGGTGCTAAGAACCCTTAAGGTATCCCATAATCCTTTGCGTGACATGACGTATCATCACAGCCCCCTCATGGAAAACAACGACAATATCCGGAGAGAGGAGCACGCACTTTATAGTTCATTTTTGAAAGGCTGTAGGCCGGATTTGACTAGAATCATCCAATGTGTGTTTCCGTCACGCTAAAGGCTGTCCGAATTTGGCAAAGCCGTCCGGAGCTCCTTTCCTCCCCATGATAGAGTTCTTAGATAGCCCCCATAGATAGATAGACCTCATGAAAGGTCACGAAACAGGAGCTAGGAGCTATAATTAAGGGTATTCAGATGGAGCCATAGTTTTCCTTCCTTCTTTCCTTAATTTCCTCCTTTTTTTCCATATTTCTTCCTTTCACCTTTCATCATTTAATCTTTCCTTCCTTCCTTCCTTCCTTCCTTCCTTCCTTCCTTCCTTCCTTCCTTCCTTCCTTCCTTCCTTCCTTCCTTCCTTCCTTCCTTCCTTCCTTCCTTCCTTCCTTCCTTCCTTCCTTCCTTCCTTCCTTCCTTCCTTCCTTCCTTCCTTCCTATATTTGCTCCTTTTTCCTTTCATCATTTGTTCTTTTTTATTCCTTTCCTTCCTTTCCTTCCTTTGTTCCCTTTTTTCTTCCTTCCTTCTTTTCCTTCCTCATTCCTTTCTTTAATTTCCTTCCTTAATTTCCTTTCCTAATTGATTTTCTTCTTTCCTTTCTTTATTCCATTCTTTTTTCTATATTTGTTCCTTTTCCCTTCATCATTTCTTCTTCTTCCTTCCTTCCTTCCTTCCTTCCTTCCTTCCTTCCTTCCTTCCTTCCTTCCTTCCTTCCTTCCTTCCTTCCTTCCTTCCTTCCTTCCTTCCTTCCTTCCTTCCTTTTTCCTATATTGGTTCCTTTTTCCCTTCATCATTTGTTCTTTTTTCTTCCTTACTTATTTCCTTCTTTTTTAAATTTCTTCCTTTGTTCCCTTTTTAATTCTAATTTTTTTACTTTGTTACAGCTTTCCTTCTTTCCCGCTTTCACTCCTCTCCTTTCTTCCTTAGTTCCTTATTTTTTTCATTTTCTTATTTCTAATCACTCAACTAAAACTACTGAGTATTCTAATATTCTATAATAGTCATATTTAACATGATATCAGTCCAAGGAGCCGTAAAGACAGCATAAGAACCAATTTGAGGAGTTTTCTCATGGGTCAGTGATTCTAAGGTCGCTTCAAAAACAGAGCACCAATAACATTTGAGTATTACTGGGATGAACATGAGGGCAAAAGTCCAAAGAAAATTTGCAAAGACATTTTGGAAGCCGTAAGGAATGAAGGCCACTTCAGCAAATTACAAGAACGTCTGGCTTCTTGGTAAGAAGAGTCAGTACCTGTGGATGTTTGGGAACCTCGAGGAATCTGTAGATCGTCTGAATGTTGACCTTCTGCTCCTGGTGTCGGGTACCGAGGCTGCGACCTCGTTTTCTCCTGACAGCTCAGTTTCAGCTACTGTTTCAGTGTTGTCTCGGTTTGTGACCTCAGTAACCCGAGGGCCATATTTCATCTGGTGCGATGAAAGAGCCGGACCTCCTTTCGCCGCAGCCATGTTTGTCTTTGAGTATGAGCCGAGTATCCAGTTTAAGGCCTGACCGGTGCGGGTTTCACCTGCTGCGGTGTTAGCTGCTCTGTACCTGGCCCCGACAGGTGGAAGGTGTCTTTGGTACGCAGCGAGAGAGTCCCGCTGGCTAAACTCTGTTTGACTTATCTTTCCATGTCGACTATGGCCAGGATTTTTTATTTTTCCTCTGAAGGTTGTGTTCTTTCGTCTTGGGGAGCAAAGGAACGGGCACTGAGAGGTTGACATTGACATTTCTTTGTGTCTGATAAGCTCTGTCCCTTAATCTGTCGGCTGATGTGTAATTCATCAAGTCAACCAGATCGCTGATCAGCCCCTTCTTCACTACGACGTCCGTTTGGCACTCCAGAGTCAGCGAGGGACTGTGGTTGACCTCCAGGAGCCAGGGTTTAAACTCGCTGTCAACGAGGACGTCAAAGCCGAAGAGCTGCACACAGTTTGGACAGGACGGTACGGACGGAGCGATAGCGAGGAGGGTCAGCGTCACCATGTTGCTGATCCTCTGCCACAGGAAGAGCTCGTTGATGCCTTGACCCTGAAGGAAATGCCTGAACTTGCTGATGGTCCACTTGCACCCTGGACCCACCTGTCCTTTCGGGGTTTTATAGAAGGGACCGCCCTTATTGATGCTGGTGTTGGTGAGGTGAGCGTACACGTTGGACAGGGATGAGAGGTTGTATTTCTCAGTGGCGAAACGCACCAGCACCTCCTGATGGATGTAAACAGTCAGTGGGTGGAAGCTTTTCACACACACGTAAATCCTCAGGTCGAACTTGTAGCCTGATATCAGCAAAGGGCTGCTGACGTACCGCTGTACGATCACAGGGCAGTCGTAAACCAAGTCTTTCAGGTCACGGAAGAGGAAAATCCCTCGACCTCTGGAGAGGTCCACAGGCTTACAAATCCAGCAGGCGGTGCGATCTCTGGCAGGAAGCAGTCTGTTGTACTCGGCCAGGAATCGAGTATACTCGTTGGGAAGGATGAAGGTGGTCGGACTGAAGTCATAGAGAGCCGAACCGAATGTTGCCCTCATTCTCCTCAGGTTGCGCACCAATAAGTCCTTTCATAGGAAGTCAAGAGAAAAGAATTAAATTTTTTTTTTTTATAATTTTTGTTCACAAACTTTATGCATTTAGTTTCGATTTAACATTTTTATACAGACTAACAACAGTTAGTATTGTTAATAAATCATATAATCACTGTGGCCTAGAGGTGCAAATACATAAATGCACTGTAAACTCCCCAAACACAAAAATAAGGCTAATGCACAAAACGGAAAAAATGCAGCAAAAAAGAAACGCTGCAATCGCAGAAATTAGAGACACGCAAAGTCTAAACATGCACAAAACATATGCAAAGAAAAAAATGCTGAAAAAAACATTCACGTGTTTATCAGCTCACATTTGGACTATTGTAACGCCTTATATACTGGACTTAACCAAACCTCTATAACTTTACAACTTGTGCAGACTGCTGCTGCTCGGCTTCTCACCAACAACCACATCACTCATGTTCTTTATTAAGATAAGATAAGATAGTCTTTATTAATCTCCCATTGGAGATTGTTCTCTCCGTTGGCCTTCGGTTTGGCTCAGAATTCAAAATCCTGTTGTTTGGCTATTTGTTCTGTTTGGCCTTTCATACATGAGAGTTATGAGTCCTTTTCAAATTTTAACTGAATTACAGTTATATGTACAGCTGATTTATTTATTTATTATTACCATTTCTATTTCTGTTTTTAATTCTCTACAGCCCTTTGATCAATCTGTGGTTGTTGTAAAGCGCTTTAGAAATAAAATTTGATTGATTGAACATCATTTTCCTGTTTTTCTGAGCTATGAACTCACTAATTGAACTTCATACAGTCTGATATTACGTTAAAGAAGCCCCTTTGACTTAAATATTCTGTAGCACAGTAGTGGCAGCAGCTCGTAAAGACTGCTGGTCCTGTTGGCTTTTCTATTATCTACTACGCCTACTAGTGAATATTTGGCGTGTAAGCTATACAAAGAACAGCAATTGATCATCTAAGCTCCAATATATCTCAAAACATCACCTTTCGGCAGATCCCAGCGGTTTTGGGATGGTGATTGAGGCGCTGCCATGGCAGCAGGCTGTGATATTCTGGGAATGCAGACGCCCGCCAGTAGAGGTTCCAGTCTTCCTCCTCGCGCTTCCTGCCATCGTATTCTTTCCATCCCCGTTCCAGGAGCACTTCCCTCACCAGCTGTGGACCTCTGTCCTGCAGCCTGAACACCAGCGATGCAGCCATGCAGCTTCAGTAACTGCAGCAAAACAGGAAAGAGACGCTTAATCTGAGATTAATGCAGGATTGTTATATTAGGATATAAAATGCATTAAAGTCCATGTAACCAATGGCGCCACCAGGGAGTGGCCAGGGGTGGCCACGCCCCCCGTACCGTGTCCTGGCCACCCCACTAGCCAGTATAAATTGTAGTAGCATCAGTTTAGCATTTTATCCCATGATGCACAGCCAGCCGCTCTTCTCAAACTTCTATTGCACGTTTAATTTTGTCCGCCAGTATCTACTTTCTACGGAGCCCTAGAGGGGTCATCGCAAAATGTTTTGCATGTTGAGAGAATGTGCGCTCGTTTTACTAAATCGTGTGCACAAATTACTATATTGTGCTCTCGTTTTACTATAGTGTGAGCTCATTTTACTAAATTGAGCTCTCATTTTAAGCATAGTAAAACGAGGGCACAATTTAGTGAACATGGTTATAGAACATTGTGTGCACGATCTACTTAAACGTGGCCACCATATGTAAAACGTGCACTCAGTATTGTCTTGACACATGTAAACATGAGCACGTTATAGTATATTCGAGATCTCGATCTACCAAGACGCACCCACGAATAATTAAAACGTGTGCTCGTAAAAGTTTTATTAATTCGAGGACTCAATTAAAAGAAAACGTGCTCACGTTTTATTAATTTGAGTGCTTAATTAAAGGAAACGTGCTCACAAATTATCACGACCTGAAAAAAAATATCACTTAAAGTGAGCTCTCCCTGGCTCCGTAACTTTCCCCTAATAATTGTTTTGTTTTTCAATAAATGAATAAATGTACACCTTATTCCTAATATAATTACACAATGAAAAGGAATCAAACAATAAACCTAAATATGTTAGTAGGCGTTTACTTCAGTCTTTTAAGATAGTTTTCTACAGGCAGCTTAACTACAACAGTAGAATAAAATCCTGAAATTATGGCTTTTAGTTTCAGTGCCACCCCAAGAGTTAAAGTGGCTCCATATGAAACATTTCTGAAGGCGCTACTGCATGTAACACACAATTTATTTCAAAAAGTGTAAAGTAAAGCTGCTCCTTCCTTGGTCTGAGGTCAAGAATTTCAATGGAGGTCAAAGGAAGTTTTAACATCTGGTAGATGAGAAAAAAACAAGACGTTATTGTGATTAACATGTAATCTGGATACAATCATACACTCATAAAGCACAACACTGGTAAAAGTAAAAACCTCAGCGATGTTAAGTGACATTTAGCATTTACAAACACACGGTTAACATTTAACCCAGCATGGCTGCTCTCTCAGCTGCTTGTGTTGTAAATCTGAGACGCACGGCCAAACAAACCTGACACTTTGTTGACCCGTCAGCACTGAGGGAAGGATCAGACTGCATCATCCAAACTCTTTAAATTATCCATTAGCTGAAAATATTTACTGCATTTCAGACTGATGCTTACAAACACTAATAATCACCACAGACATCACTTATGCTAGATTTTAGATCTCTTATCCCAGATTTAGG
Source organism: Fundulus heteroclitus (assembly GCF_011125445.2). Lineage (NCBI taxonomy): Eukaryota > Metazoa > Chordata > Actinopteri > Cyprinodontiformes > Fundulidae > Fundulus > Fundulus heteroclitus. The sequence continues at coordinate 984,117 of NC_046375.1, forward strand.
CATAAGATATTCTCTTATTCTTGTATCAGTTACAGGAAAATAATAGATTAGGCCAAAACATCCAAAAGTTTTAGTTAATTTTCAAAACAAAAACATATCAGTTCATCTTACCCCAAAATTAGCTGCATAAGCTCACAGTAAAAGTCCTTCTCTCCTTTTGTCCTTTCTTTCAGAGCTCCTTAGAGAGGTGGTGACACGCTGCCGGCTCTTTGAGCTCCACCTACACACAAAATGAGGCATCAGCTGTCTGAATAATGTCAGAGTCTGATGGTCAAAGCGGCTGCGTTCAATATACCGACACATGTTGGAGTGCTTTAAGCAGGGGCGGTTCTAGACAGGGGCCTACGGGGGCCAGTGCCCCCGTAGAACTGGTCTTCGCTCCTGTTATGGCCCCTGCACTAAAGACATATTAAATGAATTTCTTACAATGATATATGCCGACAAAGATAGTGTAACTAATTGGCCACTTGGACCAATTGTATGTTTTATCTTTACAGTTTTACTCTAACAATAATTTAAAAATGAAGCTGTTTCACATTTAGCTCCAGCCGTATTGAGATAAGATCAGAGGGTCTACAACCTGAGCCACAAATGGCTCACTTAATATTTTAAACAATTAAATATTCACCTTTTTAGTTTTTTTCCCCCAATCTTTTGTTCTGTGCCCCCATGAAAAAACAGTGGCCCGAGCCTGGCCCCCTTGCTAAATTTGGCGTAGACCCGCCACTGGCTTTAAATGAAGGAAAGTTGGGAGGAAAATGCTCTAAAGGCAAAAGGTGCAGGGATACATGCACTGCAAAAGGGGAACTAAGAGTAAATAGTTGATTTACCCTTGATTTGAGTAGGTAAATAAGATATGCCAATGGAATGAGTATTTTTACCCCTAAAATAAGATTAGATCTACTGCACTTGAAATAAGATGGAGATGAGTTTTTCCTATTGTAAGTGCAGATTATTTAAACTTGCCTGCTCAAATCTAGGACAAATACACTCTTTTCCAGAATAAATGTCTTACATTTAGTTCCCTTTTTGCAGTGTGCAATGAAAACCATTTGCTCCCTCACAGATTTCTCTCTTTTTTTCATTGCCACAAATAAATTTTAATACCAGGCAAAAGGTATCCGGAACAAACAAAACAAACCCTTTTCATATGATAGATGTCATCTGTTGATTAAAAAACAGCTATCCATATCAGCCTGCATCCTGGACACTGCAAAAAGGAACTAAAAGTCAAATTTCCTTGAAACAAGTTTTTAGCAGGAGAACAAGATTATCTGCCAATGAAATAAGATTGCGGGACTTAAAATATGAACTCATCTCCATCATCTTATTTCAAGTGTAGTATATAAAATTCTTATTTTAAAGGTTAAAAATACTCCATTCCCTTGGAAAACCATCTTATTCATCTGCCCAAATCAAGGGCAATTACACTCATTTCAAGATAATGTTGCTTACATTAGTTCCGTTTTTGCAGTGGGTGAAAAGATGCAGCTCAGGGCATCCTGTAATAAGGTACTTTTCTCACTAAGAAAAAAAGAAATCTCTCATTTCCTTCCTCGGAGTCACTTTCAGCAACATCTGAATCGCTCTAAGGCTAAGACTCTAGGCAGGAATTTTTAGGCTAAGACAGAAGTTCTGAGAAACTTGGTGAATTCGGGTACAGGTCAAACTCATCCATGTTCAGTGGCTCTTAATGTGCCACTGAACCGCCTCATTCCATTCCCAGAGAAGCTTGAATCTCTTTGCAATCCTCTCAAAGCTGCAGTTATTGCCGTTGCACATTTCTCCCCCACCCCAGAGAAAAATTCCTCCCACTCATCTACAAATGCTTGGAAACGGCACCGTGAACAACCAGGCTCTTTGGGTCAACGACCGCCTTCCAGACAGCCGTCTGGTCTGCAGCCTTTATTTTGGCTGTTCATCGTCTGGACGCCATAATCACAAATTAAAGACTTGACAAATTCCACCCCATGTTTGATGAGTTTCATTTTCAGAAATTTAATTTTCCCTTTATATTCAAATTCTGTGAGCTGCACCTTTGCAATGCTTTGTGCATGTAGCCGTTTCTTCTGGAAAAGTGGAAGTATTGAAACTCAACTCCTCCCCTTTTAATCTTAATTCCCCCCAAAAGTTTTCCTGAAGACTCCAAAATGAGTCGTTTAGCTCCTATTAATTCTGAAGTGAATAAACCTGGCAGATTAGCAAAGATTGGTTTTAGTCATAAAGATCTCATTTCAAAACTACACCTGAAAAAGAACAGGAAGTGCATATAAACAAAGTTTCATTTATGCGGGAAGCTTTTTGTGAAATCCGGTGTGCATCAAGTCTACGGTCATCATCTCTTGTAGTAGACAAAAAGACTCAAGGTAGTTTTTAAAACATTTTATTTCACTCACACCTTAAACCCATGTGAAAAACCCGTCAGTTTAACAGCTGCATCCATGGATCTGGTGCTGAGACCCGTTTGCAGGTGGATCATGTTTAGCAGCGGTAGAGGGCCTTTAGTTTCCTTATGTCCAGAGCACTCAGATGTGTCCTCTGACCAACATCCTTGTTATCGTTGACCAGGATAGTCGGACTTCCATCCACACTGAAATAAGTCCTGTACACACAAGACAGCCACAGGGTGGAGAAACCCAAAGAAAAGACAAAGTTGATGCTTTACGCTCGTTAGCCAGGATGAATTACTTACGTCCCATAATGCATGATGGATTCAAAGTCATAAGGCAGGTTTAGGGTGTTTCCATATTTCACCTTGAAGTTTTCCTTCTTATCTTGGAGTGGAGAAAACAAAAAGAAATGGTTGGATCTTAGTGAACAGCTTGTTCCAAGCCTTTCAGATCATAATTGCTGCTCAGAACATCACTGGGCAAAACTTAGACCTTTTAAAGGGATTATTGTAAGGCAGGATGCCCAAATCTGGTCTTCTAGCTACTCTCGTGCAATTTTTAGACGCATCCCTTTTCAAACATACCCTGAATAAAGTTGCTCAATTCCATCAGCAGTTATTTAGATCTAACCTGACTCCGCCAGGTAGATTTGCTCCGCATATCCATCTGGAAACCTTCCGTTGAAGTAATTTTGGGAAGGGGCGAAAATACTGGTTAGCTGATTGGCCTGTGTTGGTGATAGACGGGCCAAATAAACCAATCAGATCAACGAAGCATATGACGTACTTGTCAAAACACAAGCCAAGCTACTCTTGCTGCTGCAGGTAAAGGCTCGTTAGCTCAGCAAAGAAATACTCTGTAATGCCGATAAAACTTGCTTGATAGCCACGCTAACGCTAGTTTCATCGGCTGAAGCCGCCATGTTCTTTAGACTGAACTGTCGATCTTCTCGTTGCGTCACACCTCAACCCGCCTCAAAGCCAACGCTGATTGGACGTTCGTTTGGTGAACGGCTCCAAATTTTCCTCAACGGAGAGTAGCCAGACTGATCTGCGAGTGAAACCTTGAAAGCTCGCGAGATCAGGATGGTCTCACGAGGCTAATTTAGCTCTGCAGAGGCCTGGTTTAAAATAAAAATGAAAAAGCCATTCAATCAATCCAGATCAGACATTTTGCAGAAGGGCTGCATTTAAAAAGTTGCAGGATTTTAGCTTTCAAGGACTGAACATCCTGCTCCAGTAGTTTTTACAAATGCACTCAAAAGGTCTTTCAAGACGTTCTGGACTCAGCTGCCTTTGCTTAATTTAGTTCTTTACCAAGTGTGTGAAAGTGTTACGATTTAGACCATTTAACCTTTTAATCAACCATTACAAAGAAAAAAAGATTGAGTATACTGGCCAGTCAGTCAATCAGCTTTATTTCTAAAGCGCATTTTAAAAAAACTGCATGGGTGACCAAAGTGCTGTGCATTAAAACAAGCAAAGGTTAAAAAACAAACGCCATCAAAAGCTAAAAACCAGGTTCACAGGAGGAGTATTTTTAAATGCCATACACGACAAGATCACAGCGTATTAAAAGCAAGGAAATAAAAGTTTGTTTTTAAAAACAGAAAAAGAGGAAGCCTGTCTGATTCTCAGTGGTACATTATTCCACAACTTAGAAGCAGCAACAGCAAATGCTCCGTCACCTCTGAGCTTCAGCCTAGTTTTAGGGACTAAGGGGTGGGGGGGGGGGGGGGCTAAAGCAGAAACAGCTCACATACATATAGTGGAGCGAGGTTGTTCAAACATAAAAACAAATAAAATCTTACATTTTATTCTGTAATAAATCTAAATTAAGTAATGCCAGACTGAGCCTGACCCTTTCCAGTGCCTCACAGTAAAGCGGCAGCTCGGCGTGATCTTAGACCATTATTACATAAAACGATCTACAGCTACTTTAAGAGCCTCATATCAGAACATTTACTCACGCTTATGTGAACCCCAACATTCATACTGTATTCCCAGCGACATTCCAAGCTTTTCCCTCTTATAAAATTATTTCCCCCCCCCACTGGATCTTGGACCATTCTACATTGTTTCACCTGGAGATGCTAATACCCGTTAGCGTGTTGTACTTCCTGTTATTAGAAATATACTCGAACGGCTTAATTCACTAACAAATTAAGCAAAAGCAAAGCATTAAGAAACTAACTACTAATACGCCAGCAGGACGTGATAATCCTTCATAAAAACCTTGTGTGCAACCAGAGTGAGCTGCTGACGTATAAATAAAAAAAAAATAAAATAAAATAAAAATAAGTCAAATAACAGTGTATGCACCTTTAAGTTGTTAAAAGAAACTGATTAGAAATTGTTTTAAAGTCTGTGTTACTCAATGCAGGAGTTTCTGCAAGTGCTAGTTTGTCATGTCAGCACAGTAATTAAAAATGAAAGCAGTTTACAACCGTTTCAGCCTCAGGACATTTACCTGGAATGACGCTCGGCCAGTTGATGGTGATGAATTGGTCTCTGTCACCACGCGTGTGCTCATGGTACAACCCCAACGCGTGGATGAGCTCATGCACCAGGTTACCTACGGCGCAGGATGGTCCAAAGTAGACAGTCTGGCTTCCTCCACTCACGCCAACAAAGGATGCACAGCTGGAATTAAAAATAAATAAAACAAACAGATCTGTCTGTCCTACAGGGGGAGCCAGGGAGGCAGTTTTACAGCCAAAGTTCTCTCATTGAAATCTAACATGCAGGTTTCAATTTAATTCAATTTTATTTATATAGCGCTAATTTATGAAACATGTCATCTCGAGGCACTTTACAAAGTTAAATTTCAAGCATATTATACAGATTGGTAAAAAAAAAAATTTCCTATATAAGGGAACCAGTTGATTGCTTCAAAGTCCCGACAAGCAGCATTCACTCCTGGAGAACCATAGAGCCACAGGGAGAGTCGTCTGCATTGTACATGGCTTTGCAGCAATCCCTCATACTGAGCAAGCATGAAGCGACAGTGGGAAGAAAAACGTTATTGAGATGATGGTTTAGAGCCATGACCATAATAATCTTACCCTTCTCCATCTCTAATATGGAGATAGTTCAGCTCATTTGTGCGCGCTACAAAGCGAATACACGTGGATGCCGATATCATCCTGAAGGCCGCCAGGATTTCAGCCCGTCGATGATCTTTAAAAAAGAAACATTCTTAAAATAAATGTCGAAGTTTAATTAATTAGTTGGTCATGCCGGAGCGACAGGAACCCACCCAGTTCAGGGTTGATTTCATAAGGGACGATCGCATTGGACCACAGCGTGTTGGCAGCATTCCTGTCCTCCTGCAGAGTTTAAAGAGGAAATGTTAAGTGGTATTCTAACTTGGTCAAATGTTTAAAGACAAACTAAAAAAAATAAAAAGGTTTTAGGTGTGCCCTGGGATCAGATGTGCCCACCCGTTTCAGCTGAACTGATTCTGAAGCGTCATCCCAGTGACAAGATGTTTTAAACTTACCGTCATCATTATGTCTCCCTCCTCAACAGGCATATTCCTCACTGGGACCAAAATGGAGAGGAGTCACTTTGCTAAAATTTAAATCAATCGTTGCAAACGCAAAGTCTGGAGACCTTTACCTTCAATGGTCTCTGCGCTCTTGTTTTGGGAGGAGATGTTATTTGAAGCAGCTGCAACATAAAATTATTAAGCCTTAGCTAAAAGAACAAAAAGTCTCTTTAAGTAGGTAACCTTAAATATACTGGGTGTTAATATCCTTAAACTCACAGTAAAAATCGTTTTTTGTTGTCCAGTTTGTGGCTGAGTGAGTCGCGTTGACAGCTGACACAACTGTGGTGTTGCCTGGAGAAATAAGATCATTGTTTGTCAAACTTTGATAAGCACAGCAAAGTGGAAAAGAATAAAAATAAAAGTGCACATAAACAGAAAAAGGACAAACCTGAGGGGGCATCCTCTACTTTTCCCGGATTTTTAGGAGCTGCTGTAATAGGATAAAACATTTTAATTTTCAGCATTTATTAGCAAACAGAGCTGAAATTGAATAATATCTACCTCTGGACACACAGCAGAGCCCAAGCAGCACCATCAAACAGGGAAACAGAATCATTTTGCTTCGGATGAGAGCAATCTCTGCACCCACTGCTGCTCTTCTGATTTATCTGGAAAACGCAGCGCCTGCCAACAGCTGGGCTCACTAACACTGATTGTCTCATTCCTACAGCCGGACGTCAGGTGGCGCTGTGACACCTTCCAGAACACAAATGGATACAGTTTATTTCAACAACAGCAAGATCTATCATAATGTTGTACTTTTAACATATCTGAGTCCTAAAATATGGGTTTGCCTACAAGTTATACCCCAAAACTAGATTTTTCATTTCATAGTTTGAACAACTTTTTCTTTTCTTTTTTTCTTACATTTTACTTATAAAAATGGCACCGACAACTACGTCAGAAAACATACCACTGGTTTAAAAAAAAAACAATAACAACGCTGGTTTACAAAAAAAAAAATAACAACAGTTAATGCATAAAATGGCGAATAACGTGTGTAAATACATTATTATGAAATTAAGCTGTTATTACCTGGAAATCGGACTTTTTTATGTTAAATCAGGAGTGTGAACGTCAGTTTTGCTGCATCGCCGTGACAAAATTTATGTTTTTGACTTTTTTTATATACTGTACGAATACGAGGATGCAAACATAATTTCTCTGGCTTGAGTCAGAGAATTATCAACTGCTGCATGTAAAACACAAGTTATCCAGGCTGTTTGCTGATCTGCAGTTAGATCCTACAGTAACCGGACTGAAATGAGTCCCTCCAAGGACACATGAAGACATTCACAAAGTCAGCCTTCTGTCACCTGAAGCACATTTCCAGGATTAAAGGACTGATGTCCCAATGTTATATTGAAATAACTTTACTGGCAAGTTGATTAGACACTTGAAATTAAAAGAACATGACCATTAAGAGACATCTTGAAAAAAAAAAAGTGCCTTTTCCAATTGTCTCTGCATCTTCACTTTCCAGTTCCGACTCTGGCTTGAAACTAAATGGCTGGATTCTTCCAGAAGGATTGTATATGTAAAATACCAGTTTATGACTCTTCATCTGAAAACAACCTGGTCTGGCCTCGGTTTTTTTTGTGTGTGTTGTTACTAAACGACCACTAGATGGCAGAAGAGAGAAGAAAATGGCTTCACAAAGGTGTCCAAATTGGTTTAGGACTCACATAGATGGTTGTATTTTTCAAATTTTATACAAAGCATTACATTTCATATTTCAAGTTTTAGTTTTTTCAATTAAAATTTCTTTTTTCAAATTTACAAAACGTTTGGCCTCCTTACTGGTACCAGTAGATTTACTGATCACCCTGGAGCTGATCAGTTTTGGGATGGTGATTGAGATGTTGTCATGAAAACAGGCTGTGATATTCTGAGCGGCAAAAGGCCCCCAGCAGCAGAGGTTTGTCTTTTCTCCTTTAATAATCTTATCATTCATTCATATTCATTCAGTCTAAAGCGGCCAATGAGTCGCTTTAGACTCCGCACACTGTCTATTTCCCATGCATTGTTTACATTCTTACATTGTCTTTCATTTCAACTGTTTACGTAAATCGCTGCTGCATCTTTATCCTGAAAATTTGTGCAATCTACTGTAATTTTTATAGTGATTGCTAGAGTGATTTTTCAAGCTGTATGCAAATGAAATTTCGTTCTGTACGCACTTTGTGCATACAAAATGACACTAAAGCTATCTACCTATATTGCTGAATCACAAACGCTGATCCTAACTTAGGGAAGGTCCGCAGAGATTAGGTGCGAAAAAAGGGAGTATTGAAAAGCTGAATGCAGGTGTCATGATGTCTGATTTGACTCAGATAATAAGCACATCCCTTCTGTCAGGTGTTTTCCCCCAGTCCCTAAAAACAGCTGTTATCAAACCACTTCTGCAGAACTACAGGCCCATCTCAAACTTTATTTGTGAAAAAGCTGTGTTTCAACAATAAAACACTTTAACAATGACCAGCAACTTTTCATTTCACATTTTCCACAAAACAAAAGGGCCTTTCAAATTAAGTAAAGAAATGCCATCTTAAAAAAATTAAGATGGCATTTCTTAAATTTAATTATGACAAGGTGTGTGGCAGTTACTTTAGTTGCTGTAAACAGTAATACGCTCATGTGTAATGCTGTGGATGTATTGGAAGACCTTGCAAATGGGAGAATTAGGAGGTATCAAATTTTTCCTGGCCAATGAGCCGCTTTAGACTCCGAGCATTGCATTCAGCTATAACCTACAGGGGACAATGGCTACATTAAAAAAATGCTTAAAAACAGCTTCTTTCCCAAAAGCTGTGAGGGCCATCGCCTCCTGAGGATAAATAAACCACCAGCCCTAACACCATGGTCTGTTGTGTTAACAAACATGCAGCTGGTTCCACATGTTCTTGATCCAAAAGGAATTGCACTTTACCAACTCCCTGGACACTAAACCAGTTTGGTCTTTCTTACACCCCTGTTCTCTTATTACCATCTGGAGTTTGGGGCCCACAGGAGGAGTGGGTTGCATGGTCGTACTTGGGGCTGAGAGATGGACGTTAGGTCCTGGGGGTCAGGTGGGGCTGTCATTTCTGGTCTCCCCCAGATTACGGAGGGCAGGGTGTGGGGGAGGCAGGGTTTTGGTTGCCTGGCCTGTTCGGTTCATGTTGGCTCCATCTCTGACTGGATGGACCAGTTGGTCGTCTGGGCTGGTGGGTTAGTGCCAGAGTATGGACCGGGTTGGGTAGTACCCTCCAGCTGATCCAAGATACTGCAGCAAGAGTTCTGATCAAAAGATATGTCTCCTTTAATCAAGAATTTTAAAAATTTCTCACGTATAACGCTCCATACATCTGATTACCCCATATGACCCAAGAAGAGCTCTTTAGTCTGCTGGTGGTTGCTAGAGTCTCTAAAAGTAGAATGGGAAGATCCTTTAGTTATCAGGCTCCTCTCCTGTGGAACTCCCAGTTTTGGTCTGTAAGGCAGAAACCGTCTACTTTTAAAGACCAAGCTTAAAACTTAAATTTTTTGGACTAAGCTTAGAGTGGCTTTGGTTACCCTGAGCCATCTTTGTAGTTATGCTGCTATAGGCTTAGGCTGTTGGAGGACATCAAGATCTTTTTCTATGACAGAGTTTTCCCCCCTTCCTGGATCAACCCCAGTTGGTTGACCTTTTTTTTTGCCTTCCTGGATCAACCCCAGTTGTTTGAGGCTGCTGACGACGAGTAGCATTCCATGAGCTTGGATTGTTACTTGTCAAGACTAGATGCAATCTGCTGGGTGTCCCCTAGATGAGAAACTTTGACCAATCTGATTTGATTGAATTTGAATAAAATAAAATTGAAGCTCACACCATTCATGGTTCATTAAGGCTTTTACCCTTTGTAGAGATGGCTCTCAACCATTGCCCGCTCAAATGATTTACTGAAAAGTGGTCTAGTCTGAAGACCTTTATTAAGTTTCACATGCAACACAGCCACACTTTCCCCTCCAAAAAAAGTCATATCCAGTTTTTAGTTGTTTGCAGCTGGAGCATTGGGAGGTTTAGCAGCGATAGAGGGCTTTAAGTTTCTTGATGTCCAGACTGCTCAGATGGGTCCTCTGTCCAATGTCCCTGGGGGTATTGGTCACAATAGTTGGACTTCCATCAACACTGAAGTAAGCCCTGTACACACAAACCAAGGGGAAACTTTAAGGCAAAGCAGAAAAGGTACCACACATTTCATATCAGTTAACCAGAAGGAGTTACTTACGGTCCATAGTGCATGATGGATTCATAGTCATAGGGCTGGTTTAGTTTGTTCCCAGGTTTTACCTTGAAGTTTCCCTTCATGTCTAAAAAAATAAATAAAAATAACTCCAAGCATTTTGATTAAGGTGCACAAACAAATTTAACTCTAGATTTGACCAAGTCTTGTGGATCTAGCATTTCCTTCATTACAACACCAGCAAGGCAATTCCTAGAGAACCATTTGTACAGATAAACAGGGGGAGGGGGGCACTTACACTGGGTACATAGAAGTCATAGTCTAAATGTAAACACTGTAGATATGCTTCTTTGAACCATAAAAGCAGCAATTAAACCTTTAGCATTACTTTTCCTTCAGAATGAGGTTTGGTCAATCTCATTGATCGTGTTCAGGCAAGTGCTGCTAGAATACAACTTAAGTCAGTGGAGCGCCATTTACCTGGAATAACACTGGGCCAGTTGATCGTGATGTATTGGTCTCTGTCGTCACGCGTGTGCTCATGATACAACCCCAAGGCGTGGATGAGCTCATGCACCAGGTTCCCCACGGAGCAGGACTGTGCAAAGTAGAGCGACTGGCCTCCCCCACTCACACCGACAGAGGACGCACAGCTGGAGTCAAGACAGCAAGGACATTTTAGACCTGAAAATCCAGCGGCATCTTTATCTGAATTTAAACTGCAGTTATTGAATGTCCTACAACGCAAGTACTGATTAATAGGGCCATTTTATCCACCAGACACCTCACCCGTTGCCATCTCTAATTTTGATGTAGTTCAGCTCATTTGTGTGAGCAACAAAGCGAATACAAGTAGGTGCTGAGATCATCCTGAAGGCTTCCTGGATTTCAGCCACTCGATGAGCTGTTAGAACAAAAAAAAAAAAACAACTTTTGAAGTTAAGGTTGATTTTATATGCAGTTTAGCTTAAGCAACCTACCAACATCTGGATTGATTTCGTAAGGGACAATCGCATTTGACCACACCACGTTAACGCATTCCGGTCTTCCTAAAAGTTTTCAGGAAAGGAGACATTAAGGAATTGCTCCAATTTAAAGCATTTTTTTTTATGTTAAACCTGCAAGTGTCTGATTTGTAAAGATCAGCAGCACAAGACATGTAGTCTTTAATGGGGGGGGGGGGGGGTACTTCTGCTTCACCTGAACAGGTCTGAAGTGTCAACCCAGTGGTCACAAAGAGTTCAACTCACCCTCGCGATGATGTCTCCTTCCTCAATCAGGTTCTCCTCCATGTCTAAATCACAAGGAGGAGATAGAGGTCAATTTGTTCACCTTAATGACAAAACTTCCCGCTATAAACTGTTCTATGGTGCAAGAACAGAACCATGGACATGAAGTCTATTAATAAAATCTGAACACAAGGCCTGAAGATTTTACCTTCCAGAGTCTCTGCACTTATATTGGCGCTCATGTTGTGGTGGTCCCAGGCCTCCGCCCCGCTCACATTGTGGTGGTGGTCCCAGGCCGCCCCGCTCACATTTTGGTGGTGGTCCCAGGCCACCTCGCTCACATTGTGGTGGTGGTCCCAGGCCTCCGCCCCGCTCACATTGTGGTGGTGGTCCCAGGCCACCGCGCTCACGTTGTGGTGGTCCCAGGCCTCCGCCCCGCTAACATTGTGGTGGTGGTCCCAGGCCGCCCCGCTCACATTTTGGTGGTGGTCCGAGGCCTCCGCCCCGCTCACATTGTGGTGGTGGTCCGAGGCCTCCGCCCCGCTCACATTGTGGTGGTGGTCCCAGGCCGCCGCCCCGCTCACATTGTGGTGGTGGTCCCAGGCCGCCGCCCCGCTCACATTGTGGTGGTCCCAGGCCACCGCGCTCACGTTGTGGTGGTGGTCCCAGGCCGCCCCGCTCACATTGTTGTGGTGGTCCGAGGCCTCCGCCCCGCTCACATTGTGGTGGTGGTCCGAGGCCTCCGCCCCGCTCACATTGTGGTGGTGGTCCGAGGCCTCCGCCCCGCTCACATTGTGGTGGTCCCAGGCCACCGCGCTCACGTTGTGGTGGTGGTCCCAGGCCTCCGCCCCGCTAACATTGTGGTGGTGGTCCCAGGCCACCGCGCTCACATTGTGGTGGTGGTCCCAGGCCACCGCGCTCACATTGTGGTGGTGGTCCCAGGCCACCGCGCTCACATTGTGGTGGTGGTCCCAGGCCACCGCGCTCACATTGTGGTGGTGGTCCCAGGCCACCGCGCTCACGTTGTGGTGGTGGTCCCAGGCCTCCGCCCCGCTAACATTGTGGTGGTGGTCCCAGGCCTCCGCCCCGCTCACGTTGTGGTGGTGGTCCCAGGCCACCACGCTCACGTTGTGGTGGTGGTCCCAGGCCGCCCCGCTCACGTTGTGGTGGTGGTCCCAGGCCTCCGCCCCGCTCACGTTGTGGTGGTGGTCCCAGGCCTCCGCCCCGCTCACGTTGTGGTGGTGGTCCCAGGCCTCCGCCCCGCTCACGTTGTGGTGGTGGTCCCAGGCCACCGCCCCGCTCACGTTGTGGTGGTGGTCCCAGGCCTCCGCCCCGCTAACATTGTGGTGGTGGTCCCAGGCCACCTCGCTCACATTGTGGTGGTGGTCCCAGGCCTCCGCCCCGCTCACATTGTGGTGGTGGTCCCAGGCCACCGCGCTCACGTTGTGGTGGTGGTCCCAGGCCGCCCCGCTCACATTGTGGTGGTGGTCCCAGGCCACCGCGCTCTCGTTGTGCGGAGGGAGTATAGCTGAAGCTGCGACAGAAAGTTGCACATGTGAAGTCAAGTCTTCCAAAATTACACACCAAGAGAGAGTGCAAAAACTACATTTAAAAAAATATATATATAGTTAAAACTCTAAAGCTACAATCTAATGAGGCAGCATGAAGCACATTTCCATAAAAGGAACAATGGCAGCATTGTCTAAAAATATATATTTGTTTAAGGACTTATTAAAATAATAAAGCTTTAACGTATATACACCTGTTGACCAGCAGCCAAGGCCAAGCAGCACTATCACCCAAGGAACCAGCTTCATTTTGTGACAGAAACGGTAACCTGTGCTCCCACTGCTTCTGCTGCTCTGACTTAAATATGAAAACCTAGTTTGTCTAAATCAACTCATCTGCGATCAGCTCAGCTGGGATCACTTCCCCTGATTATCATTCCTAAACCAAACGTCAGGGGCGCTGTGTTATTTCTACTTTGAGGGAAAGTGATGGGTAGTATTCACAAGATGTGCAGTGATCTTCTAAATCTTTTTTTTTTCCTTATCTGATTCAGCATATTTCACCACATATATTTGGGTTTTTACGCACAAGAACTGCTTTGTGTCCTACATTGTTTATTTGTTTCATTTCGCACTTTGAAAAGGAAAACACATCTTATAGTTCAGATGAAATGCTTTAGTGACTCTTTAAGGGATGTTTACACTAATCATTATAAGATATACCAATTTAAAAACACAACATGAGACAATAATAGGATTGTCATTTTGTCCGTTTTATGTTTTTCTCCCTAAGTACAAGATGACCGCTAGGTGGCGGCAGATGACTCAAAAAGTTCTCGACATCCCAGACTGTTTATTCATCAGAAGTCCAGCAGTTATGATTATAATTCCTCCAAAATCAACAAACTCTGGTAAAATGTGACTTCCTGCCATCGTGAGTGTGTTTTAAAGGTTCAAAATTATATAAAGCAATGTTTTCCATTCTTCAATCCATATCGATTCTAGTCTCAGTCATGCTGCGTTCAGAAACTACAGGCAATGGCAAATACAAACCACGAGATTAATTCTTCTTCTTCTTGTGGAGTTTTATGGCGGTTGGCAACAAACTTTAAGTAGCATTACCGCTACTTACTGGTATGGAGTGTGGTTCTTAATTGTCTAAACACGTGATTAATTGACTAAACTTGAGCTTTTTATACATTTCTGTTAATTACATTTTAACGTCAAGCAACTTCAAAGTTAGCTTCTGATTTCTAACATGTTTCCTACCGAGAAGCCCGAACAGTTTAGAATATATTCGGTTTCCAGAAGTCCTTCTTCTGCAGTGGATTCATTTGGTTTATCTCTTGGTTGCTGTCCAAGTTAGCAATAGTACACTTGAAACAATGTTGTTGTTTTTTTTTTATCTTCAACCACAAGCCCTTTTTAAACTGTGTTTTTTCACTCTAAAAATGATATGAGATATCAAGGACAATGTTATGATAAAGGAAGCATTCTGAACATTTTCACATTATTTAACAAAATAAGTCTATATACAGCCACAGTAAGTAGAAAGTACTTTCTCATTTACAGAGTTTTACTTCTAAGAAAAAGATTGTCAATAACTATGTACACTCATGCTGTTACACTAGAAAACAACAAATGGTTGAATCAAAGTGCTGCTCACCAAAAGAATAAAGTAGTAAAAACTTACATAGCAATATGCTTTTTAATCAATACATTTCAAGAACTGGTCATGAGTGAAAATCTCTTGCAGGACTTTCAGCAGCTTGCTAACCTTGCCTACGACTGCAGCCGGATAGACTTCATTCAATGGGAGCGGGCCCAGATTGATAATGTACAGAATTCAGAGTGCTACACATTATCAATCTGGCTTCCTAGCCAGGTTAGCAGTTTGCAGCTCTGGACAACATATTTGTGTGTTAAACCAATCCAAAGGTGGGAAATATCAGTATTGAACTCAGAGAAGCAACTGCTCTCTTATCTCAGAGGTATTGTAGGTCCATTCATAAACAATTTTAAGTTCTTTGTTTGAAGGTAATAAATATAATTTACAAAGGGAAACCGACAATGATCAATCTTTGTGGGAAATGTATGTATTTTCTTTTTTGTTTATGTTAGTTATTGCTTTTTTTCTTCTTTATTTATTTTATGAAAATCATGTTCTTAAATTATTCACCGTCGTCTCAAATTTCTCATGTCACTGAAACCCGCCACTTTAACAGTGGTGTGTTGGTTGGACACTTTTTTGAAACTCTTAGGGAAGGCATCTTCCGTGGCTGGTTTTCCACACAAAAAAATAACATAAAAAGGAAGAGGAAGACACCCTGTCCACTTTTAAGAATAGGCTTAAAACTTTCCTTTTTGATAAATCTTATGGTTAGAGTGTCTTATGTTACCCTGAGCTCTCTCTATAGTTATGCTGCGATAGGCTTAGGCTGCTGGAGGACCTCAGGGCCTATTTTTCTCGCTCTGCTGAGTTCTCCTACTGTTCTCCAATTTTCATTGTTATTTCAACTTTTAACTTTTTGTTCTCTCTGTCTTTTTTTTTTCTTCATAGAAGGTACACCTGGTCTGGCGTTCTGTTAGGTGTGACATCATCCAGGGAAGACAGATCACCCGCTACTACCATCTAACTCCTGGGTCAATGTGAGCTTCTGTGCTTTCTATGTCTCTGCTCTGTCTTCTCTAACCCCCAGTGGGTCGAGGCAGATGAGCGTTCACACTGAGCCTGGTTCTGGTTCTGCTGGAGGTCCTCCTCCCTGTTAAAGGGGAGTTTTCCTCTCCACTGTCGCTTCATGCATGCTCAGTATGAGGGATTGCTGCAAAGCCATCAACAATGCAGACGGCTGTCCCCTGTGGCTCTACGCTCTTTCAGGAGGAGTGAATGCTGCTTGGAGAGACTTCAATCAATCAATCAATCAAAATTTATTTATATAGCCCTTTACAACAACCAGCAGGTGTCCGAAGTGCTTAACAAAATGAGTAAAACCACAACATTCAATAGAAAGAGAGAACATAGAAAACAATAAAAATTAAAAGCCAGCCGGAACAGATATGTCTTGACTTTGGATCTAAAAAGACTCGATGCAATCTGCTGGGTTTCCTTAGAGAGGAAACTTTTTGACCAATCTGTCTGGAGTATTTGATTGAATTAGACTTTGTAAAGTGCCTTGAGATGACGTGTATCATGAATTGGCGCTATATAAATAAAATAGAATTGAATTGAAAGAAAATTGTATAAAAAAGAAAGAAAACAAGCTCCTACGTGACACTTCAAGATTGAAATTTCGCATCTATACTGTGAAAAACATGTTAACGTGTTCTTAAAATCACACCTGCGTTTTCCCACCGACCGTGAACGCCTCTACAGTCAGCACTCTGACAGTCATGTGACGTCCTGTCATGTGATTCGGCCACTTCCTACTGCTTCTGCCCAGAGCCGAGACTCTTCTGTTGTGTCATGTCGTCTTAATTCGGCTCCGCAGGCGGCATCCAGCTCGGCGAAGACATGTTATCCCGGGACAAAGCGACTCCGCGCCGGCCTCCGCGGCCGCTGCTGTGGTGGTGCGTCGGTTTGGGCTGCCTGCTGCTCCGGTGCGGAGCGGAAAGCGACCGCAGCAGCAGCAGCAGCAGCAGCAGCAGCCCGTGGTACCAGGACCTCTGCAGGTAACAAACAGACATCCTCACAGACTCCGACAGCCGCTGAAACGCATCAAACCGCGTTATTTAGCTAGTTAAACACCCAGGCTGTACGTATAAACCGGGTTATCGGCGTGTCGGTGGAGGCTGGGTCGCTTTTTTTCTCCAGACCCGGTTCACCTGCTAGCATCCCCGCAAGCTTTGTCGTGTGTCTCCGGCTTAAAACCAGCCCACCTCCTCGTCACAGAACCAACTTTTTGTTTTGTTTTGTTGTGTTTTTCTTTTTTTTTTTTGGTTTCGTCGGTACCGCTCGCCGCCCGTTAAAATGGGCCCCGGCGGTTGAGACGGAGGCGTTGCTGTGTGATAAAAGCGCCTTTAGCCGGCTGACACCCAGGCCAAGTGGACGGGCCGCGGGGACACGAGTGAAAGCTGATTAAACCCACTTTCTGCGCGTGTTTCAAAGTGGTGTTGATCAGTAGTTCCTTCTTTTTTTATTTATTTCATTTTATTTACTTATTTCATTTCTGAAATAAACACAAGGCTCGTTAAATACCAAGTTTCGCCTGTTTTTAATAGACTTCAGATAAAAAAACAAATACCCCATCCATCCCATCCTCTTATCTGAGATCGGGTCTCCAGCTCATTGTGAGGTTCCCAGGCCTGACAGGATAAATAGTCCCTCCAATGAGTTCTGGGTCTTCCCTTAGTTCAGAGGTCAGCGACCTTTACAACCCAAAGAACCATTTTTGCCCTCGGTCCAGCTAAACAAATTTTGTTTATAGCCACAAAAGTTACACATCTCTGTAAAAACAAGAGCTTGTTTTTATAGTATACTCTAGGACATTTGTTTACATTTTTTGTTAAATTAAAGATCAACAGTTTTTTATTATTTGAACCAACAGTATTTTTGTATTTAGGTTTAATGCATTTTCTTCAATTGGACGTTTGATTATTATAGCAAATGGCGTCAGTGATGAAAAAAGGAAGTCGTTATGAAACCTATTGACAAAAATATTTTAGCTATAGTAAAACATTCTACACACCCTTAGACTTAGACAACTTTATTTGTCATTCTGCATGCACAGAGTGCGCACAGAACGAAATTTCGTTTGCATACAGCTTGGAAAATCACGGTAAATTGCAGTATATTACAGTAAATTTCAGTGTCCATAGTCCCTTTTGTGGCTTCAGCAGTTTCGACAGTCTGATGGCAACAAGGAAAAAGCTTTTGCAGAACCTGGTGGACCTGCAGTGAATGCTGCGGAACCTCTTCCCAGAAGGTAGCAGGGAGAACAGTCCATGGTGGGGGTGTGAGGGGTCCCTGATGATGTTAAGGGCTCGGGACACACAGCGCTGAGATGAGATGTCCTTGATGGAGGGAAGAGGAGCCCGGATGATCCCTTCTGCTGTCCTCACCGCTCTCCTCACGTTCTTCCATTCGGCGGCACTGCAGCCTCCACACCACATGGAGAGACAGCTGGTCAGAATGCTCTCTATGGTGCTTCTGTAGAAGGTCGTGAGGATGGGCGGGGGCAGGTGGGCTCTCCTCATCCTCCGCAGGAAGTACAGTCTTTTCTGTGCCCTCTTCACCAGTGACGTGGTGTTCACAGTCCAGCTGAGGTTGTCTGTGATGTGCACCCCCAGGAATTTGGTGCTGCTGACCACCTCCACAGCTGAGCTGTTGATGAGCAGTGGAGCGCGGCGAGGCCGGTTCTTCCTGAAGTCGACGATGATCTCCTCCGTTTTCTCCACGTTCAGGATCAGGCTGTTTTCTCTGCACCAGCCCACCAGCTGCTCCACCTCCTCTCTGTAGTCTTGGTTGTTGTCATCTCTGATCAGGCCCACCACCGTTGTGTCGTCTGCAAACTTCACGATGTGATTGGTGGTGAACCTGGGAGCGCAGTCGTGTGTCATCAGGGTGAACAGCAGGGGGCCCATTAGTTTCTTTCTTTCTGGAAATGTTATGCATATATTGCAGAACTAAATGCATCCTAAAGCTAGCAGTTTTATATTACCTTTACATTTAGAAACATTGACTAATTTTTTTGCCCCCTCAAGCTTTTAAGAGCCAAATCTGAAGGTGTAAAGAGCCACAGGTTGCAGACCCCTGGCCTAGTGTGACGGGCCTGGAAAGCATCCTGGTCAGAAGCCCCAGCCACCTCAGCTGACTCCTTTCGATGCGGAGAAGCAGCAGCTCTGCTTTGAGCCTTCCTCCAGTTAACGGTCCTCGTGATTATGGGTGAGGGCCGGAACGCCGACGGACCGGTAAATCGAGAGCTTTGCTTCCTGGCTTGGCTCAGACCGGGCAAGAAACCCCAACCCATCTGTCCGAGCCCTGCTCCGTTGTACAGGAACAGCCGGGGTAATGCGGTATGGATTTCCATGGAAGGAGGTCACAAAAGGTTTTTTAAAAGGAACTATCACTAAAAACCAAACTCCTGTTTCTGCTCTAGTCTGTTGCTGATGACTTCACAAGACGCACGAGACCCTAACCCATGAGCTGGCTTTTTCTGCATGTTATGGTGGACAAGTGGCTCTTGACACATTTTTAGTTTTGACTATTAAGAAGCATTTCGGTTGGATTAGGAGTGGAAGAGGTTGGACTGCCCTGGATGGAGAAGCTGAAGCCAGCAGGGATCATCTTCTGAGCTTTAATCCTGTTAGGAAGTCTCCAGCTGATTGCTGTCTGTACATATTAATCACTCATAAAATGAGTTAATGAGTTGATCTGCTTTTAAAACCTTAAATAATTAGTTGATTTGCTGGTAGAGAGGCTCTTTGTGCAATCAGGCTTCATATCAGTTGAGTTTATCACCCAAACATTGAGTGATGGTTTGTTTTTTACTCTTTACGTCTTACCTCTGATGTTGACTGGAAGCATCTTTATGGTGCAGGCTGTGCAGACGCAGGCGCGGTGGGACAAACTCCAAAGATACCAACAGTAACAGTAGATGTGTTTACATGCACAGAGTTTCACGATCGGATTAAAATGTATTCGGATTAAATAATCTGATTCTACCATTAATATGGGCACACAATCAATAATCCGATCATAACGTGTGTGTATTTGCACCTGGCTTTATTCAGAATAGAACCACTCTGACATGAGCAGTAAAAACACAGAAGAAGAAGTAATTCCGTCTTTGCTAAACAACAAAAAATAGCAAATAAAGCAGTTTTATACGAGTTAGTTTCTTCAGGGCGTCCAGGCTGGACCTGCACAATGGTTTAATTACGGTTGAAACGTTACTGAGTTAGCAACAATTTTGAGCTTTTAGATTTTAGATTTTTTTTCAAACAGTTTACATCGGGAGCACCGACAGTTTAGCTTCCCGACGTATTTCCGCCACTCACCAACGTGGAAATACGTCACGTTTACGTCGGGCGCAGTCGGGTCGATTTGCCACATTCGGAATAACTTGATCCTGATAAACGTTTGTTATGAAAGTTGATCGGATTATCAATCAAATTACAATTTCATTCTGATTGCCGTGTTTACACGGCGCTTTTTTTATTCCGATCGGCCTTTTATTCCGATTACTTTTGTCCATGTAGACGTAGCTATTTATTAGCGATCGCTCCTAAAGACGTGAAAGTTGATGATCTGCAGAAGGACCCGTTTCTTCGGTCCTGTTTCTGGCAATTCACGACTTTCAGATCCTGTTTGTCTGCTGGACGTGTTTAGATCTGACATGTCCATTTTTTAGGGACATGTTGCTCCAGATGTCGTCGCTGTTGGTTTAAATGACCAGAAAAGTTAAAAAAAATGTGCCGTTGCATGTCAGACAGTCTCCTTCTCTTTCTTGAGTTTAAAAATCTTTTAAAAACATTTCTATCTGCTGATGCCTTTGGTACATTTTAAGAGGTTTGACTCTATTTTTTTTATTGTTCATAACATTTTTATATGTACAGCACTTTGTGAACCTTGGGTTATTTTAAAAGGCTTTATAGAGAAAGGTGGTACGGTAAATATCGGCTCAAAGATAAATCAGCCAAAGGCCAGATTAAATTTTTAAAGACCTGCCGAAAGCCGAGCAAACTATCGAATAAGTTCACTTTAAGATGAAACAGAGAAGTTGTTGTGCCCCTTCTAAACGATTTTACTTTAAGCTTATTTCAGGAACTGGCAGTTTGGAGAGTTAAAGGTTTTGCAATGCTCTCAGCATCCCTGAAACACAAATTTAGAAATATACAACTAAGCCGTTGTGATATAGGCTACTCCAGGTTACATTAGGTAATTCACACAATCTTTGCATTCAATCATATTCATATCTGTAGATATTAATTTGTTTTCGCACGAAAACAGTGGCAAAAAATGGTTCAAACAGCTAAAGGAGATTTTATACTTTCAGCTTTTTGGTTAGGATAAACATTATCTATTAATTCATTCATTAATTAATCACAATTCTTGTTGTAATAATTTGTTTTCCCCCAAA
This sequence comes from Fundulus heteroclitus, assembly GCF_011125445.2. Lineage (NCBI taxonomy): Eukaryota > Metazoa > Chordata > Actinopteri > Cyprinodontiformes > Fundulidae > Fundulus > Fundulus heteroclitus. The sequence goes on from NC_046375.1 coordinate 1,005,079, forward strand.
ATGCTAAATAATTGCTCATCCCTGCTGTGTTCCCACCGTTCTGTTCAGACAAACGTGGCACTTTTAGGCTCATATCAATACTTAAAGTGCTTTTATATTAAGATTTATACGCTGATGCACGGTATCTGGAGACGACTTTGGTTCAGTGTGTTGCTCATGGACACTTGGGCATGTGGCAAGGGAACACTGGAATCAAACTTACCCCAGTGATCCTCAGCTCTAAATTAAATCACAACTTTAATGCATTGTCACTGTTTGCAAAACTGCTGCTGCTCTGATATAATTCTTTATGCAGTGGATTTACGCTTTGCACGCCTACGGTGTAATTGGCGAGTTTGATGCCGTTTCATTGGCCTTGATTGCTACACCTGGTATAGAGTTTAATGACCAGGATGCTAAAACTCATTTTTTTTCATGTGCTCCACTTTCCTGGTTTGTTCAAGAACCAGACGTGAAGCTGAGATATGCAAAGTTTTTAAATGATACAGAATGAAAGCTTCCTTTATAGCAGACAGGCATGAAAAATAGAGCTGCATGCCTCTCTGGTGCTGATGTATTTTTTCAGAGATGTAATAAAATACGTCTCCTGCAAAGTGCCTTAAGATCCAGTTTAGAATTGATTGCTATGTGGAGAGCTGGTTCCTAACATGAGTTTATGTGCAATTTTTACTCTTAAAGTGGGAGAACATTTCTTTATTTATGTAATGTCTGCATTTTTCACCTGAATATGCTGTATTATTAATTAATACTTGCAATTTTTTTCTCTTTCTCCCTTTCTGATTAGTGCATCCTAGCTTTTTATTCATATTACATAACCTAGTGTGTAACTCTGGTGTATCCTGTCTAAGTTTTTGTCACCGTCACACCCATATTTCCCCATCGTGGGACAATAAAAAGCATTTCTATTCTATTCGTAAAAGTCCTTTCTGAAAAACTGGCTGCTTGGAAAGAAATTTTAAAGAAATGAGGGACTGTTTAAGACTTTTGCACATTGCTTTTATAGCAGCCAGCAAGAAGGAGGCAAAAAAAATCTGACGAAATGTTAGTTTTTCTGTAACTGTGTGCAGTTTTCCTTTAGAGGAGCTCTCTCTGTGCAGCTGCTGTCTAAATATTGACTCAGCAACAAGGCAGAAATGGTAACCACTTACCTGGCTGCTTTTCATTTCCTTGTTTTGACAATTTGCTCTGAGACTCTTTTACTAACGCTTCACAGAATAGTTCACGATTAACCTCAGTGCAGTTTAAATATAAAATATCTTATTGGCATGTTAAATCTCTTTCTTAAAGGGGACACACCATGCAAAGTCCTCTTTTTAGTCTTTAAATACATATTGTTGTTAATTTGGAGTCTCTAGGAGTGCAGAAAGTGTGAATGTAGTCGGTCCAGAAGCTGCGTAGATATCTTTGTATTCTTTTCTGGGACACATGTTGCAAGCCGTCTAGTTTTTCCTGTTCTCTATTACATTTTTAACAATTACATCACAGTATTTGCTACGTAATTGCTAAACAAGGTCATGAACTTCCAGCCTACAGTCTTGTAAAGCCGCCATTTTTATTTCTCGGAGCGATTTTGTAGTCCAAGCTGAAGGATGGCAAAACTACAAGTGGATAATTGTTCGGCTGTTCATTACATCGTTGCCTAGCATACTACAAAGATGGCCGAACGGGGTGGAGTGGAAATGTCTCATTTAGATTTAAAGACACAGCATCAAAACGAGTTGCTCTGAACAGGGGTAAAAAAAGGGTTAAATTAATGAGGAATTCAGACCAAAGCGTAGCAGTTCCACTTTATTTAGACCACAAATGAATAGTTTCAATCTGAAAAGGAAGAACTGAAAAGCATGAAATGCCCCATTTTTAAAAAATAAATAAAAAAATCTTTACATTTTGTAACGTTGTAGTTGACTCACTGTTTGGTCTCTTATTTTCACATTTTATTGACTTTAATAATGATTAAAAATTCCACACAATCGTCTTTTCTTATTAATTTTGTATGTCTTCTTTCTCTGCCAGTTATAAATGGGAGGCTGTAGACCAGGACAGCAAAATGAAATACACCATGAAGCTCTGCGAGTCTTCACCAGCCACCAGCTGTGGGTCTAATGTTGCGGTGTGCGCTCAGAGCCTCAGCGGCGGAGACGGGCGGTCAGTCGGTGAGTCCAGCGCTGCTTCTGTTAATCCTGTTGTTGTTGTTCCATCTCTTCCGGTTTATCCGAAGAAGATCTTCATGCAGCATTTGTTTAGTAGGGAGGATGAACACAATGCAGCTCTGTTTTAGTGGTGTGTCAGTGAGAGAAAGGGTCGATGAGTGCAGGAAGGAGTTAAGTTGATGTGCTTCATCATCAGGGGAAGCTGAAGCTCACGTTCAGTAACAAATGTTTTGTGTCTGATTTTAGCCGCTTTATGATAGCTAGAGTTAATTTGACACAACAATAAATCTTGGTGTCAGCGGGTTTAACAAATCCTAAATATAGAAAAGTGTTGCAATTTCATGTTTGTGTCGTAAATTTGTAAAAACAAAAAAAAACTATTTTCTTGTCAGGTTTGGTCTTTTTTTGTATATACTTTCTTGTCGTCTCCGTCCTTTCTTCTTCTCCTTCTCTGTACTTGTTGTCCGTCTCTCCCTGTGATGTTTGCCGTCAGTTTGTACTTAATACTTTCACAGCAATAAAATAAATCATCCAGGTTTTAGGCGTCAACGGATGATTTATTGGTATAAAGCTTCCCTCTGTAAAGCAAATATTTGGCATAACTGCGGCAGCCAGAGCACCGTTTTGCTTGCTTTTAATTGGGGGTATTAACATGGGAATAAAATACATTAGGATGGTTTTAAAAAAATAAATAAAAAACTTGGTATCAGCAGGGTTTGTGCAGGGTCCAAGGAAATTATATATTTACACATTTTATTTAGTTGGTTATTAATTTTTCTTTTATTTGCAGGGTTTTCCCCAGAAAATAGGGTAATCATTGTAGTAGGTGTGCGAGGACCGTTGCATCATACAGCTTGAAGTAGGAGGCATTTCAAAGAAACCTTAAATTTAACAAGGTTTTACTTGAAAATAGGGACAGAAACCTTTTAGTTAGTAAAGTAAAACCAGGCATTCATAATGGTACCCAAAGCCTGCTCCTCATTGGCTGGACCTCGACCAATAGGTGAGAAGCTGAGCAAGTGATGCTCTTCCAAAGACCGCCCCCTAATGTATCTGCCACGCCCCCTTCTGGATCTACCATGCCCCCTTCTGGATCTACCACGCCCATGTTACTATATGCCCCGCCCACTTTTATCTCTGCTCCACCTACTCTCATTCTATATACAACACAGATGGGAATAAATGAGCTCAGGGAACTTTGTTGGGGATAAAATACAACCAGGAAATACTATAGGAGAAAATACATCCATGTTTAAGAATTAAAATAAACCTAAAATTTGGATTCCTGCGGACATTATAGATGGAAATATATTTGTGAGGTAATGAATATGAAATGAATAAAAAGACTGAGAAAGATTAAAAAGCTGAAAATTTATATCTGTCAATAAAATAAAATAAATGTGAGACAATAGAAAACAAAATGACAATGAGGGCGCAGAGATGAATCACAAAAGCTAAAGATTGAAATGCACAAATCAGTTTGTGTGATTTATTTTTTTTGTTGCATTTAATCACATTATTTTATTAGTACTATTTATAACTATTTATAAACTATTTTAGTTCTTAATTATGGCAGAGTTGGTCCTCCATATTGAAGTTGGGTAAAAAAAAATTGGAGTCAGTTCAGTTTATGGAGCTTTCATAACATATTAAATGGGTTAAATAGGTTTTCATGTTATATCCCATGATTCCTATTGCCTAAATTTGAACCAGATCTTAAAATTAACCGCATCCAGTGCCTTTGCACATCTGGAAACATCTGGAAGGTTAAAAGTCATGTAAGAGCAATTTAAGCAGCAGAAAATATGTGAAGCCTCTTTCCATATTTTCCGGTTAGCAAGTTGCCACTTAAAGCCGCTGCGTGTTCCTCTCAGATTATGAAGTTTAAAATTGATGTTTATCTTTTTGCTTCAAAGCAAGACTGCTGTCATACCTGCTGTTGATGATAGGAGGTTTTATTCCTGACTCAACTATTGATCGCATCAGTTCACTGCTGCTTCATCAGAGATCAGATCTCTGTGCTGATCAGGCAGAGCCCCCCCTCCTCTTCCTCCTCTTCCTCCTCCTCTTCCTCTGTGTCGGCAGCATCCTCGTCTCCTTCAGAAAGCCGCTCAACTCCTTCACACAAACGAGCTCCCATGGTTTTTCTCAACTTAAGCCTTCCTAATATTTATTTATTCTTTCTCATTTCCTTCCTTGACACTTTTAATAAATTGTTTCATGAATTGCTTCCTGAGCAAAAAGTGACTTTTTTTTTTTTTTTTTTTTTAGATTTTTGTCAGAGTTTTTGATTGACTGACTGCTGATGTAGCTCAGCAGTCAGTCTGACAATAATTTGTCAGTCAAGACAAATTATTTATAGTAGGTGTCTTATAAGAGGTGGACTGATTGCTGCAAGTCAGTGACTTCATTCAATCTGCTGCGTTTCCTTGGATAGATAAAACGTTTTAGCCAATTTAAATAATAAACTTGACTGCATTTATAACTAGAATCAATTGAAATGCAGGTAATCTATGATTGGATTAAATTGACTTTTTAAGTGTCTTGAGAGGACCAATGTTGTGATTTGGTGCTAAATAAATAAACTGAACTGAAAAATCTCTCATGTAATCTTTCTAACATCTTTGCAGGAGTTGATTAAATAAAATTTTTTTTAGAGTAAATTTAAAGCTTTTGTTTCCAACTTTTAACATGTTTTGTGTTTTCTAAGCTGTTAACCAGTCAGGCTAAAATCATTGCGAGATAACAGATGCTGCAGTGGTTGTTAATCTTCTTCTGTTTGGCTCTTCCTTTGTTAATGATTAAAAAATCAGATTTAAGGAAGAAAATCAACAAGTCAAATCTGAACTCTTGACTTCTTACTTCACAAGTTTGCCTTCTTGAAAGAAATTGCTTGTTTTACGAGTTGCCTCTGATTTAATCGCCTTTCTCTGCCCGAATTCTCCCTTTTGTTACTCAGTCTTGTAAATGTTCAGAAATAACCTCTGCACCACCTTTCACTGCAAAAAAGGAACTAAAAGTAAGTAACATGTTCTTGAAATTAGTGCATTTTCCCTTGATTTGAGCAACTAAATAAGATGATTTGCCAATGGAAAAAGATTTTTGCACTTAAAGTAGGAACAGTTCATCTCCATCATAATTTTTCAAGTGCAGGATAGGATATCTAATTATCTGATTTTAGAGATGAAACTACTAATCCCATTGGCAAATATTCATATTTGCCTCAAATCAATGGAAAATACACTAACTTTACTTACTTTTAGTTGCCTTTTTGCAGTGTAGCTTCATTCTGAGTTTGAATACAATCCCAGGCCTTAAGTATAATAATCTAAAAAAAACTTTTATGTATCAGCATATACATTTCTACATTTTATTTGTTGTTATTTGCAGTAAAGCTTTGAGGAACCGCTATGGGTGCAACTACCAGTTCTTCGGTTTATGGGGCAATCAGTGTTTCACTTACGGCCAGGTTGGGGTGGTGAGCTTTAACCCCTTAATGTGAAACAATTCAAGTATTTGAAATCTGTAAAGGTGGAGGTAAACAACTTTTATAGCGTTGCAGCTAATGTCAACACTAAGAGTATTTTAGTCAGTCTCACCACTTTTGTTTCAATGTTTAGTCATCATGAGGCCTGCTAAAACTTCCTGTATGCTTCTGCTGACCTCTCCGGCTGCCAGACGGAGCTATTTTAGTCCGGAAACAACAGCTTGTCCTGCAGTCAGAGGTCACGACCTTCCCCTTGTTCAATATCTGGTGTGAATTTAAAAAGGAGCCGTGTTGCTTTAAAAAAAAAAGTCAACTAAAGTGAGGATTTGTGCGGCTGTTGGTCTTTATAGCTACGTTATTTCAGGGGCTTTCTTCCCTGGAGTGAGGAAGAGCTCTTATGTGGAGTGAGGAAGGCTCAGTCCGATGATTCAGAGTTAAATAACCAGGGCTGACTTATCACATGACGCAGGGCTCACCGGCACAAATAGACACAGCGTTGCAGGCCCGAGGCTTTATCTGTGATGTCTGCTCAGCACTTTGCTCCGATTGCTTCCTAAGTGATCTGAAACGTTGTATTCCTCGGAGTAAACCGCAGTTAAACTAATGCCATGAGTTTTTCCCCCAGCTCTCTCAGAAAAGCAGAATCAACGCAGATTTCTTTTTTCCAACCCGCGTTTCTCTGGTTCTGGTGTTCGATAAACGAGACGATCTGACCGTGAAGCCGCGTGTTTTACCCTTAAGGCGTAACATGTGAGACACCGTTTCTGTTTGGAAGTAATGCAGCAACCAAAGGGAAGAGAAAGAACCTCTTCGCTGATTTATCGCTGCTTATTCCTCTCTGTAACTTTGCTTTAAAAGGAAAACTTACCACTGGAGCACAGGGTTATTAAATGGTAACTTCTCTCAGCCTGTTTTTCTGTTTATGGGTTTATGTTTGCATCTTAGTTCCTCTAATAAATGTAATCTTGTTGCGTCGCTCTCATCCTCTTCTTAACTCATAGTTAACTTATTTAGGCCGCTGCATCGATCTGCGAAGGATGTAAAGCTTTTAATGTTGTTTCAATTAAATCTGCTGCTAAATAAATGAAACATGAATATGAAACAACTTCACTTCGTCACCCTAGAAGTAGAATATTCAGACGCCTGATAACGTTTTATGCTTTATAAAAGCTTAGAAGGGGCTGCATGGCGTTTGCTACCAGGGTTTAAAAAAATATAGCAAAGAGAAAAAGCAGCATGATCAGCAGAGCTGCAACCTAAAATGTTTTTTTTTTGCTTTTTCACTTCCTGTGTTTCATTTATCAATTCAGTTCACTAAATACTTATCTTATTTACCATAATTAAAGTTTTACTGTACAGTCTTATCCATGGCAGTGTAAAGCCATTAAAAACATATTTAATGTAAATATATATATATATATATATATATATATACACATCAGTGGTAGAAAAAAAAAACAAATGTTTCATTAAACATAAAAACCAAGGCGCACATGATGCAATTAAAATATGATGGATGTAAATTATGGATGCACAAAATCAATATTTCTGTTATAGCTCATAACCTGAATTTATTATGTATATGATCAGAATCAGTGTTGAGCTGCAAGTTTTTGCTCACAAACCGGGAATCCGACTCCTCTTTGCTCTCAATTAGGATGTTTTTAATAGAAATATATAAAAAAGGGAACACTATAAAAAGAATGTTTCATTCATTCACATCTAGGATGCATTATTTAATACTTTGTTCTTTACATAGTTGAATGTGATGACAGCAAAATCACAAAATGTATTAACCCATGGAGGTCTGGATTTGGAGCCATACTCAAAATGAAAGTGTAAAAACAGACTACAGGATCCAGCTTTGATGTAATGTCCTTAAACCGAGTCAGAATGAGACTCAGCAGCCTGTGTGGCCTCTGGTGTCTGTAGGACCTCCTTATAAACAGCTCCTGATGAGGAGGTGGATGTTCTCCTGAGGGATCTCCTCCCAGACCTGGACTAACATCCACCACCTCCTGGACAGTCTGTGGAACAAAGTGGCGTTGGTGGATGGAGAGACATGATGTTCCAGATGTGCTCAGCTGGTTTCAGGTTTGTTCTGACAGGAACTGCTGACACTCTCCAGCCACATGAGGTCCAGCATGTCTACATTAGAAGGAACCAGGACCAACCGCACCATCATAAGGTCTCACAACGAGCCTGAGGATCTCATCTCTGTACTTAATAGTCAGAGCATCTCTGAGCAGACACATGCACATCTGTGTCCTGCTGCAGGTCATCCTGCAGAGCTCTGGCAGTGCTCCTCCTGTTCCTCCTTGCACAAAGGCAGAGGTAGCTGTCCTGTTGCAGGGTTGTTGGCCTCCTCCACGTCTCCTGGTGTACTGGTATGTCTCCTGGTAGGACCTCTATGCTCTGGACACTACGCTGACAGACACAGCAAACCTTAATGCATTGATGCACCATCCTGGATGAGCTGCACTACCTGAGCCACTTGTATGGGTTGTTGACTCCGTCCCACTGGAGTGAAATCACCGCCAGTGTTCAGAAGTGACCAGAACATCAGCCAGAAAGCAGAAGAACTGAGAAGTGGTCTGTGGAACCGCTCCTTTTATTGGGGGGTCTTGCTAATCGCCTCTAGTTTACACCTGGTGGTCTATTCCATTTACACAACAGCAGGTGAAACTGATGCTGCTTAAAGGTATACTATGCAACCGGGGGTTGATTTTCCAGCGAGGCTCCCCCCAGAGGGCGAAAGTAAAAGTGCACTGTCGTAAAGATGCTCAGCTGTTCTGGTTTCTCAGTCAAGCCAGGCGCGGTTGTTTTGAGCTTAGCAGACAGGCAAACGCAACAAAAAGTCAAAAAAAAAAAAAACGGCAGTACAAACAATGACTAACACAGTGAAAGTATGAACATGCACACAGAGAGAGAGAAACCATTCCAATGTTACTTAAAATCGCATCCGCAGAAACGCGAGGTCCGCGCTCCTTCAATTGCAAGTGCGGTATTTCCCCCACAGACCACCAGGGCGGCCGAGAAAACCTTTGTTCAACCTGAAATGACTCATTTAATCATCCAAAACGATATGGAACACATTAATTAACTGAAAAATGTTGCATAGTATGCCTTTAAGTTGACAGTTTGATTTCATAGAAGTGTGACTGACTTGGATTTACTTTGTGTTTTATTTATTTATTCTTTTGAGCAGTAGACGTACCCTTAGGGAGCAGCTAGCTTCCACGCTGCAGCATTCTGGGGCCAGACTATGTGGGAGTCGAACCAGGAACCTTCCAGCCTCAAGCTGCAAGCGCCTTACTGTCTAACCTCTAGGCCTGTACTCCCCTCCCCTAAAAAAAAACACTGAATGTTATATGCAGAGTTCAGCAGGCAGTGTTGGACCGACTTCTCCCGTCTGCTGTAGTTTTTGCTCGGTCACATGGTTGTTCAGTTCCACTCCTCTTTATTGTCCCTTGGTGATAGCAGGCAGAGATAACCCACAGACATAAAGGCATAAAGTCACAGAATAACTCTTTCACAGACAGCCTGACGGTTTAATTTTTTTTCTAACCTGAACCCAGTCAGTGTTTCCCACAGCCGACGGTTTTTCCTTTCTGGGCAAGCACTGACGTGAAAAATGGAGACTGCTCTGACCTCTGCGGTCAAGATAAACTGTGTGTGACGCTGGAAGGTTATAGGACGTTATTCCATCAAACTGTCTGCGCCGAGATTAAAATGAATGGTGGAAATAAAAGTTGTGGTTTTATCCAGTTGGCTTTCTTCTAGGGCTGAACGATTTTGGAAAATAATCTAATTGCAATTTTTTTTTTCTTAATATTGCGATTAATGCGATTTTTTTTTTGTCTTTTTTTTTTTTCTTTTTTTTTTTCCCAGTTTAATTTATCATGTCTTTTTAAACATATACAAACAACAAATCAATTTGTTTCCTCACTGTGCAGATTAGTTGCTAAAAGACCCGCAGCATCTAAACTCAGAGCAGAAATTATTGCGTTCTGCCTACGATATATTTCAACCAAAATTGCAATTTTGACTTTTCTCTGCGTTAACCACAAGCAACAAAAATGGCTTCTAAATAAAGATGTTTGTAAACAAGGGGTATTTAAAACAAGAACTTTTAATGTTTCTATTAATCAGAATATTATTCAAGAGAACAGCTTTTAGTTGATTTGGACATCAATCCTTGTTGAATATAAAGTGCAACCAACAAGCAAGTCTATGTATTAAACTGATTGACCTGTACTTAATGCTATGTATGATTATATAAACTCTAAAACAAGTAATAAAATTAGATTATCTCACTGCTGCAACTGTCTTCCCTTCCATGTGGAGGCAAACCCACTTTAAACATTTTACCAACACCTAATGGACGTGTCTAATTCCCTAATTGTTACATAGCTAAAAATTGCAGACTCTGCGATTTGGAAATTGCGTTTTTTTTAAATCGCGATTATATTGAAAATGCGATTAATTGTTCAGCCCTACTTTCTTCACCAGCGTTTAGTAGACGTGACTCTGTTTGTCCTTCCTGTGCAGGTGAGCTGTCTCCGCAGAGCCTCTCCGGCACCGTGCTCAACTACAACGCCACACAGATATGCCCCGAGGGCAACAACCCCGTTCAGACCAGCATCAGCTTCCAGTGCGGGAAAACTATGGTAAGAGTCGCCGTAAACAGCCTCCTCCTCCTCAGCGGGACGCGTGGGGCTGATTGATCGGTCTTACGTCAGCAGACACCTGCTCCCTGCAGCTGTTCTCCTCCGGCAGCCTGCAGACGCACGTTGCATCTTTTTAAAAAACGTCTCCAAACACTAAATCCTGCAGCTTCAGGCATCAGCTGCGTTTCTTGCTGTGGGTTTGAATCGGTTGCTGAGCCGAGGGGAGGTGCATCTTCGGCACCTTTCAGACCGCAGTTTCATGGTTGTCACACAAACGCTTTAGTGTTGGTGAACCTGGGGAGATCCTGACGCCGGTGCACGCTTTCAGCAACATGCAGCTGACCTCATGGGAACCAAAGTGGGTGTGGCATGTAACCACCTTCAGCACAATGCATGCAATGTGTTGCTTTTTCTGCGTTTAATACTTTAAAGACGAGCAAAGTTGTCGTGTGATCTGCAGCAGACTGAAAACAAAAAACGACTCGGCTCTTTTACCAGTTGCTAAATGTGTTTTCTGCTCCTGCTTTCTCTGCAAAGAAATAAAGAACAGTGTATTTTATTTGGATTAGTTTATTTTAAGTGATTAACTTTATTCCCCACCTTCCTTCCCTGGTCTTCCTCATGCTTTTTGTTCCCTAATGTTGTCTAACAGACCTCTGCGGCCTTCACTGCACTTAAACTGAGATTAAACGACACACAGGTAGACTCTGCTTACCAATTATATAACGCTTGAAAGTGAATAGATGGATTTTTATTTAGGGGTATCGAAAGGAGAGGAAATAGAAATGCAAAAAAAAAAAAATCCCAATAACAGAAAACCTTTTGAGCAAAATACCACAAAGAGATTTAGTTGCCTTCAAAAAGTTTGACAACTAGCCAGGAAGAGTGATTAGGTGACTTTAGTAATCTACAATCCTAGATTTAGAACAAATTCATCAGATGCTGGGAGCTGCTAATTGTGGGTAAAGCAACAACAAACAGGCTTAAATCTGAGGCAGCTGGACTTTCACTCTGGTTTTTAAAGATTTCTAACCTGCTTTCAGTGGACTCCTCTGAGAAAACACCCCACAGCTCCGTCTGGCTCTTCTCCGTCCAAAAGGCCGTCAGCTTCTACCTTTTACCGCATGAGGTGGATGGATGGACACTTCAGAGACTAAACTTAACAGCTTTCTGTGTGAAAAGCCTCAATAAATCCACAGATCTGATACAGCGCGTCCGTGTATACGAATCTGAAGTGTCCGTCCTCTTTCTTTTCTTTGTTTCCTTCTGGCGTGGTTCAGAGTTTGTAAATAGTTAAATTATATTCCGGTTTGACCCACTCTGTTCATAGTCGTCCCTCTTCAGTTTCTCTGGACTTCCTGTGAGGGAAAAAAACTAATTTCTCCTCGACCGATCGCTGGAAGGCGATGTGTTCACTCAGAGCCGCCCAGTCAAACTTGAGATCGGCACCCGGGAAAATATTCGATATTCGATACCATTTCTGATACCACAGAGATAAAAAAAAAAATACAAATGATTACAGGCATAAAAATATTTTATTAACATGAAAAAACTCATCTTTTTCATGCTTTCTCAACAGAATCACAGATGTTGGTCAAATAAATCTGCAAACAGATGCCAAATAAATATGCCTGGTAGCATGTTAGCCACAGCTAGAATGCTATCAGTACTACATTTATGGTATTAAATTAAATTATGAATAGGAACTTTAATTTACTAACCTCATAATGAAGCCCAGGGAGTCGGCCATTAAATATTTGGCCAAGTTTATTGTGCCGCTTGACTTGATTTCCGCCACTTTAAAGCACTGTCTGTACACAAGCTGGTCAAGGTCGTTGAGTTTTCCTTCTACGCTGGCCTCATGCTAAAACTATTTAGCCAAATTAACATTGTATCTGCACCAGAGCGTGGATATTTCTGAGAACCCTAAGCTGGGGCGCCTCAGTTTTTAAGGCCCATCTTCCTCGGCACATTCCCAGTCAGATGCAAATGAACGACTCACCTGTGATTTTTTTCTGGGTTGTTAGCAGCTATTATTTATGTTTACTTGGCCAGCGCTCATGTCATTTCCTTGGAATGAGCTTAAAAGCAGGGTTATAGATGCTTGAAAGCTGAAAGCTGAATCCTCCGCCCTCTGCTCATAGTTGGCGTTTCTCTTTTTTCCTTCACCCCTCTTTCATCTGTCCTCTCTGTCCAAATTCTGCACCGGTGTATGTTTAAGGCGTATGTTTTGCATTTGGACTGCAGTAGGTTTCACGCCTTGTCCATCGGGGTTATAATGCAGATCTGAATCTACACCAACGGGTTTCTGAAAGCTTGAGGCTTGAAAACTTCCTCTTGAGTTTTTATTTTGCAGCTTCAAACGGTTCAGTTCAGATCTTTAAAACAGGACGTAAACCTAGACTTCTAGCTTCAATAACTTCAATATTTTCATCTGAAGGTGACCTTTCTGCTACGTTTGCATGTCTTAAAGTTCATGTTAATGTTACCGGCGACACTTCTGTCTAATCTGTCTAATCTGTAACGTTTAAATTCAGCCAAACCAACCCCCTCCTGATTATCTTCACAGCAAATATGTCATTGAAATAAACACAAAAGGCCTGGAAATGATGGTGTCAGAGAAACTGCAGGTAGAAATAATGTCTGGTGTTTAATCTGGGAGGTTTCCTACACGTCTGTGGTCTTTTGTGTGTGTGTGTGTGGGGGGGGATCTGAGCGTAGCTTTGATGTGTCATTTCCTGTCGAGTCACAATGAGAGCAGATCTTTTTCAGAACAGAAGAGCTTTATCCGGTTATAATAAAGGGAGAAACGAAACGCACTTAAGAAAAGCTCACAGAAGAGTCACCCCTACCCTAAAAGACGCCACCCACTCACAGCGTTGTCTCTTCACTGTCTCCCCTCACGCCGAGCTGCAGAGGTGTAAAACACAGGACCTCCTGGCTAAAGGTTGCTTTATGCACGTCTCAGAAATGAGACGTGATACAAAGTCTGCAGCATTTATGCTCCACACGGCTTTTCCTCCCAAGTAGCATTATTCTCTTCTAGAGTCTAGAGCAGGGCTCGCCAACATGGAGCCCACGGGCACCAAAGATTCTTTACCGTGGTGGAATTTCTTTTTGGCCACTCCGGCTAAGTGTACGTATAAAAGACAAACAAAGAGGTGATGAACAAGGGTTACAGTGTTGTTTTTTTCTCATTATAGAGATCCAAAGATGGGGGGAAAAATTTAAAAGATGAAGATTCAAAAGTTTGTATCAGAGTCCGAGGGCTTTGATATCAGTCCCTTTGTAATTTGAACTAGTCGTCCTTCATGAGTCACAGATAACAAATAATGAGGTAATAAGGCGCTTTTGTGCACAAAAATAGCACATTAAAATGCTATTTCATTCAGTTACTCATCCTTTTTAATCTTAGTTGTATTTACCTAGATTTAAGATGACAAAAGCATTAAAAACATGTTGATTTTACATAAAGTTAAGGTGAGCTCTAATTCTTCTAGTCAGTACAGGTAGCCCTTATGACAAAGGTTGGTGATCCTGCTCTACAGTCTAGAGCACAGGTGTCAAACTCAAGGCCCGCGGGCCAAATCCGGCCCGTCAAGGTAAATAATCCGGCCCTCAAGACCCAAAAAAAAAAAAAAAAGGCATCATATCATAAAGTAGAGGCATATATCCTTTTAAAGTGTATAAAGTGGCTAAATCTGTGCCTCCTGTAAGCGTAACTCACCCCAATATCAACTTTTTTTTGCAGATAAACTGTATAAACTGGGCCTAAGGTTGCTACTTTTATGTTACTGTGCATTTTTTATACTTCTATGTGAACTGGAATGAAATTATGAAATGAAAAGTATCGTCTATACACGTGCAACCGGCCCTTTTAATGACTTCATGACGCCAAAGTGGCCCTATATAGAAATGAGTTTGACACCCCTGGTCTAGAGGGTAGCGTTGCTCTCCAAAACAAAGCGTATTCTACAAAGTTGTTTCCAGCATTTAAGTCTCATTCGCCATGTTTTTCTACGCGGGACTGTCCGCGTAGTTAGAAATTTTCCAACGTGTACAAAGCATAAACTTTAAGGCTGTGTGGAAGCCAATATGGCGTCGCTGTCCCTGCAGCACTAGGAGCCCAAATCATTAAAAGTCAGGGTGTGTACTCACATCAGCGTCTTAAGGCGCTGCGAATAATTCAGCAAGAAGGAGGTTTGACCGGACGCTGCAGCGATCCCCAGATCAAGCTGCTGAATTTCACCAGCCAAACAGGAAACGCCGGGCGCTAGACAGGATAAAGGTCCAGCGAATTTCAGAATAAAATCACCCCAACAACAAAACGGCAACCCAGAAACACGAGGAAAATATGTTGTATATGCACACAGATAATGAGTTTTGCCCTAGAAAACACAAACCATAGCTAACCATAACCTTTTCTTTACTCTAATCGTGAATCTGATCAATCTAAATACACAGCGCCTCCACAGTACCCAGCAGTGGGCAGGAGGTGATTTTCCACATTATTCATTCATCGTTTCACACCAGACCCACTCGCCTGGAGTCTGCGCTGCTGCAGAACTCAGTTCTACTTTCATTTAATTAAAGCACATTGTTCTAGTGCTTAATATGCATTTTATCACACGCCACATGTTTATGTTTGTGACGGTAGGATAAAAAAAAAAAAACAATCCAGCCAACCAGTGGGCATGTAGAGAACGTCTAATGGTAGTTATGGAAAACTGGTGATCCAGGTTGGCAGCCTTTGCTAGATATTTTCTGTCATTGCCATCGTGCCTGGTGGCAAAATAAGCTCCAGCCTCCTCAGCTGTAGGTGACCGAGTTTTATTTCCTGTATTCATAGATATTTACACATACCAGGCAATCAGAACTATGGAATAAGCTTATTTAAAAAGAAACCCTTCCATGTTTTTCTTGATAACATGAAGCAGATGGTTTAGCTGATGTCATAAACGAAAACTATGAGGCGTTTTTTTAAGCATCCATTTGCCACCCGTTTGTTTTAAAACGAAACCGTTTTACTCGTGCTTCTGTCTCACAGGGAACGCCGGAGTTTGTGGCTCAGTCTCAGTGCGTGCATTACTTCGAGTGGAAGACCTACGCAGCCTGCAAGAAGAACAAATTCAAACCACACAAAGAGGTACGTGCCAGAAGCCCCGGCTGGCTGGCCGGTGGTCGCTGTTGTAGGTTTTTGAGTCTAAACGAAACTGCCACCACATCCTCTGCAGAAACCATTAGTCAGCTGACAGAAGCTTGGCCTTTAACATCCCATAAAGCGTTGTTTGCCGTGTGCAGTGGAGGATCTGTCACATGCTGTCACGGTGGTTGAGCTGCACAAAAGCAACATAAATTAATTTCACGACATTTTTCAAAGCTTTAAGTCAAAAAAAAATTGGCAGTTTAGACTTTAGCAAAATGTAGGAGCTCAAAACATCTACTACTGATCGTTTGTGCCCCACAATAACCTTTATTTTTTTTCCATTATACTTTAAATGTAGCATGAAACATGTCCTCCTGCTGTGTCCAGGTGCCCTGCTTCGTGTTTGACTCTGACGGCAAGAAGCACGACTTGAACCCTCTGATCAAAGTGAGCGATGGGTATCTGGTGGACGACGGTGACGACAGCCTGGACTTTTACATCAACATCTGCCGAAGCCTCAGTGAGTCCCTGACCGGGGGGGATACACTGGATGGCTGATTAGATTTATAGATACGAGGCGTCTTTAAGACTGTTTCTCAGTCAGAAAATCAGAAGTCGTGAGCGCAGATGTTGCAGGGGGCGCAAGAAAAGCCTTTTGCCTGTCCAGAGAGTCAGGCCTTCTAAATATGACAACAGCACCCCCTGCTGTTTGGTCTGTGTCAGGTCTAAGCACCTAGAACGTCATACAAACAGGGAAAGAAAGACACAAAGACAATTAGTTTGGTTTCATTCTCCAACCCACTCTGCTGGTCTCAGCTTTCTCCTCGATTTTATTAAGTTTGGGGCGTTTCCCTAGTTACAGGACTGAGGCTGTACTGAGGGGTGGGGAAACAGATAGTTACAGTCTCAGTTGTCAACAAAGATACACAGCTGAGCAATCACGTCCAGTCAGCACATAATCTTGTAGCTGAGTCGTCTTGCTTCAGGAAGCGAAGAAACAGAGCATCTTCTGTTTCTTTGCACAGACATGATTAAGCTATCATGTGAGTAATATGATTATATCAGAAGCTTACATTACTACATCATAACAAGGTAAATCGGTTAATGAAGCATAAACATTAATCCCAACAGTCTGTATCTTCGTTCAGTGGTATGATAATAAACTCCTAAAAACAATAATAGTAACTTTCTAAAAACAGTACAAAACTTACTGTAATTGAAGTTTGATATAACATTTTCTGTTATTCAAGATTTCATAATATAGATACCTCTCATTGACCAGTGGGAGTCTTAAATGCCCATTTAGAGATTACCTTTACTGTCGATAAACTTGTTTTTGTTCTCACCACCTATTGGTATGTAGTGAAAAATGAGGGCTGGGATTTCATGTTTTCAACCAAAAACTCTTCCCAAACTTCCCCTTTGTTTTAACTCAGGTACAATAACACCATGGTTAACTAATAGTTTAATGAATTAATGGTATTTAATTATTTTTTTCATATCTTCATGAACTGTAGTTGAAGCTTCCTCACCTCCAACACTTTGCTGCTCTCTTACAGACTTTAAATCGTGTCCAGAGGACTCTGCAGCCTGCCTCATCACCAAACAGGGCACCTTCAGCATGGGCGCTCCTACCCGGCCGCTGGAGGCAGTGTCCAGTGACAGGTGACGTCTTTTAGAAATGCAAACATTTACACATAAAGCTCGCTTTGCTGTTTTCATGCTTGTTATTAAAATTAAGTATATTGTGATGCTATTTGGGCGACTCATCTGTTAAACTGCTCAGAAAGCTTTAGAGATCGTTGAGCTTCATTTTAGTTTGTGGGTTTAAAGGAACGTTTTTGATTAAAATTCCTGTTGTCTTCTTCTCTGTCCAGTTTGAGTTTGCTGTATGAATTAAGCGCTGACTCGACACCTCCAGAGAGATGCGGAGAACACCGGCCGGCCGTCAACATCACTTTCATCTGTCCGTCCAGCAGGCATTCAGTATGTCCCACAGCTAGTGCTTGTAACCCGTTAGCTGTAGAGTAGGGATGCAAACAACTAATCATCTTAAAATTAAAGGCAGAATAGGCAATTTTTCCAGAAATGTAAGTAAGAGACCTTTCTCTTCTTCTCATAAACATGAACGTGGTTTGCTTCTTGCCACTTTCAGCCATGTTCAAAGTATAGGGTGAGAGCAGCGGAGCTACAATGAACGGCTGAGCTAACTGCTAAGCTAACTGCTAAGCTAACTGCTAAGCTAACTGCTAAGCTAACTGCTAAGCTAACCAGATACATTAACACTAGAAGTGCGCAGGCGCAGCCTGTAAGCGGAAACTAACAAAAGTGCTGAAAGCCTGAGTTCTTTTAAATCAAGATTTAAGACATTTGTTTAAGATTGCTTTTGACTGTTCTAGTTAAACTGTTTTACTGAAACATCATTTGTTCAAGTTTGTAGTCCAACTGTTTTTAATATTTGCTTTTAGTTTCTATTTTCCCACGTTTTTTATTTTTTTCTAGATTTTATTCAAACTTGTTTTTATTCTGTTTTTATTTTCCTATATTTTAAGCACATTGGCCTTGTCCTTGTACTGAAATGTGTTACACAAATAAATTTGCCTTGCCTAACAAGGAACAAGCACGCCAGAATGATAGACATGTGGGACGACCAATAGATAAGGTGATACCCCCAGAAGTTGAGGGACAGAGGGGGGGGGTGAGAGCAGGAACAAAATTCTGACCAATCCCTGTAATTCGGCCCGAACGACTGGGATTGGTCAGAATTTTTAAAGTCCTTTTTCTGAATACATAATATATTTACTACTGTTATGATGGAAGGACAATTTCACTTAGTGTAAAAAAAGGAATTTTTGAACAGGATTACCAACTATAGCTTTAATTGTGGAGTGATGGTTGATTAGATAAAAGTTTGTTTCATCTGATTAACTGATAACGTGCGCTTACAGACCTCCTTTTAAGTGTTGTAGTATGTCCACCATCCAGAAGAGGGCGCTACGCCTCGTTCTAATGTGGAGCCAGACCACAGTAGTTGTAAGAGGAAAAAAAACAATCGTAGCCAACGAGAAGCGGTCCAGAGTCCGGTGCGGAATTATTTCACAGTTTAATGATGACAAGGATGCAAAATGTACTTTGTATGGTCCTATTTTTAAACATAAGCACTCAACAAACTCCTTAAGCTGTCACATAAATGGCTCCCATCTTGCCGTGCTGCATGGCGGGATGCATTAGCGGCGGGCATTACGTAAAAAATTGTGACATGTTGGTAAGGGATTTTATGAGGATTTTAAGTGTTATATATATATATATTTTTTTTATTCTATTCAGTCTTTAATAATGTGTGAGAAAACCACAATTTGTTGCTTATTCAGTCAGTATTTAATACAGGTGGCACAATAACCTATTAGAATATAACGATGTGGCTCTTTTTAAATTTAGCATATTGTAAAAAACAAAAAGCCCTTCATGTTATGGAAGCCCTCTTGATACAAGATTAAAAAAAACTCCGGTTTTTAGGAAAATGGCTGCTTATCAAATAACCGTCAGTCGATCAGTAAGATCAACTTTAGATCAACTCATTAATCGATGACTTGCATCCCTAGTTCAAGTTTAACCTGGTTTTCATATTTATTTTACCAGCCTCCATCTCATTGCTGGCTTTTCTCCGTTCTCATTTCAGGGCAGCATCCCTAAGATGGTAGCGGAGTCAAACTGTCGGTACGAGGTGGAGTGGGTGACTGAATACGCCTGCCACAGAGACTACCTGGAGAGTCACACCTGCAAGCTGACCAGCGAACAGCACGACATCTCCATCGACCTCACACCGCTCACTCTGAGCTGTGAGTGCTGCTTCCTCCAGACCAGGAGCGCTTTCAATCTCACGTGAACTTTACTTTAGAAATGCACCCATCAGGCGGTTACTGCCACTTTAACACAAAAAGCCATACGTTAATAATCAACATCCATACAACACTGATTGGCGATTAAAAAATGTTCTGCAGGTTTTCCTAAAGAGCTAATTTTTGTTAATCGTAAAACAAATCATCAGGGTTCCTAAAAAAAGGTCCTGAAAACCCTGGAATTTCATATAAGCATTTTCCTGGTCTGGGAAAGCATGGAAAAAGCTAATAAAGTTTGGAAAATGTCAGTATTTCCAGGCTTCATTTCTTTGGTTTGATTGATTTGAGTTAAAAAAAAAGCTGTGTATTTCCGCACTGACTTTTAGTAGTAGACTTTTACCATGTAGCCATTTTTTTTTAAACCTTGATGGATTTTGAAAAAGGTGCCAACATTTTTCACCTTCTGATCCCGACCTTCACCGGTTTTACGCTCTGCTCTGTCCTGCTGGTAACTTTTGGGCAGATTAGTGATGGTTACACCAGGCCAAACCCCTGAAACGCTGTTTGTGTTTTTTTGCCTTTAGCTACAGATCCTCCCTACTTTTTCCAGCCTCCGTCCGGTGACGACCCAGAGAGCTACATGTATTACCTGAACGTGTGCGGAAAGATCCCCACCGCGGAATGTGGCAACGACACTTTCATCTCGTCCTGCCAGGTCAAGAAGTCCGGAAGCGCGAAAAAAGTGGCCGGAAGATTTCACAACCAGACTTTAAGGTAATATTCATCCCTGTGTGGCAGTGTACAACCTTTAAAGTGAATTGAATTAAATGTACAAAATATGTTTAATCTCAGTCATTTATGTCGATATGAAACCCAATATTTCATATTTGATTGAATCCAGCTGATGTTTTCTGGTCTCACGCTTTGCACCGCCTCAGCGGCCCATTTTTAGCTAAAATAAAGATTAACGTCTAAATTATGGATTATAACTGATAGCAATATCTGTTTACAGTTTCAATTTGCAAGCATTCATGGCTTGTAAGCTTGTCACAATCTGATATTGTTGCCCCAAATATGATAAAACTGCCCTGATTGTTAAAAACACTTATTTTCAGTGTCAGAGGATTTGGTTTGCATGACAACATTTAGGTGCAACAGCTTTGATAAATCTGCACCTTTTTAAAATTCCTCCACTGGTGTCTGCAGAATCTAATTGCTTTCATCTAAGCTATGGTTTTAAAAACCTCTCTGTCTTCTCTTCTTCTCTGCTCTGCAGGTATTCAGATGGAGACCTCAGTCTGATCTATCCTGACGGAGATAAATGCTCCTCCGGCTTCCAGAGGATGACCATCATCAACTTCCAGTGCAACAAGACGGCGTGTGAGACAGACATTTACATCCATTCCTGCTTCATGTGTTGAGCTGTTGCTGTTTTTACAGCTTTATTGAGTTTTTTGTACCATGTTTTAAGGCCCTAAAGCCGATGGTGACGGCATCACGCGATGCTCTACTTGAGAAAGAGAGTAGTAGTTTTTTTTTTTTTAGCTTGGCTCAATCCTCCAATACTATAAAAAACGAGTTGTACCGTAATTTTCAGACCATAACGCACACCTGATTATAAGGTGAACTAAATATTCTTCCCAATATGTAATATCACTCTGCCCCTTCACGTCCGCAGCTTTCTATCTGTCTGTGTCAGAGGACAGAGCCCTGTTTCTAACATTAGGCCAAAGTAAACTTTTATTTTGAATTAACTTACTAGGTTTATTAGCGCGTATTCCAGGCGTGGGCTGCCTAAAGGCTCCCACATACTCAGACGTTCTGTTAGCTTGGTGGACTTCCTGCTCTTTGCAGACGTTTTACCCTTCATAGTGGAGCGTACAACATTTCTTGTGGCAAATTCCTACAATTCCCAGACTTCCAGTGGGGTGAAGCAGCGGAACGGACGGTAAAATGTGTGATGAGCTAGCTGAGCACCTAGAGCTGTTTCTCTTCCAGCAGACTCCCACCTGTCAGTGAGAACAGAGAGAGACTGTGATGCTGCCGTCCTGCAGACCGCCTGATTGGAGCAACTCAGTGTATCAAGCTCTGTGTCACATAAACAACAGTTTGATGTAAAAACTTCTTGCCTCTGAGAAGTTTATAGTTTGACACACACCTGTATGCGCAGAGTACATGTGGAATACACTCGTACCTTCGCGGAGGGAACTATACCCGAGTATGTGGGGGCCTTTACATGAACGCAATTCTAGTTTAGACATTACTGTCAGGCAGTGTTGTAGACAGCTCAGGGGTCCTATCGGGTAGTATTTCATGACCATAGACATTATATACGAAGACGCGTCATTGGGCGAGTTCTGCCTATGCTGCGATGCGTCAGAGCGTCCGCCATCTTAAATGTGGCAAATCTGCAGTTACTCAGTCACTTAAACAGTATCAGAGGGACTTTAATCTCTGAATATACTTTGTATTCGTAGTATTTTTGTTTTTGTAATATTACAAGTTTATTTTTGTATCCCTTTAGCTTCATTCTCCTGAATTTATTCTCCTAAAGAATAAAATTATTTAAAATAATCTAACCTGGCCCTATTACTCCAGGAGTGAAATAATTCTGCAAACTGTGATTATTCTGGAAATGTTCCCTCTTAAGTCTCATAATATGACGTTTTTCTCATAACATTATCACTTTTGTGTTTTGTTTTTTTACTTTATTGACCTAGGACTTTTTTTTTCTCATATTATTAATTTTACCTCTTTAATACTCCCCAAAATGTCTGTTCCTAAAGGTTCACATGTGACACGGTTTTATGAAATAATGAAGACCACAATGTTTAGATTTAACAAATTGATCCTTATATTCACACCATATACACACACAAATATAGATATATATACATACACACACATATATATATATATATATATATATATATATATATATATATATATATATATATATATATATATATATATATATATATATATATATATATATATATATATATATATATATAGAAGGCAGATACAAGTAGTGAAATCAGCCAGAATACATTTCCATTCAGTACAGGAATGAGGCATCTTCTCTGATTCACGTTCACAATAACAGAACTCAACTTTTTTCTGCCACATACAATATGGCGGTGACGTTGACGTGCAAACCTGCGCCCTGTGACGCGTCTACGTATATGATGTCTGTGTTAATGACCATAGGTGACGGTTGGAACATGGACATCAGCCATGAACGAGACACCAAGATACTCCAGCTCAGACAGAAGCAGACGGATAAAAGTCGGCTTGTGCCCTAAAGGGATCTTAGAGATATTCTTTGTGTTCTGCAGCCAACAAAGGCCGAGGGACTCCAGTTTTTGCCGGCGAGGCTGATTGCACGTATTACTTCAACTGGGAGACGGCGTTCGCGTGTGTCAAGGAGAAGGAGGATCTGCTGTGTCGGGTCAGCGACGGCGCCAAGCACTTCGACCTCTCACGCCTCTCCAAGTATCCCGGTGGGTGGCTTCTTAAAGTGACGGTTACCTATTTGTTGCTCGATTCGTTGTCCAGAGCTAATTGTACCGAGAGAGTCATCAGACACTTGGCGGATAATTAACTTAAAGGTATACTATGCAACCGGGATTGATTTTCCAGCGAGGCTCCCCCTAGAGGGCGAAAGTAAAAGTGCACTGTCGTAAAGATGCTCAGCTGTTCTGGTTTCTCCGTCAAGCGAGGCGCGGTTGTTTTGAGCTTAGCAGACAGGCGAACGCAACAAAAAGTGGAAAAAACGGCAGTACAAACAATGACTAACACAGTGAAAGTATGAACATGCACACAGAGAGAGAGAGAGAAACCATTCCAATGTTACTTACAATCGCATCAGCAGAAACGTGAGGTCTGCGTCAGCCTTTCAGCCTTCTTTTCCTTTTAGCTCTCGCCATTCTGAAAAAGCTTGCCCGATGTTCACCTGTGTACGACTCCTCTCTCTGTCCAGAGCCCTTTTCCTCTTTCTTGCCTGCTCCGACATGGGCTTTCACTGTTTTCTCGCTGGTTCCGCCATGATAACTGCACAAATATCACCACTGCGCTACCAACGAGCATGCCTTTCACTGCGGGCGTGTAGCAGTTCTCGCCGTAAAGCAAGACCGACTCTCGCGATGCACCAGACTTCTGAGCCTGTGGGTGCGGGCCGAGGGCTCCTGCAATAGCGTACCGCGCACGTGACGTCACCGTCTCAAGAGCCCCTCATCACGTGGTACGCAGTAGGACAAGCTTGCATAGTCCACCGCTGTTTCGCTGTAAAAGAGACGTGCGTTACCCTTGGTTTTACTCGGTAAATGACTGTTTTTTCCAAATCTAAGACCATGGTTTTTAAACATTGTTGCTATGGAACGTGCAACAGCGACTCGAGGTACGCTGATCGGCCGCATATGAAGGATGTTTTCTTCAAGACTGCCAAGGAGAAAGGTGTGCGCTGGGTACACCGGTGCGGTCGGCCTACACAACAGTTCAACCCGGAAAAAGTTACCAAATTCACCTACATATGTAGCAAGCATTTTGTCGGAGGAAAGGGCCCAACCGAAGAACATCCTGACCCAATTCCAGCGACATCAAGTAGTGAACAGGTAAGATTATTTTGGTGGCCGACATGTTAATAATGAAGCGCCTGCTACCATGATAGCATATAGGCTATCATGGTAGCAGGCGCTAACATGATACCCTGCTACCAGGATAGCTTACTCAAAAAACATTTCAATACAACTTGACTTGATGTCGCTGGAATTGGGTCAGGATGTTCTTCGGTTGGGCCCTTTCCTCCGACAAAATGCTTGCTACATATGTACTTGAATTTGGTAACTTTTTCTGGGTTGAACTGTTGTGTAGGCCGACCGCCCCGGTGTTCCCAGCGCACACATTTCTCCTTGGCAGTCTTGAAGAAAACATCCTTCATATGCGGCCGATCAGCGTACCTCGAGTCGCTGTTGCACGTTCCATAGCAACAATGTTTAAAAACCATGGTCTTAGATTTGGAAAAAGCAGTCGTTTTACCGAGTTGAACCAAGGGTAACGCACGTCTCTTTTACAGCGAAACAGCGGCGGACTATGCAAGTTTGCCCTACTGCGTACCACTTGATGTGACGTCATCGTGACGTTACGTTTCTAAAAATAGCTCGCTCGCTGTACGCCATTGCAAGTGCGGTATTTCCCCCACAGACCACCAGGGCGGCCGAGAAAACCTTTGTTCAACCTGAAATGACTCATTTACGTAATCATCCAAAACGGTATGGAACACATTAATTAACTGAAAAATGTTGCATAGTATGCCTTTAAAGCTGGAGCCACAATTTAACGGAAAACCTTCAGGAAGTCTTGTCGGCATCGTTTGTGTTTGTCCTAAATGTTTGTCCCTATTCCTCCGTGTCTCCTCGTCGTGCTTCAGAGTCGAATGACAGCGAGAACTGGGAGGCGGTGGACGGTCGAGCAACTAAATCGGACATGCGCTACTACCTGAACGTCTGCCACAAGGTGCTGAAGAGAGGAGGAGCCGCCAACTGCCCAGAGGACGCTTCCTTCTGCGCTGTGGGTAAGATGTCCGCTGCGAGTAGTTCTCTGATCAGTCCTAAATATTTCACACCCTGAAGTGTGCAGAGTACGACTTGTTAATTTATTCATCCCCTGGTTTCTCCCTGATTCAGATAAGAATAATATGACCGTCAGCCTGGGCAGCTTCCTCTCTCCTCCCCAGCTGACTAAACAAGGGGACGACATTCGGCTGATGTATACCGATGGGGAGACTTGTGGACACGGGAAGACGAGGACCCAAACCATACTGACCCTTAAATGCAAACCGGGTAAAGAGCACTAAATGCTCACTAGATGATGTCAGGAAGACAGGATAATTACTGATGAGGATCGAACGCCGCTGTCCTCTTGCTCCTCCTTTTATCAAACTCAATACCATTTTTTTTTTCTTCCTCTTTCTGCTCTCTGGCTCTTGATTTATTTTTTGCAGGACATCTTGAGAGCCCTCCCATGCTTCGCAGCGTTTCCTTTGATAAATGCGTTTATGAGCTGGAGTGGTACACCGCCGCTGCCTGCGTCCTGTCAAAGACACAAGGAGACGACTGCAAGGTGGAGGACCCCCAGGCTGGTACGACGTCAACACCGGTCTTCAATATTTGATTCTTAAATACCCTAGCATGAGAAAAAATTATTTAAATAACTGATTCTATAAACCAATACCCATTTGTTTGATAGAAATCACTTGGCTTTATCATTCAGCCAGATTTAGGTTAAAATGAGCACATGCGTTTCAGGCTAATTCTCATTTATGGCACATTTTAGGGCATGGCGTCATTCATTAACTGCATATTTATGAACTGAAAAGTGAAATCAACCTGAAATCTATATAGAGTCCATTGCAGAGGAATTACAAAACATACGAGGTCAACAATTCAAATATTTAATTCACTTTTTTGTGTATTTATGTAGCATCAATTCAAGGCACTTTTCTGTGGAGTGAATTTTGTTCAGTTATTGTTGCAAGCAAAGAACGTGCAACCCAGAAATTAAACTTTGATAAACTTCTTAATTTAAAAAAAAAGGTTTTTGAGAGTAACTTTGGTGTTCTCTGATTCTAAAAATTTTTTAAAAAATTGTTTGAATTTTAGTTATTTTTTTTACAGAATTTATATTTTCACATTTTATTTTTTCAAATTTGTTTTTCAGATTTTGTTTTACAAATTGCACTCTTTTCGAATTGTGTTTTACAAATCACATTAGAAAAGAATGCAATTTGGAAAAACAAAATCTGAAAAACAAAAATTTGAAAAATTTAATATGAAAAAATTAAATATGTTGAATATGAAAAAATGAAATTTGAAAAAAAAAGCTATGAAATTAATTTGTAAAAAAGTTTATAAAATCTGAGACACCAAATTTATTCTTTTTTTTATTTGTAAAACAAAATTGGAGAAATCAAATTAGGAAAAAAAATCTTTTTGAAGGAATAAAATCTGAGAAAACACCAACGTTGATCACGAAACCTTTTTTTGATTAAGAAGTTTTTCAAAGTTTAGTTTCTGGTTTGCATTTTTTTTATTTCCATTTTTTTATGTGCAACAATAATGGAGCAGAATTCTATCTATGGAGATAGTATGGAGACAGATAGGTTAAAAAGTTTCCTATTTAAGGAAACTCAGCCTGCAGTATTCCCTCCTGGACAGTCGCTTGCATGGTTTCAGGAACTTTTCTGAACTCCTGGCTCATCGCTGCCTCCTGGTGGAGACTGTCTGAAATTGACCTTTCTGTCCGCCTGGTCAGAACTAATTTCAGGTTTTCATGTATTTGACCAGATTCCATTTTATGAGGTGAAAAATACATTTGGCTAAAATCACAGGTCTGCCTGGCGCACTCCCCATTAAATAAAAATAAATTTATATTGTTCTGCAATGTTTATTTTGAAAAATAATTAGGTGAGACTCAAAAATTGGGTTTTTCCTCTTTGTTTAGTTGCCTATAGATCAGACATAGCGACATTTGCAATAGTGGTTCCACTGGATATATATTATTTAATGCCTCAGTGTCACACAAAATATTGCATTTATTGTTTATAACTGTGGAGCTGTACTTGATTTATATCAGGGATGCTATTTCAGGTGTAAATTCCTCCTAAACCCCTCTGGGCTTAACAGGTTAATGTACTCTGGATAAATGTGGTATTTATTTCCACACTCTCATGTATTTGTCCATCCATGTCTGCTGTGAACTTATATATTTAAAAATGTGAAAGTTTTTGTAACGTTAAATTAGAGCAAAAATTAATGGCGCTGCATGGATTCTGTGTTTTAGAAATTTTCACTTCTTCTTCTTGGAGATTTGACCCGGTTTCCTTTAACCATCCCTGTTTTAACCCACAGTTTTTTTAAAAAAAAGCTCTTCTCTCTAACTAACCCATGTGCATCCACAGGTTTCTCCTTCGACCTGTCGCCTCTCACCAAATCTAACGGCAGCTTCTACAATGTGACCAGCGGCGGCTACAACTACTACATCAACGTCTGCGGCCCGGTCAACGCTCCCCCGTGTCCAGGGACGGCCGGAGCGTGCCAAGTGAAACACAGGTGAG
Source organism: Fundulus heteroclitus (assembly GCF_011125445.2). Taxonomy (NCBI): domain Eukaryota; kingdom Metazoa; phylum Chordata; class Actinopteri; order Cyprinodontiformes; family Fundulidae; genus Fundulus; species Fundulus heteroclitus. The sequence goes on from NC_046375.1 coordinate 1,032,484, forward strand.
CCGCAGCCTCCGGATTTCTGCGTTTTATTCCGAACCTCGGCGTTTGGAATAAATCTGAGAGGAAAGCTCAGATCTGTTCCTGCTTTTTAGCTCTTGGAGTCTCGGGCATGCGAGCTCCCATCTGTCCTACTACGACGGCCTGATCCAGCTGACCTACAGCAACGGCTCCCAGTACAACGACGCAAAGCACACCCTCAGATCCACCCTCATCTCCTTCCTCTGCGACCCAGAGGCTGGACCAGGAAGCCCAGAATTTCAAGTAAAAATCCTCTTTTTTTTTTTTCTTTTTATTGATTGGTTATTCTTCAAACTTCAATGTGTGGTTAATTCACACTTTTTGAACCCAGGTGGAAGATAACTACACGTATAACTTCCGCTGGTACACGTCCTACGCCTGTCCCCAAAGGCCTTATGAGTGTCTGGTGACGGATCCCAACACTCTTGAACAATATGACCTCTCCAGGTAATCCTCTTTCTCGACAAAAAATGTGAAGTTAGCATTAATTATAGATTTTAGTCCTTGTTTTCTTAATTGTTTCTTCTTCTCCTGCCTCCAGCTTGTCGCGGTCCACCTCAGCTAAAAACTGGCCGGTGATGGATTTGACCGACAGCTTGAACCGGAAGAAGTACTACATCAACATTTGTCGGCCCCTGGTCCCCGTGCCAGGATGTGACCGCGATGCATCGGTCTGCCAGATGACGTACATAACCCAGCAGGTCTGAGTTCATCTTCTTTTTCAGCTTTTTTTTTTTTTTTTTTTTTGTACAACTATTTTCACATATAATTAAAAAATATATATTCTGGATAATTCAACTGGAAAGCAAAAACATTATTAGAGGAAAAAACAAATAAAAAAATGTAAATACACAATAACCTCTTCACATAAGTGTGCAAACCCCTTGAAATGACAACTTTGCTGGAGAATCTTTTGAAGCTAATTCACATTTCAGTTTTCTGAGCGGCGCAGATCTGCCATTAATTTGATTTAGCAGAGATGAAGATTAGCTGCCGGGTTGGATTATCTTGGCCCTTGGTGATTTGCATTAGGGCTGGATGATAATTCAATAACGAAATATATTGATCGATGATGTACACAGATGAAAAAAAGGGTCAATAAAAACTTTAGTAGAATAACAGTTTAGCTTCCTTATACATTCTAGCCATGTAGGTTAATATTACAGTCATTTGATCCTCCCAACCAATCACAACACAGACCCAGGAACCAAGATCCGCCCCCATCAGAGTTCAAAGAGCATGCGTTCTTTTTTTCTTTTTTTAAAAACGTTTTTCTAAATACAACTTTTATTCAACCAATTTGTAAAAAGTTGGTTGAATAAAAAGGTTGAGTTTGAATTCAGTGTTTGTGTGTCTGTATCTAAAAATAAGTTATTAAGCAACAGCATAAAATGGCCAGGGCTGCCCTTAGAATATATGTTTTGAATTTGTTGATAATTATGGATATCGATCAATATGAATATTATTTTATCGATATGCTTCTTTTCTATATCGTCCAGCCCTAATTTGCATAATTTAGCTGAGGCCACAGCCTCGTTCTAGTGTCCAGGTTTCAAAAGGGATTGACAGGATTCAGGGTTTCCGCCACAGCAAATTAAAAGCCGCACCACCTTCAGAATGAGGTTTCTTTTTAAATATCTTAAAACAGTGTAAAGTTGATGGGATATAGTTGCCCTATATTATGTATAGTCTATATTTGCGTCCTTATGCTAACCTGAAGCAGAGTTTGAATTTATTTTACAGATCATGAAAAGTCAAAATTTACTTTATTTTGAAAAACCGACACCACCGACTTCTTTCCTTCAAAATTGATGAGAGAAAAAAAAGAGGTGAAACTGCTCAGGAACGAAACCTAAATCGATGAACAGAACGAATGCTTAAAATAAACAGATAAATCATTAGAATTTAAAATCAAATCAAGTTGTTAAAAGTGAGACATAAAATCCAAATCAAAACAGCACCAAGAAAATACAACATAAAGCCAAATCATGAAAATAAAATGGAAAATAAACTTTTGGAATAACAGAACCAGAGTTTAGAACTAAAATAGACACAAAAAACAAAAACAAAGTGGACTTTTGACCACAGATGTATGTTCTGATGACGGTTCTGGAGAACTTTTCACAGCTGACTGGGCGAAGTACAGATGTTGGATCCTGATAGACGGACAATCCCAGGCCAAAAAGATTGAATGCTAAAATAAATTAAAAACATGCTTCAAAAGAGTGTTATTTTAAGAGTTTAAACTTACTGAAGCAAGTTTATGCAGCTTTATTGGTTTTTGTTTCTTTTTACCTTTAATCGAATTGTACATCTTTTGATTAAATTGCACAGGAGTCACATTATATTTGGGAAGAGTTTTAAAGTTTTACTACATTTTTGCACATATTATTTGCATTGCACGATACTTTTGCAGAGAAATGCCTTTTTGCACCATTATCTTTGCACATAAACAAATGGTTAAACATTCTTCTGCACTGTTACATCTGATCACTGCTGCACTTTATATTGCAATGTTGCCTTATTCCACCTGCAATCCCATTACACTGTCGTAAGATGTATGCAATGAAATTTAGTGCTGTATGCACTCTGTACATACAAAATGACAATAAAGTTGTCTAAGTCTAAAAAAAATAATTGACCAGACCAGATGGACGTATAAATATTGTTAAAGAGATAAAGGCGTAAAATCTGCTGCTTTGCTTTCCTTTAAATCACCCCGGCTTCTCGTCTGGATCTAAACAAAGCTGCACTGCGGCGTTTTCTCAACCTGTTAAGTTGTTAAAGTTAAGTTGTTCTGTAAACTCCAGGGCTCTCCAAAGGAGGTGGTGTCCGTCAGTAACATGGGGAAGTCCAAGAGAGGTCCGACCATTGAGGGACGGGACCGGCTGCTGCTGGAGTTCACAGACGGTTCTGTCTGCATGTCGGACGGCCAGAAACTCTCCTACACCACCATCATCCACCTGGTCTGCTCCAGAGGCTCCACTGTAAGTACAACCTGTCCAGCTAAACTCGTGGTTGTTCCCCGTGAAGCTGTGACCTAATCCTGTTTCTGCTGCTCGCCCTGAAGGCCACCGGGCCCCAGTTCGAACTGTACCAGAACTGCACCGCCATCTTTAAGTGGGAGACTAAAGCCGCCTGCGCCATCCAGACCGTGGAGAGCGACGTGAGCTCACCCTCATCCTCCTTATTTTTACACCTGCAGAAAGATCACCTGTCCTCATGATGGTAATTGCTGGTATGTTGTGTTGCTCCAGACTTGTGCGATCGTGGATCCCGTCTCTGGTTTCAAGTACAACCTTCAGCATTTGGCCTCCAAGGAAGGATACAAGACGTCTGGCAACGGCAAAAACTTCACGGTGAAACGCCGACTCTCGTACCGGTCACATGAATCTGATGTCTTTTAAAATGTTTTTGTCACAGGGCAGCAGCTTCCTGTGAGTTAAAACGGTTCATTTAGTCATTAATCATGCTGCTAAGATGTGCTCATAGCTTCAAAGTCAAAGATCTTCTAGATCAGGGATGGGCAACTGGCGGCCCGGGGGCCACACACGGCCCTCGTCATCACTCAGTGCGGCCCGCGAATAGATCAATAATAATTTAATAATGATAAAAAAATTAAAAAAATTAAAAATTAAAAAAATGTAATTATACTTTTGACCAATAGGGGGCCGTACCCAAACAACAGCGAGGCCGTACCCAAACAGCGAGGAAGAAAGTCAAGAGCCCTGGCCACTAGCAGTGGAATAAAGGGAAAACTTGACGAGAAAGTCACATTTTTCAGACAAAATGGGAAGAAGTATGGACATGGGGAATTTTTTTTTTTTGGTCTCTTGTCATTCACACACAACATAAACTGTGAGAGCCGACGTGAGTTTTGAAACTGCAAAGCATCTACACAGCACCGCGTTCACAGACCAGTGTGATGCATTCGTGAGCGTCAGAAAGCTATGGTGCATTCAGGAGCATGGGACATTAGATTTTTCAGAATAAAAAGCCAACAGATGTGCATAATCAAAAAATAACAGAAATACAATTATAGGGCATTCAGTATTGTAAGAAAGCCCACACAGTTTCTGGATAGACACATTATTGTTTGAGTTAAGTTCTGTGCCATTTTATGCCTCTTTCCTTGTAAATTTGAAATGACCCATGCTCCTGAATGCATTCATATGGAGTTTAAATTCCTTTTTTGCAATTTTTTTTTAAAGCAAACAGTTTGTCTTTTGCTTAAGGACATATTAAAATGCATTTATATGCAGAAAATAGTTATATGTTGGTGCAGTAAACATTCACAGATATAAATTCATCTAAAATTTGTTCTTATTGAGAATAATTTGTAGTGTCTTTCATATCCAATTATTTGAAGTGCGTGGTCATGTGGCCCTCCAATGGTCGTGCTGAAAAAAATGTGGCCCTCTTTATCATGGAAGTTGCCCATCCCCGTTCTAGATCATACGTGTCAAACTCAAGGCCCGTGGGCCGAATCCGGCCCGTCAAGGCACGTTATCTGGCCCTTCAGAGCCAAAAAAGGCACATCATATCATGAAGTAGAGGCATGGATTCTGTGTATAAAATGGCTAAAACTGCGCCTCCTATAAAGAATGTTCATTGTTTTTTGTTTTTTTTTCACTGCCACTAGATGTCAGTTTTTCTACAACACATTAAAACAACCCAGAAATTTCCAAAAAGAGAATGATGAGAGTTTAAAGTGTAACTCAACCCAATATCAACTTTTTATTTTGCAGCTAAACTGTAAAAACTGAGCCTAGAGGTGCTAGTTTTATGATACTATGATTTTATTTTTTAAATTTTTGTGTGAACTGAAATGAAATTATGAAATCAAAAGTGTCGTCTATACAGGTGCAACCGGCCCTTTTTAATGATTTTATGTTGCCAAGGTGGCCCAGTATAAAAATGAGTTTGACAGCCCTGTTCTAGATCATTTAAAAAAAAAAAAAGTTATCTGCTATAAAAAGTTCATAATTCATTCACCTCATCAACAGTTTTTCTCTTTGGAAAGTTTAATGTTTTTGTTTTTTCTTTATCATTATTAGTATTTAAATGGAACGATGCAAAATACACTTTTATTTTTATTACAAAATAAAGTTGTTTCGCGTTCTTAGCTGTAGAACATGAACAACAGGCTGAACACGTTTTTAAAGAGGAGTGTTGCCTCCCGTCTGCAGCTGAACATCTGTGATGACGCGCCAGGATGCGGGAAGGGGATGGGCGGCTGCGAGCTGGAGAACGGGCGACCGACCAGCGCCGTGGGGGTGAAGAAGACGCTGACGTACTCCGACGGTCTGCTACAGCTGACATATAAGGGACAGCTGGATGGGCCAACAGGTACTGAAATCAAATTTTTTTAAATACAAAAATATAATAACTTTAAGGCGACACATGCAAAATCCACTTTTTTTTATCCCTTGAATCCATTTTGTTGTGTTGGAGTCTGTAGGAGTTCAGAAAATGTAAATGCAGTCTGTCCTGGTGTTGCGTAGATCTCTTTATGTTCTGTTTGGGTCGCGTCTTTCAAACCGTTCAGCTTTCTCTGCTCTCTATTACGTTTTTTGTGCACAATTACGGCAGTTTTTAGTAGTGTTGCACCGATACCGATACCAGTATGGGACGGGGTCCCGATCCAGCACTAAAATGGTGGTACCGGTATCGGCGAGTACCAACAAATAGGCACTGATACCATTTTGATGTTTGTATGTCACTTGAACGCAGCCTTCTCTCCCCCGACTAGTATTATACATGTTATATAAGTTCATGAAAGTTGCATTATTTTGGCATTTGAGAGCCAAAACTCAGGGTTTAAAAGAGATTATTCAATTATTAATGTAATTTTACTGTCTTACTGTTGCACTACTATTATACATGTTAGAATTTCACCAATGTTGCACTATTTTGGCCTTTGAGAGCCAAAAGTTTATTCAACTATTGTCACCCATTCCAGGTAGGCAATAAAAAGTTCTACTACCCTAAGTAGTATGCAGTTCTTCATATATACACACACATCAGTTTTAAACAGATGGTATCGGTATCAACCAATACTGCACACCCAGGTATCGGGGCCAAAAAATAGCATCGGCGCAACACTAGTTTTTACCGCAGAGCTGCAAAACAAGGTCATGGAGGTACAGCTAAACTCTTTAATTAATCCGCCATTTTTGTTTTTCACCACGCCTGGAGTCTAAGCTGAAGGATCCCAAAGCTACAAGAGGGATAATTGAAAACGTCGGTTGTTCATTACATCGTCCCTCATCAGACTACAAAAATGGCTGAATGGGGTGGAGTGCCTCCTTTTAGTTTTAAAGAGACTGCGCCAAGTATGTAAAAAGAAGGCAATAAAAATGATTTTATGTCCCCTCTAAATAAACCATGCACAGAATATTTTGTTAATGAGAATTTATGGTAAACGTCCTGAGGACCCATTCAGCATTGTCTATTAATAATTTTGGGTTCCACCAATCAGGCCAAATTCAGTTAATTAAATCTTATTTCCTCCTCAGTCTGATCCTCGGTTTGATCTTCAGAAAGTCGATTTCACCACATCTGGGTCCCTAAATTAAAGGCCTGATTTACCGTATTTTTTAGACTATAAGGTGCACTCCAAATACTTTTTCTAAAACATTGAAGATGCGCCTTATATATCATTACCGTTGTGCTTACTGACCGATTTTATGTGGTACAACGTGCTCATAAATCTGTTAAAACGTGTAAGTACGACTTTGGTTAGCAACAATGGATATTCAGAGCATTACGGTACGCTGTGTACATGACAGGACCCCTGAGCTGTCTACCAGACTGCCTGACAGTAATGTCTAAACTAAAAGTGCATTCATGTAAGGCAGCCTAGAGTACACGCTAGCAACAATAAACCTAGTAAGTTAATTCAATATAAAAGTTAAGTTTATTTTGGCCTTATGTTAGAAACAGGGCAGTGTAGTCCAGCTGTGTAAGGTAACCAAATTTGATTTCTCTAATGAAAACTGGGGACATCTCTGATTTTGTTAAGCACTGAATCTCTGCCTGGGGGTTGGTTTGTTTTGTCTGAACTGCAACACCGACGGGGGGCGGAGAAGGTGCGTTCAGCAAAGCTCTACTATATCAGGACAGCGACAGGACTGGGTTGATACCTCTTATTAGGTAATGCACCTTAAATGAGGACAAAGACGCGTTAATTCACGGTGCGCCTTATTGTTTGAAAAATACGGTACGTTTTACACTTAATTTTAACATTAAGTGAAGCGGTTTCTGTGAAACACTGATGAACGTTTTAAAAAAAACAAATGTATTTCCTGTTTTGTTCAGTTTTGCTTCTTCTTTGCTCTCTCCAGCAACCAGAGACACCTTCACCATTAATTTTGTGTGCGACCCAAACTCCCACCCGGGCTCTTTAAAGCTGCTGCGAGAAGACCTGAGTACTCTGTCCAGCCACGTGGCGCACGACGTCCTGTTTGAGTTCTCCACCGCCCTGGCCTGCGTCCCCGCTCCGGTCGACTGCACGATCGCTGGTAGGGACGCAGACTCACCTTTACACATCTGGTAAAGCACAAAGCTTCCGTTCTGAGTTTGCCGGAAATTATGAAATCATTTCCTTTTTGTTGTTTTAGATTCTCGGGGAAATGAGTATGATCTGACGCACCTGACCCGGGATGAAGACGACAGTCCTTGGATCCCCATAGACACAGATGCTGCGACGTCACGCAAATTCTACATAAACGTCTGCAAGCCGCTCCCAAGTCAGGACGATTGTCCAGGTTAGGAAACTCTATTTTTTTTTTTTTTTTTTTTTTTTTTTTGCTCTGGCAAAGCAAAAAAAAAAGTGACAATGGTGACAGAGACGGCGGAAAATCTGGGGTTCCCTCCCTTCAAACTGTTTCTTGTAAATCTTCGGCTCAGTGGGTCCTCTCGGAGCGTGCGCTGTGATTGGTGGGAAAGGCGTCAACCTGGGATACATGCAGTCCAGCCCGCAGGTGGCGGAGGACGGCTCCATCAGCGTCGTGTACCAGAACGGAGACAAGTGCGGCGAATCGTCCGCGTACTCGACGCGCATCGTGCTGGAGTGTGACGACAGCCCGGTGAGTTTTATTACTTTAAAGAGAGTTTTTTTTTTACTAAATTCAAATTGACATTTCTAATCCAAACAAACTGATAGGGTTATTAAAGATAACCCCTTTTATCCTAGAACGAAAAGCACACAACACAAGTTTAGACTGTTCTATAGAAGATGACAGAGGATAAACCCAAACGGAGAACTTCACTCCCTGAGAGTTTGGGATCGTCTGTGTCGGGTCATTTCTGTCCTCTTGTCTTTATTGTCACACATCAAAAGAAAAGGGTCAAGAGGTTTCAGGAATTTACAACATGGGGGTTGAAAACAAACAAGGGAGCAAGCTTTGTTGCGGCCTTATCTGGGAGAACCATTTGTTCTCCCTGTCTAAGGTTAAATACAACAGAACCTTCCTGAAAGCAAACTCTTAAAACAAACCAAATACCTGTAACTTGATAGAAATAAAATGATTTCATTCATATTTCTCCAACACAAACACTGTTGCGTAAAATAAGACTTAGCTGCTTAGCTTTTGTTCCCCTCCTGCCACAAAGCTAAGCAGACCAATCAGAGGTAGCTTTATTGATGACCGTTTCCCTTTAGGGCTCCCCCGTGTTTGACCGCCAAGATGGCTGTGAATACGTCTTCGTCTGGAGGACCTCAGAGGCCTGTCCTGTCAGGAAGGTTATAGGTAAAACCACGTTTATGTGTCGGGCTGCAGAGATGTTTTCAGATGAAAAGAGATGCTAAATTCAATGCAAAACCTTTTAAGTAAAACTTTGTTTTCCTTGCAGGCAACGACTGCCGAGTTCGTGACCCCAAGACTGGCTATGAGTTCGACTTCAGCTCTCTGAAGGACAGAGATTTTGCCATCCGTAGCGACAAGTACACCTACCACCTGTCGGTGTGCAGCGCGCTGCAGAAAGACGTCTGCAGCCACGGAGAGGCCGGGTCCGTGTCGTCCTGCCAGGTGGCTGGAAACACTCACAAGATCGCCGGTGAGGACGAGAAAAATACGTGACAAATTATTCTCCCGGTTCTCTTCTGTCATCCGTGAACCGTCCTCCTACCTCTCCTGTTGGGTTATGTGTGTGCGTGCAGGACTGTCCAACCAGAATCTGAGTTTCGTCGGGGATCAGATACAACTCAACTACACCCAGGGAGAGACCTGCCATAAGGTCTACCAAAGATCCACACTCATCAGCTTCTCCTGCCGCCCTGACAAACATCCGGTAAGCGTCACCTGCTTCACTGCTTCACCCTCCTTAATAATAATAATAATAATAATAATAATAATAATAATAACAGTGCAATTACAAATAAGCAAGCAAGCAACAGGAGGCTTTTGAGTCCGATCCCCCCCATGGTGACGAGTCGAGGTGGGGATACACTGAGGTAGATGAAGAGGAGGATCTGAGGGAGCGGGAGGAGTTGTAATGTGAAGGAAGTCTGATAGATATGGAGGAGTAATGTTATGGATGGCTTTGAAAGGATGCAGAATGATTTTTAATTCAATTTCAATTCAATTTTATTTATATAGCGCCAATTCATGAAACATGTCATTTCAAGGCACTTTACAAAGTCAAGTTAAATCATATTATACAGATTGGGTCAGATTATACAGATTGGTCAAAAATGTCCTATATAAGGAAACCAGTTGATTGCATCAAAGTCCCGACAAGCAGCATTCACTCCTGGGGAACCGTAGAGCCACAGGAAGAGTCGTCTGCATTGTACATGGCTTTGCAGCAATCCCTCATACTGAGCAAGCATGAAACGACAGTGGGAAGAAAAACTCCATCAGAACCGGGCTCAGTATGTACGTCATCTGCCTCGACCGACTGGGGTTACAGAAGACAGATCAGAGACACAACAAGAGAGACAAAAAAGCACAGAAGCTCACATTGATCTAGTAATCTGTTCTACATTAGATGGTAATAGCGGGTGAGCCGTCTTCTCTGGATGATGTCACAGTTAACAGAACGCCAGACCAGGTGTACCTACTATGAAGATAAAAGAGAGAGAACAAAAAGTTAAAGCAGAAATGACAACACATAATGCATAATTGAAGAACAGTAGAACTCTATAGAGTGAGAAAATTAGATCCTGATGTCCTTCAGTAGCCCAAGCCTATAGCAGTAAAACTATAAAGGTAGCTCAGAGTAACATTAGCCACTCTAGTTATAAGCTTTGTCAAAAAGGAAAGTTTTAAGATTAGTTTTAAAAGTAGACGTGGTGTCTGCCTCATGGACAGGTAGGAGGGAGGAACGAAGACGGTTAATGTTGCAAAGGTGGATTATTTATGTGTGACTGAAAGGATAGGGAGGAGTGGAGGATGACATCCAGACTCTTGACCTGAGGGGAGAAGGAGACCAAGGATTGTCAATGGGTGGATTTGGTGGTGACGAGGAGGAGTTCAGTTTTATCACCGTTTAGTTTAACGAAGTTTGAGGTGATCTGGTCTTTAAATTCAAGTAAGCAGTTAGTAAGGGACAAGAGGGGGGGAGTGAGGAAGTGGGTTTGTTGGATAAATAAAGCTGGGTGTCATCCGTATAACAATGAAAAATTAATGTTGAATTTGCGGAAAATATTGCCAAGGGGAAGGAGGTAGGTGATGAAGAGGAGAGGGCTGAGAACTGAGCCTTGAGGGACACCAGTAGTGACAGGGGAAGGATGGGATGTGAAAGATTTGAGTTAAATAAACTGAGTGCGGTCGGAGAGAAAAGAGCAGAACCAGTCAAAGGGGGGTGAGAGATGCCAAGAGAGGATAATCTGTTGAGGAGAATGGAGTGAGAAATGGTATCAAAGGCCGCACTGAGATTGAGGAGGATGAGGAAGGAGAGGAGTCCAGAATCAGCAGCTTTCAGGAGATCATTAGTGATTTTTATTAGGGCAGTTTCAGTTCTATGGGAGGAGTGAAAACCAGACTGGAAAGGCTTGTAAAGACTGTAGAGGGTAAGAAAGGCGTGGAGTTGAGCAGATACTATTTTCTTTTCTGATTATTTAGGAAATAAAGGGAAGATTTGATATGGGACAAAGATTATTAAAGTTAGTAGGATCAGAGCCAGGTTTTTTTTTTTTAGAATCGGGGAGACATGCAGTTTTAAAAAGTGAGGGGACAATATTAGAGAAGAGAGGGGAATGAATAACGGAAGTAGATAAATAATTATTGCATTTATGTTTTAAATCCTTTAAACTGTACATGTGTGTCTGCTGCACATAAAAACCTGTTTTTTTGTTTTTGTTTTGTTTTTTTAACGTTTAAGATTTATTGTGGCTCTTAACTGTCTGGTTTAACTGAGCGTCTTTTCCAGGGAGTTCCAGAGTTCGTTAATGAGAGTCCAGAATGCACCTACCTGTTCAACTGGCCCACTGCGCTGGCCTGCATCCCAGTCAAAACCACCAGCTGCTCCTACAAGTAAACATGCATAAAATGTTTTTTTTTTTTTTTTTATTCAGATTCTTCCTCATTTTTAAACATATGTTCACAAAACAAGCATGACTAGAATGTCCACTAGAGGGCGAAATGTTCACAAGGAATGATTCTTCTGTCAGATGGACAGGAATTGAAGTCAGATAATTTCTCTACCCAGACTGATCCATGATCAGCAGATAAAATCCTGAGGAGTCACAGTTCATTAGGTGCAGAGTGCCAAATCCCACATTTTCGGCCTGTTGGAGGCTAATAATTGTAGCATTTAATTTAATATTCCTAGAAAGGAAAACAAAGAAACAATTTGGACCTAGCAGGGCTTTAACGAATAGAGCATTAATGTTATCAGGTCGTTGCAGGACTCTGAAAATCTTCTCTCCCTGTATTTAGTGACTCTAGCAGACGCATAAGATAATTAATAAAACCTTTAAACTGCATCACCAACACTTGATGTAGTTTAATGGAGTCACAATTTGGGTTTGGATGACACTGGGTGGATCCAGCCTGAACCGTCTCCCCCCTGAAATGTTTGTGATGTTTATGTTATGGTGATGGTACTGAAACAGCAATTTCCCTCTGGGATTATTAAAGTAGATCTGATTCTAAATAAAAAATTAAAAAAGCTGTCAGGAGTTATGTCGCATTCAAGCTAAATGTGCTTTTCCATGTTATTCTGGTTTTCACTGCTAGATGAATCCTTTTTATCTCATTCTCACTTGAGTTCACAAATTATTATGTGTTTTTATCTTTTTTGAGAAATAAATCCCTATAGAAATATTTCAGGATTTGATGCTAGAATAAGCAAAATCGCTTCACTTGGAAAAATTTTCAACCCCTTCACTTTCAGATGTTTAAATATATAGTTAATATATAGTTATACCTTGTATTTACTGGGTTTTCTCTCTCTCTGTTTCCGTAGCGACGGTCAGGGCCACTCCTACGATCTCTCCCCTCTGGCGTTGGTCTCCCAGAACTGGGAGGTGGAGTCCCCGACTCAAAGCGTGCGGAAAAGGTTTTACATAAACGTCTGCAGGTCATTGGTGCAGCAGGGAGGTCAGTGTGCAATGAAGGCGACCCACGTTGACTAAATAAGCTAAAAAAAATAAAAATAAAGCACTAACAGTTTGCTCGTCGTGCCACAGGCTCCTGGAAATGTCCGTCCAGCGCAGCGTCCTGCCTGAAGGACGGGGAGGAATACGTGAGTCTGGGGCAGCTGACGTCCGGCCCTAAGATGGAAGGAGGCGTCCTGAAGCTGGAGTACACCAGCGGCCATCCCTGCCCACACGGGAGGCTCAACCGCAGCAGCATCATCCGCCTCATGTGTGACAAAGATAAAGTGGTGAGAGACTCTGCCGCCTCCGACCGAACGCGCAGCAGTCAGAGACTGAGCTGAGATCTCAGTGATGCCATCGTCCCGGCATAAACTGCTTTTCATTTCTCTGTGGCTCTATAGTAGGGCTGGACGATATAGAAAAAAAGCTCATCGATAAAATAGAAACCATATTGATCGATAACGATAATTATCAAACATATTCAAAACATATATTTTAAGTGCAGCCCTGGCCATTTTATGATCTTTAGATAAAGAACACACAAACACTGAATTTAAACTCTGCTCTTTATTAAACCAACTTTTCACCAAAACTGCAAGTTTTTAAAACAGAAAAAAAGAACGCATACTCTCTGAGCTCTCTGAAGTGGGAGGGGCTTAGTCCCTGGGTCTGCATTGTGATTGGTTAGGAGGATGTAATGACTGTAATATTAACCTACATGGCCAAAATGCAAAAAGAAGGAAAACTGTTGTTCTATTGAACTTTTTATTGACTTTTTTGTATCATCTCATTGATATACGCCTATTGCTGTATACAGTGTCCGAAATTAACCTCCTCATTCACCGGCCAAGTTGGCCGGTAGATGTAAAAATCAACCAGCCAGGTATATTTTTTACTGGCCAAAATATGAATCCTCACCAGACCTCAATTTTTATAAAAATTAAGAGTGATATTATGTTACTTTTCGGGGGCGTGGTTGGCGGCGTGGCTGACTGGACCCTGGAAGAGAAATCTGTTTCCTGACTTTGATAAAAAAAATATATTGTAGTTGATTATAAAAGACACAATATCAATTATCAGATTCACATCCAAGCAATAAAAAACACTACAGATTATCATTAGTCTATCCATGTAGGTGAATGAGGCGGAGTTTCATCAAGCCTATACATCCCAACATTTTCCCTCAGCTGCAACACTTAAAGCATGCAGGGTTCACGCTGCGTCTTTACGCTGATCCAGCTGCTGGATTTTACCCTGGTGCGCTGCACGCAAGGAATAAACAGTGGGGAAAATGCATAAATAAAGACTCTAAAGGGCTCCTTTAGGGATGAGATAAGAAATAATTGGTCTGAACTAAAGCCCCCGATGTTACAAGTTCCTTAAAATGACCCTGTGTGCACCTAAATTACATGTAACGTAATTTTGCGCACCTGAATTCAAGCGCAAGGCACCATGCCCACCGAAGCACCACTGGTTCTGTGTCATTAGAAACCAAAGAGCATGAAACACAGTTACTGACTCTCCTATTGACTTTAATTGGGACATTTTGGTACGAGTGGAAGGACATTAAACGCAGTGATTCACGTTTTGAAGGCTGGCCGCTAATAAAAGCACCTGGAAGGGGGGGGGTGGGGGGGGCAGTAAGAGCGGTGTAGCACAGAGACAGAGCGCGCGTATTTAAAAAAATGCAGAATAAATAAGAACGAATCTTATAAACAGGCTAATTGGCGTTTTAGACTGCATCTGGTTAGCAGATCTGTTTTCTGATCCAGCAGGCAGCCATGACCGGTTCTGAAGATGAAAGGAGCTGAACCAGCTCCGTAGAAGGCTAGACTGAGCTCTAGATAGACAGTTGTGAACGGATCATCCGCAGCCCAGATGGGTTTTGTTATTTTTATGTCATTTTTATTTTATTTGGTACAAACATTTACTCGCCATGTGGCAGCTAGCCCTCTGAAATTCACTCGCCAAACGGGAAATTTAGCCGCATTTGGCGACTGACGCCAAATGCGGCCAGGGTCCGACAATTTCGGACCCTGGCTGTATATCTGTATTGAATTATCATCCAGCCCTAATCTGTAGCTCTTGAGTCACAGTGTGCTCCTGTCCATGTACCTATTACTGCCCAAATTATGCTACATTTTAAATTAGAACAAGTGTTTTTCTGAAAAAAAAAGGAGTTTCTGCAGCGGTTATGCCAACAAAATACTTTTTTTTTTTGCTTCAGTTTTTTCTGACAGCCTTTAAAATGAGTAAAAATATTGTTTCCACTCTGGTTTCCCACTCAGGACTCCAGGCCCACTCTGATCTCTGAGATAGAGGACTGCGTCTACACCTTCCTGTGGTTAACAGCTGCCGCCTGCCCTCTGAACACCAGCCAGCACGACGGCTGCACAGTCACCAACCCCGCTACAGGTACGAACCTCTCTGCTAGATCTGGGTTCAGACAGCTAAAAATAACCAGGAACACAACTCAGTCAATTATAAGGTCATCAGAAAGATCATCCCTAACATTATAAATGATCCAGTATTCATATGGATCAGGGAGTCGCTACTTTAGTGTTCAGAATTCTGTGTCCAGCCACATTAAAGGAAAGAAAAGTGGGAGGATTAAAGATAAAATCAGATCTGCACTCATTTTTCATTATTGTGATTAAGTAAGAGTCATGTATGATATGCGTGTTTTACAATTTTATCATGCTTTTATTTTTTAGTGTAGTATGTAAATTCTGTTTTTATATAAAAGCCCAACCAGAGGGACAGGAGCTGGAAGTTAGCATTAGCTATAAACTTTATACGCAGCATTTCAGTGACACGCTTTGTTTTATCACTTTCTGTTTGCATTGTCCATGTTAAATAAAGATGAAACGAATAAAAAATACAGTACAGGGGCAGATCTTTCAGTCAGCTGACTTTTCTGTTAGTTATCCTCTTTAATTGGTTTTAGGCAGTCTTGAAATTTTCTAAAGAACTGAATTCTTAGTTTTCACTTACTGTAAGCCGTGATCCTTAAAATAAACAGAAATAAATGCTTCAGATACATCAGTCTGTTCTGATTTTGTGTAGAAATTGGGTTTCACTTGTTGTTTTTTTTAATCGAAATTAACTTTTCAACCATATTCTGTCACAGGCCTGTGACAAAAGTGAGGGGAGACAAAAGTGTAGGGCAATAAAAATGGTTTTATTGTAAACTCAACACTTCAAACAAAGACAATAAGTTCAACCCAAACTGGAATAAGGGACAGAAGGAGTTTACCTGGAGGAGCAGAGAGATAATGGTTATTAGTTTAAGTAGCCATTAATTTATAAACAGATATTAGTTAAATAGCTGTTTAAGCAGCTGAGCCCGGTGGCTCCGGTTATTCTACGTCTGCCTGCAGGAGGAACCGCCGCTGCAGGTAAGAGGGTAAGAATAAGAGTTCCTGAGATGTTTGTCTAAAATTTAATCCTCAAAGCGTTCCCATGTTGATTATTAATGTTTTGCTTCTTCTAGGCCACTTGTTTGACCTGAACCCTTTGAGAAAAGCTGAAGATTACGTCAGCTACGACCACAACAACCGGCAGAAGATGTTTCGCTTGAACATCTGTGGAGAAGTGACGAACTCTGGCTGCAGTCCGGGAACCGGTACGCGTCCTCGCCCGTAACGCCGCTGGTTTCTTCATCCAGAACAGGCTAGAACGCCACCGACTGTGATAAGGAATTACTTTACATTTTAACCAGTGAGCCAAGCGACGCGATTGTTTATTAAGCAATCAGGTCTCCATTGGTGTGCTGAGGTGTTCTGCTGTTGGTGTACAGCCAAAGTGTAAGCAGAGAGAGTTTTGCTGCACGTTTCTCTCCTGGTTACCGTTTAAGCCATTCCTAAATATGCAGAAGGTTTATAAAACACTGATGTCCTGCGTCACCACTGCGTGCAAAGCGCATCACAGGGCTTTAAAACCCTCTGAAATTATTATCCAATATCCTACTAGATACACAAACCTGCATATTAAATCAGTTCTGCTTTAGTCTTTGGATGCGTTGATAAAGTTTAAACCAGGGCTGTCAAACTCATTTTGGTTGAGGGGCCGCATTCAGCTTAATCTGATCTCAAGAGGGCCACACGAGTAAACTCTTGCAAGATTAAATAGAACTAATAAAAGTGAACTTGTTATTGATTTTTATATTAAATGAATTTCACTTTTACACAATACATTATGAATAACCTCAGCGTTTTTAACAAAGTATGTGCAATTTCAACAATACTTTTACTCAGTTAAACATTTACTTGTGCATTATGCATAAGAACTGATCACAGTGATTGTACAATGTTGAAAAACATTTATTCACAATTTTTGGAACTTAAAAACATTGTCCTACATGACAAAATACATCAAACAGATAAAAATTAAGAAATTATTTAAAATCAATTTTCCACATCTGAAGTTCAGTGCTACCATCTGCTTATTAAAACACAGCGCCACTCGTGGACAATATAGGAACTGCAGATTTTCAATTAAACGAAGTACATGTTTTTTTCAATAATTGTTTTATCATTCTCTTCCTTTTATCTCCTCTTTCTTTCACCTTTTCTTTTTTTCTTCTTGTTCTTCCTTTCCTCTCCTACTTTCCCATTGTAGTGTCCATATCATTTGAGATATTCCCCGCATGAATCATAATAAAACTATTCACATTCATAAATCAAGCGGAGCACTATGGCAAAAGCAGTACTGCTCCACTTGTGAAAGTCAAATCTGATGAGCTCTTTTTGGCATTAAGACAACAATTCTTATTGCCACATTGCCAGACAGGATACTGGAAAAAAAAAAAAATTGTTAAATAATGATAATGCATTTAGCCAGCGGGCCGGACTAAATTGTTCGTATGTTTGACACTCCTGGTTTAAACACTGTTTGACTCCGATAGACAAACAAATGAATGAAACCAAGCCGGTTAAATGGCAAAGAAATGTTTCTTCCAGAATATGTTTGCAGGCTACATATATTAATATTTATGTGTGTGTTTGTTACAGCTGTATGTATTAAGGACAGAAATACCGCCATCAGCGGCGGGCAAGTGAGCAAGAAGCTGTCGTACAGGGATGGCGTGTTGGAGCTAACCTACGAAGGGGGAAGTCCCTGCTCCGCAAACCCCAGCCTCAAACACAAGACCATCATCAACTTTATCTGCAGGTATGTTTATTTCTTTCTGCTCTCAAGTTATTTGTTTTTATTACTTTATTGGATTATTGGTGACGCATAGGTTATCTGACCGGATTACACTTTAAAAACCATAAGGGTGCATCCAGACCAGGATTCTTATGAGGATTTTTGAAACATTTACAAAACTTGAGCATTTAATATATGTTGATATTATGAAATATGTTTATTATTATTATGTTTACTAGTTTCCCTAACGGTTCCTAACGACGGAAACAGTGCCACCTTCCAGAAAGTATGCCGGTGTCTCCTTTTGGAAAAAAAGTAGCTGCTAATATTTGAAAGGGAAACGAAGCGTCTTCTGGACAATATTGTACAACAAGGCAAAAGATGTACTTTGTAAGGACGTGGTGTTCTAATAAAATAGCAAAATAAGCCAACAATCATATGACATTTCCTCTAGTCGCTGAAGCGGACCACACAATTTGTCCTGCCTCCATGTTAGGTGGGTAAAAAGTGAGAAGGTGGAGGTTTCATATAACATTACCAACCAGTGACCAGAAGCAACATGACTGCGACCTGAAACTAGAAATAACCTCTAATTTATAGGACACCTATATAAAATAAAAGGTGTTGGTCAAATAGCCTGATTGTTCTAAATTATTACGCTGGCTCAAAGGTTAGCGGGTAACGGTACGCCAGCTGACGCTCACACCGAGAAATATTAAATGGTTCTCTCAGCAGTTTCTTGTGAAAAATCGTACGATTTATACAGTGGGGGGAAAAAAAACATTAAAGTATTAATAAGTAATATTTTTTTCTTTTGGAAGTGACACCATAATTTATCTTAAATTAACGGACGTCAACCGTCTGACGCGAACCGGAGGACGGTTCACGCCTCCGTTGTCCATTAATCTGTGATAGTGGACGCCTCGTCGGGGATTATCCCGTACGTAGTTCCTGCCGCACTGCAAAAACAGACTAAACTTAACTAAAAATAAGTAAAAATATTCTTGAAATGAGTGTATTTGTACTTTATTTGAGTAGGTAAATAAGATAATCTGCCAATGGAATAAGATTTTTGCACTTAAAATGGAAGAACTCATCTCCATCAACTTATTTCAAGTGCAATACATCTCATTATCTTATTTTAGGGGTAAAATTACTATTTCCATTGGCAGATAATCTTATTTCCCTGCTCAAATCAATGACAAATACACTCATTTCAAGAAGATTTTACTTATTTTTAGTTCTGTTTTTGCAGTGCGTCATTACATCAGAGACCCCAGAAGTCGCATCGACGCCAATTCAAATCGTAACTTCTGCCTTGACTTCCTGTTTCTCGTAGCCTCGTGAGACCATCCTGATCTCGCGAGCTTTCAAGGTTTCACTCGCAGATCAGTCTGGCTACTTTCCGTTGAAGAAAATTTGGAGCCGTTCACCAAACGAACGTCCAATCAGCGTTGGCTTTGAGGCGGATTGAGGCGTGACGCAACGAGAAGCGCGACAGTTCAGTCTAAAGAACATGGCGGCTTCAGCCGATGAAACTAGCGTTAGCGTGGCTATCGAGCAAGTTTTATCGGAATTACAGAGTATTTCTTCACTGAAAGAAGAGCAAAACACTGCTCTGGAGGCTTTTCTCAGAGGAAAAGATGTTTTTGCTCTTCTCCCGACTGGTTTCGGCAAGAGCTTGTGGTTGTGTTTTCGTCGTCGCTGTTAGTACGTCATATGCTTCGTTGATCTGATTGGTTTATTTGGCCCGTCTATCACCAACATAGGCCAATCAGCTAACCGGTATTTTCACCCCTTCCTAAAATTACTTCAACGGAAGGTTTCCAGATGGATATGCGGAGCAAATCTATCTGGCGGAGTCAGGTTATTTCTCTCTGGGGTCTAAATGTAATGCAACACAAAGACTCGTGTCTAGTGGTCACACTTACGAAGGGTAAAGATGAGTTTACTTCACATCCAGTTAAAGGGGGGGATGTTCAAGGCTTTTAACGTCAGGAAATTAAGAAATAAAAACTGGAAAACAGCTGGAAGTGTGACATAAAAGACTGGACTAAGACCTAGGGTTGTCACAGTACTAAGATTTCAATCTCGATATCGAAAACCCAGGAAAATATTTGATACTTGATACCATTTTTGATACTGCGGGGATAAAAAAATGACAGATAATTAAAGACCTGAAAAATATTTTATTAACATGAAAAAACTCACCTTTTTCAATCTCAACATGGAACATGGTGTCTTAACAGAATCACAGATGCTGGTTAGAATCCTGTAAGCATAAATAAATGCTAAATAAACAACCCAAATATAACGCATGCCCGGTAGCATGCTAGCCGCATCTAATCACACAACTTTAATGCGGACCAACGGTCATGGCAACATCAGGAATACGTTTATAATACAATTATGAACAGGGACTTTAAATTATCAACCTGTCAGAAATCACCATAAAGGCCAGAGTGTCGGTCCTTGAGATGTTTGTTGTGCTGCTCATAGGCTTGTCAAGATCTGTGGGTTTTGCCTCTTCGTTTGCCTCGGATGCTAAAATATTTAGCATCGATACCATGCCAGATTTGTGACAGCCCTACTAGGACCTGAGTTTATCTTGACTCCTGGCCCTTTAAGCAGGGTGGTAAAACTTATGGACTCGCTGCTAAAGAAATGTAATAAACAGTGACACCGTGTCTCCATAGCAATGATTAAATGTGTTTTTAAACCTACATCTTCTGTGATCTTTACAGGCCTTCTCACATGAGCTCCGCCCCTGAGGAGCCGGTCCTCATCGAGTCAAACGCTGAAACGTGCACGCACCGCTTCTCCGTGCACACGCCGCTGGTCTGCGAACAAGCCGTAGGTCTTCTCGTGGTTTTTAAGTCTTTTTTTTAATGTTTAAAATGCGACTGTTGACTAATAGATGCTTAATTTTGATTATTTCTCTACCTAAAATGCCGGTGTTCACGGTTTAGGGATCTGCAACCTGTGTCTCTGGAGCCGCAATTGGCTCTTTGGACCTTCCACAGTGGCTCTTAATAACAAATTACATTTTTATTATGGTATTGAAATGTAATAATAATAAGAAAAGCAGGTTTTAAGCAGTTTTTTTTTTTTTAGAATAACTGCTTTTAATTTTCACAACAGAATGATACTAAAAGTGCAAGTAATACTTACTTTTAAATCAATATTTTTTCATTATGTTGGAAACCATGATAATTTTTTTTTTTACATCATTATCCACAAATATCAACATCCCACTCATCCTCTTTTTTTAAACCTCAAAATAGACATAAAGGGTGTTTATTTAACAATGACAACATATTTCCTACAGTAGATCTTTGTCAAAAATTAGAACTTGTCTTTTCTCAAAAGGCCAGGCAACATTTGCGGCTCTGAACGAGTTTAATTCAAGTGGACTGTAGGAAAAATGGCTCCTTAGACTGTAAAGGTTGCAGGCCCCTGGTTTAGGTTTTTGCCCAGCAAATGATTCACAAAGCACTTAATTGGAAGACCTGTTGTGGTAGTTTTACAGATTTGCAGCTGACGCATTCCTTCACAAATTAGATCATTTCCAGAGCAAATAGGGTTTAAGTTGAGAGAACTCGGTGGGAGACAGGAATGTTTTTTTGGTGCAATGGAGGAATGTGGCTGTGGAGGTCTGTTGTCTAATTAAAATAACATTAAGCTCTTTGTAAGAAAGATTCCAGAGTACAAGAAGCGATGGATTTCTAGCTCCTCTAATGCTTGTTATTTAAATTATCAGGTAACCTGTTCTGTCCAGAATGGCTCGGCTCTAATAGACCTCACTCCTCTCATTCATGGCACCGGGTACTACAGAGCAACAGGTCGGTTTGCACAGGTTTCCCTGCAGGATTTACACAAGCAAGCTAGTCACTATATAACTTAAATGTTAAATGTCGTCTCCATTTCTGTCCTCAGACACTGCCGTGGGTCAAGCCAATGAATCTCCAGACTTTTACATCAACGTCTGTGAGCCTTTGAACCCCATCCCTAATGTCACCTGTCCTCCTGGAGCGGCCGTCTGTATGAACCCTAATAAAGGAGCGCCTGTGGTGAGAAAACACCCAAAGATTTCTGCTACATATAGTAACAACTAAATGTAGAATTTGGTCATTAATGGTGATTAATTAAATTTCTTTTATAGATGCTCACCTCGATTTATCAGAATGAATGTATTATTTATAAGAAGTCCATCAATCTCATAGCTTGAAAAATGAAAATAACTACTTTAAAAAGTTGTTAGAGAAGACAATTGAAGCATAAAGCAGCTTTTTAGAAGCTAAATCTGAAATTTTATCTATTAAAGTTTCCCTTGAAAACGTCTTGAGTATTTTTTCTCAAGATGTAAAACGACTGAGGGCCCAAACCAAAGCCCTGTGGAACACCACTGTGATCTAAATTTATTTTTTTAGATTTATTCTGTTAAACTAAAGCCGTGGTTCCCAAAGTTGGGGGGGAGGGGGGTCATAGTATAAATGGGCAAGGGAAATTACAAATTTTGAGAGACTATTTAAAAAATGTATCTTGAATTCAGTTATACAGTGAAATACAGTTAAACTTAAAACAATTTTGTGATTTAAAGAAGATTACGATTTGTTTTATTATGTTTTACTGTGGAAAAGATTGGTTTGAGGGGGGGCGTGAAAACTTTACTTTAAGTCACAGGATGGGCCGCCAAGAAAAGAGAACCACTGAGCTAAAGAGTTATAAACTAAGCAAAAAAGTGAATCAATGTAATAATAATAAATGTAATAATGTGAAGGAGCATCCAGTCTTTCACTCAGATTAAAAATTATGTGAAGTCATTTTAGGTATTTTAAGGAGAACAGTACTCTAAACAGGACAGTTTTGCTACATATGCATGTCTTGTCAATAAAGTGGAATAATTATTCATTTTGCCACTTCAGTTGTTTTTTAAAAGCAACAAAATGTTTCATAGCTTTGCATTTTGTTCACACAGGAGCCAATATATTCATACATACACCCCTGCTAAGATCTGGCTAAATGTTTCTTAGCAAGTTGCATTTTTAGCCCAAAGGTTTAGAGCCAGCGTAATTCTGACTGTATATGTGAACAATGTTTGTGGCAGAATAGGAGCTTAAAGAGAACGGCTTGTTTTTCTAAGCTGAACCTAATCTATAAACTCATGGGTAATTTTTCTAGATGTAGTTTAAGGGGCCAATCTGGAAGCGAATGTTAGCCAGTTTTCAATCCAACTTTATTTATAAAGCACTTTAAACACACATAGACAAAACTGCTGTACAAAAAAAACAAAAAAACACCAACAATCCTCTTGAGTATTAAGAGGTAAAAAGAGTTTTTTTAAAAGAGGAAGGCTGTTTGCAGCGTTTGTAGGAAACGGTGTTCAAGTGTCAGTCCAGCTGTTGATTTGTGGTGAGACTGAAGAATTTGGAGGCTGTCCCTCCTCTTCATCATCCCCTCCACTTTGTGTATTGCACCCACAGCATGATGCCACCAGCACCAAGCTAGACTGTTGATAAAAATGCTTTTTTTAAATTTTTTATCTGCTTTTAGCCTGAACTCGATTCCTCTAAACATACCAGTTGTTACTGCAGCCAAATGGTTCGATCGTTGTTTCCTCTGACCGTCAGACTTTATGGATTTAACTTGTTCTTGTGAGCAGCTGCGGGTTTCAGTCAATTTAATAGAACTGATGCTCTTAATATAATGTGATCTATTTACTGGGATACCAGGTTTTGAATGTTAATTAATTAGCTTCGGATCTTTACTGAATCTGAAGGCTTTTAAATGGCTGTAAAAAGTATTCCTTCTTTGCTTTAATTTTCTTAATTCTTTCTGTTGAAGGATATTGGCCGGACCACCACTGGCCCCAAGATCAACAAATTTACAGGTGAAGTGTCCATCACCTACCAAAGCTCCACCCCATGTGCATTCGACCGTCAGCAGACGTACAGCTCAACCATCATCTTCACCTGCAAGAAAGGCCTGGGGCTGGTCAGTCTGCGCCGATTAACTGGAAACCATCCCGCCCTCCGTCTCCCCGTCTTCTGTTCTTAACGTCGCTTTTATATTTTTATATAATGTGTGTTTGCAGGGTTCTCCTGAGATGGTGAGGCAGCAGGATTGTCTCTACATCTTTGAGTGGGAGACTCCCATCGTCTGCCCAGATTCAACTCAAACCAGCGGCTGCCAGCTCAAAGACTCACAGCTGGATTTCACGTTTGACCTGAAGCCGCTCTCTGGTGAAGTCCAGGTGAGCACCAGCAGCTTCATTTGATTTGAAATGGCACAAAGCAATTTAATAAAACACATGACGCGACAATTCATTAGTTAAAAAAAGCCAGAATTAGCCTAATGCTGTTTTTTATCTATGGTCCTCTGGCCATGATGTTAAAAAAAAGCAATAAAATACAGGAAATATAAGTACAACACAGTTGGTAAGGACATGAGATTGAACCAGACTGACACAAAAACAACAAAACACTGAAAATAAAGATAATCCAATACACCACAATACAGTACAAATGTACAAATGCAGCTCAACTGATGAAGTTTTAGTGGTGACAAAGGTATATATCTACCAGCCATTTTTATCAGATGTTTAGTGAACTTGTAAATCTGCAAATTCAATCTAATTAAAAAAAACATACTTATTTAATATGTCACCATTATGATAGTGTCTTGTTTTTTCTTTTTCAATCCATAACCTTAATGGCTTGCTTGTCCAATATTTCGACTGGTTTCATTGTACTATTTGAAGCCTGTGACCAGGCGGTTAAACAATAATTTTTTTGCTGCCTCAGTGGACATTTTATTTCTGATAAATTTGTTAGATTTAACTCAACTATTTGACATATTTTGTTGACATGAACTTTAAAGGAAAGATTTCAGTCAATCAATGGCCCCAGATATTTACACTGCAAAAACTGAAATAAAAATAAATAAATTAATGTATTTGTCCTTGATTTGAGCCGGTAAATAAATGTATCTTCCCATGGAATGAGTACTTTGACCCTTAAAATAAGATAATTAGATATACTGCACTTGAAATTTGGATGAGTTGTTCCTATTTTAGGTGTAAAAAAAAAACAACAAAGCAATTTAATAAAACACATGACTCAACAATTCATTAGTTAAAAAAAGCCAGAATTAGCCTAAGGCTGTTTTTCATCTATGATGGTCCTCTGGCCATGATGTTAAAAAAGCAATAAAATACAGGAATATAAGTCCAACACAGTTGGTAAGTAGGGTGGGCGATATATCCAATATACTCGATGTGTCGCAAGTTTCTCTCCGCGATAGTTAAAATGACTTTATCGCGGCTATCGCGTGTAAATTTTCATGGCAAGATTGAGCCGCTGTATTTAATTCACTGTGAGTTTAGTTTCTCCCACATTCTGTGAATGCATCGCTCGCTCCTCCCCCAGTAAGCGCTCTGGCGCGCGCACACACAACAACGAGCATGTACGCTTATCTGAGTTGATGAGACAGCAATTGGAAGAAGGATTTCAAACAAAATGAGGTAAATTTGCAAAACACCATTGCCACAAAAGGTAGCAGCAGCACAAATTTGTTCCACCTAAAAAGCCAGTGCAAAAGGAAGACTCTTGTAAACTCCGTGTATCGACCCCCCCCCCCACACACACACACACACACGCGCACACACACACCGTAGGAAACGTTAATTCAACTTTAGTTTAAACGGGCGTCTTCTTTTGCTAAATCCCATATGACAGAAAAAAACATTTGTTCAAAATTTCCCAGCACCTAAAGAGCAACGGAAATATTTTTGAGATGCTCTGAATATGTAGCTGCGACTGGTCAGTTGATTTTATTGTCACAACACAAGCTTTTGTTTTTGGGATTGTCGCATTTTTATTATAGAAGTTTATATGTCTTAAGCACAAAAGAGCACCTTTAATTTCATGTTTATTTTGTGTCAGATTTTTCCTTGGTGTTCCTTTTGGCCGCTGGGATGTTCTGTTTTTAAGGTCCAGTGTTGACCATGAAAGAGCTTTAATGTGACAATATTGTAATTTGTGAAATGCTTCTATGTGCAGCTGTGGATAAAATAAAACAAAACAAAAAAAAACATTTTAAATTAATTGTTATTTTGCAATCAGTTTTTCAAACAAAAAAAACCCAATTGTACATGTTAATATGAGATATACTAATGCAACTTTAGGCATTATGTGGCTAAAAACATTTATTAAAGGTTATTTGAACATATCGTGATATATATATCGTGTCTCGTGATATAGCCCAAAGATATCGGGATATTAGATTTTTTTCATATCGCCCACCCCTATTGGTAAGGACATGAGATTGAACTAGACTGACACAAAAACAACAAAACACTGAAAATAAAGATAATCCAATACACCACAATACAGTACAAATGTACAAATGCAGCACAACCGATGTAGTTTTAGTGGTGACAAAGGTATTTATCTACCAGCCATTTTTTTCAGATGTTTAGTGAACTTACCTTGTAAATCAAGCATAAATCTGCAAATTTGCACAAGTCAGTCCAATTAAAAAAAAAACATACTTATTTAATATATCACCATTATGATAGTGTCTTGTTTTTTCTTTTTCAATCCATAACCTTAATGGCTTGCTTGTCCAATATTTCGACTGGTTTCATTGTACTATTTGAAGCCTGTGACCAGGCGGTTAAACAATAATTTTTTTGCTGCCTCAGTGGACATTTTATTTCTGATAAATTTGCTAGATTTAGCTCAACTATTTGATGAATTTTGTTGACATGAACTTTAAAGGAAAGATTGGAGTCAATCAATGGCCCCAGATATTTACACTGCATAAACTGAAATAAAAATAAATAAATTAATGTATTTGTCCTTGATTTGAGCCGGTAAATAAATTTATCTTCCCATGGAATGAGTATTTTGACCCTTAAAATAAGATAATTAGATATACCGCACTTGAAATTTGGATGAGTTGTTCCTATTTTGGGTGTAAAAATGTTATTCCAAATGCAGATCAATTTATTTACCTGCTCAAATCAAGGATAAATACACAAACTTCCCTTTTTTTGTTCCCTTTTTGCAGTGTATGTTGGCCAAAAATCAGTAGTTTTTCAGCTGCAACCAGACATCAGGGTCATGGGATGTTCTGCTGGTTTTGCTGCATTAAGTTGCATTAAGTTGTAGACGGCGCTCTTGCAGCCATGTTGGGATGTGACTCTTTGCTTTTGTAAGTTTGGCTGGAACAGCGTCTTTGGCTTCAGAACTACAAACACAAACCGTTCCCCTGAATGTCTTTGTTCTTTGATCCGTCAGGTGAAGAACAGCTCGGGAACGTATCACATCAACGTGTGCGGCGCAGTGGCCGAGAAGGACTGTAAGCAGAGCGCCGTTTGCCTGATGCGGGATTCTGGTTCTGCGTCGTCGTACGGCATCAGCAAAGCCATGACGATGGACTTCAAACATGACGAGCAGGCGGTGCTGATGCAGTACGGAGGAGGAGACCCATGCCCACGTAGGAAGCTGCTTTTTAAAAGCCGACTACAAATGTCTCCCTTTGTGACTGAAAATCAGCTGTTTATAAACTCTTTTAAAAAGAGCCAGTTTAAAAAAAAAAAGCTGGATTTGTGTCTTCTAGTGACCGTCACGAACGAGACGTGTGTGTTCCCCTTCACCTTTATGGGCAAGCAGTACAACGAATGCACCAAAGACGGCAGGACGGAGGGGAGGAAGTGGTGCGCCACAACCTCCAACTACGACAAGGACCAGAAGTGGGGATTCTGCAACGAAGGTGAGAGTTTATCTTCTGGTGACCGCTCCTTCCCAGTCAAAACCATATCTTACCTTGATGCTGTGTCCCTGTTTCCGCTTATGAACGGGAATTACATTTTTCTGTGAGGTTCTGATATGAGGCTCTTAAAGTTGCTGTTAGATTGTTTTATTTAATTAATAACGGTTAGTCTTCGTTCAGTGAGCTGTTGTTTTACTGCGAGGCATTTCAAGCTCGGTCCGGCATTTTATTAGTCGCCATCTGCCTTTCTGATAGTTCTGCGGTACTGCCTGTAGATGGCGCCACATGTGTTTTTATCTGCTCATCGCGCACGTTGCTGGGATTCTTTTTAGGCTCAAAAAAGACCATCAAAACATGATCAGGATGGAGGCTTGGTGTATATAACCTTATTTTATCATCATCAAACGGCTTTTGGTCTTTTTCTATGAGCATATAACGTGGCTATGTACCTTTTTAATTTTTGAAATTCACAAGGCATGTGAGTAAAGTGAATAGGTGTATTATTATTATTATTTAAATGCCTGCTTAGAAATATATGATCAAATCATATTTTTTTGTTTTTTGTGAGCTGATGTTAATGTAAATAATAGTGTTAGTGTTATTAATTTCAGCAATTTCCCTCTGGGATTATTAAAGTATTTTTGATTCTAATAGATGGGCAGATGAAATCACATCATATTGATATGAAATTGTAAAAGACTTTGTGATAACAGCAAATAACGTATCGTCATCCACGCCAATTGATATGACGTCATATCGCGATAAAGCTACCAATTTACACCCATCTAAACCTTAAAATGCTGAATCCAGCATTTGTGTATATATATAATTAGATATAATTAGAATTGCATGAAATTTTTTCTTTTTTTAGTAAGTTCGTTCAAAAAGGTGAACTTCGATATTCTACTCATTCATTAGACACAGATATATTTCAAGTGGTTATTTCTTTTAAATTGGTTAATTCTGACAACTAATGAAAACATTATATTGTAATTAAATGCCCATGACCTGCACAGCAAAGAGCTACAATGGGGCAGCGTCAAAGTGGCCTAGTCAAAGTTCAGACCCACTTTTCAAATGTGAAATTCTCCATTTTCTCCCTCAGTTCCAGCTTCTGCGAAGCGACAGTCCTCCATCCTCTTCAGGTGCGACCACGGCGCCGGCCACGGCACGCCGGAGCTGCTGTCTGAGACGGCGGGCTGTTCGGCCATGTTCCAGTGGCGCACCAGCGTCGCTTGTCCTCCGCAGAAGATGGAGTGCAAACTGGTGTGGCAGCATAACACCTTCGATCTCCGATCCCTTTCATCGCTCACTGAACCGTGGAAGTTCAGCAGCCACGGATATTCGTAAGTTTGGCCAATGGCCTTTAGGCTGTTGGTATTAAAACCTTTTATTTTTTTCTGTTACATAATATACAAATGAAAGTTTGTGACGCTCCTGTTCTTCACGGTTTAGATGATGACCTGCTTTTAAAAATCTGGTTTAAACTGGTGAGGCATTAACAGACTTCTGCCTGATGACCTGCTAGGAGGAAAAATATTGATACCAGTCCGAATGGTTTTCATTTTGTCCATTACAGTCACAAACTGTTTTTTATGGTCTATTAATTCCAAGTAGTGTATTAAGAAGTGGAAGAAAAAGGCTAAACAATTCATTGTCTTGTAAAACTTCTTTAGATGCAGTTAAAGCTCCTAGATTGGGGGTTTGTTTCTATGAACTCTACAGAAACTGAAATTTATGCCCATTCTTCACCATGATGTGTTCAGGGTGATGTACAGTGTTAGTTTTTATATATGACACATAATTGTAAGGTTGGCCTAGCCTTTCAGGGTTGGTCTCACCTGATCAGACCTCCTTCATCCACTTGTTTGGTTTGGCATCTACATGGCATCTGGAAAACTGCTTCTTCTCCTTCCACCCATAAAGTATGAATAATTTACATTTTTTAACAATACTTTCAAACATTTGCCATTTCTCAACATCGTATAAACTATATAATATTAACGACAGTTAGGACCAGCGCTCCAAAAAAAAAGTAAGAGCAATCAAAAATGTTCACTGCCTGTAATCACATTCAAAAGACGGCACGTGTTGCTTTTAAATAAAATAGAGACCTAAACTAGACGAGCTGAAAGTACGAGGAAAACAGCATCACGCCTCTGCACTGCAAAAAGGGAACTAAAAGCAAGTAAAAAAATCTGGAAATTAGTGCATTTGTCCTTGATTTGAGCAGGTAAATAAAATGCCAATAGAATAAAAATTTTAACAGCTCATCACCATTTAAAGTGCATTTTATCTAATTATCCTATTTCAGGTGTCACAACATTCATTGCATTGGTAGATCATTTTATTTACCTGCTCAAATCAGAGACATTCACACTCATTTTAAGAAATTTTGACTCACTCTTGGTTCCCTTTTTTGCAGTATAATATCAACGATAAAGTACAGTTACATTAAGTTTTATACTTTTTCAGGAGTTTATTAATACTATTCATCCACAGACATCCATAGCTACATTACCTCAATGCAGAGAAGCCGCTGCTCTGAGGATTACCCAGAATTCCTTGCTACTCATGCTACTGACTGCAGGTACAGACCAGCCAGCAGATGGTGCTGTTGAGCCATTTAACAGGGTTTCTGTGCAATGTCCCAACCGACCTTTACACTGTGTATGGACAAAAAAAGGCAAAAAAGACCAAAAAAAAAAGGCCTCAACTCAAACTTTATTTATAAAGCAAATTTTAAACAACTGGGGTTGACCAAAGTGCTGTACAGATATCACAGCTGCGGGAAATAAGGTAAAAACTAAAATACATAAACACAAAGCAATAAAATAGAAGGAAATTTTTTGCCAGGTGTCCACTTAGACTTGATTAAAAGCCAGGGAGAAAAGGGAAAAAGGAAAAAGGGGGAAAAAAGAGAAAAAAAAGGAGAAAAAAAAGGAGGAAAAAAAAGCCAGGGAAAAGAAGTGT
This sequence comes from Fundulus heteroclitus, assembly GCF_011125445.2. Taxonomy (NCBI): domain Eukaryota; kingdom Metazoa; phylum Chordata; class Actinopteri; order Cyprinodontiformes; family Fundulidae; genus Fundulus; species Fundulus heteroclitus. The sequence continues at coordinate 1,062,945 of NC_046375.1, forward strand.
GTTTGTACGGAGCCCTCCATCATACCTTCAAGCCAGTTTTTCTTTTTTTTTCAGCTTTTTTCTTGTGTATCGTTTTCTTAAATTTAACGATGCACTGCTTTATGTTGGCATGTCAAGAAATCCCAGTTAAACAAACCGAGGCTCAACGTTGTAAGTTAGTAAATGGGGAGCGGTTCAACTGGTTAAAATAGTCTTGAATCTTCTGAGCCGGAGCGATTAAACATCTAACACATGCAGCTCAGTGCGTCTCCACAAGGTAGAATAAGCAACAATTAATGCTGCGTTCCTCCCTGAGGTCTAAATGAATGTGGATGCCTTTCCTCAGGTACTTCATCAACCTGTGTCAGGGCATCCACGGCGGGCTCCTCAGCTGCCCACAGGGGGCAGCGGTGTGCCGACGCTCCGCAGACGGAGAGACTCGGACCCTGGGCTGGGTTTACACGCAGAAAATGAGCCACGCCGGTAAGCATCTGCTCTTAGTGTTAGTCGGCAAATACCTTTCTTCAGCTGAAACATTTTTCTTTAACCACACATGTGGCTGAATTTTGCAAATTCAAAGCGTCTTCATGAAAAAAGATTTGCGCCCCTTTGCAGATGGGAAGATCGTTGTCAGCTATTCAGAGGGAGACGCCGTCTGTGGAAACGGCTTGAAGGCCAGAACGGTGATCCAGCTGAGCTGCGGCTCCACTGTGGGTCACCCTTCACTCCTCAGGTAAAACATAAAAAAAAAAAAAAAAAACTGCTCTTTGTCGTCTCTTTTGACTAGAAAATGAAGAGTCAGGTGTGAGGAAGGTCACATTAAGTCGTTATCTAAAGGAAGGATATTTTTTTTGGGGGGGGGAAATTGATAGATTTGTTCAGTCAGATTATCTTTCCTACCACATGTGAGGCTACAGTCAGGCCTCCTTATCAGGAAAACTGGGAATTTAGATTTGGTATTTCTCCAGGTGTGTAGAAAAATAAAAATGGGCAAAATATTCCCTTTCTTCTTTGGGTCCTCCCCTCCTTCCTCCCCTCCTTCCTTCCTTCCTTCCTTCCTTATTAGTAATTTCCCTCTGGGATTATTAAAGTATGTCTGATTCTGATTCCTTATGACCTTTATCTCTTTTTTCTTCCTCCTTTCTTTGTACCATTACTTCTTTCCTACCTTATTTACTTTTTTTCCCTTAAGTATTTCCTTTTTCTTATCTCCTTCTATCCTCCCTTCCTTCCTCGTTTCATTCTTTCTTTCCTCCCTTCCTTCCTCCCTACCTTTCTTGCATCATTTCTGGGTTCCTCCCTCCTTTCTAGCATCAATCACTCCTTCCTTCCTTCCTTCCTTCCTTCCTTCCTTCCTTCCTTCCTTGCATGCTTCCTTGTGTCATTCCTTCCTCCTACCTCCTTCCTTGTATTATTCATCCCTCCCTTCCTTCTTTCCATCCTTCCTTCTTCCCTCTTTCTTTCATCATTCCTTATTCTCTCCCTTGCATAATTAATTCCTTCCTCCCTCCTTTCTTTGCATCATTCTTTCTTTCCTTCCTCCCGCTTTCCTTTCGTAGCATCGATCCCTCCTTCCTTGCATCATTGCTTCCTTCCTCCCTCTTTTCCTTACTTCATTCCCACTTCCTTCCTTCTTTCCATCTTTTCTTCTTCCCTCTCCCCCTTCCTTGCATCATTCCTTCCTTCCTTCCAACTTTTCTTGTGTCATTCCTTGCTTCCTTCCTTGCTTCCTTCCTTCCTTCCATCCATCATTTCTGGGTTCCTCCCTTTTTTGCATCATTCTTTCTTTTCTTCCTCCCGCTTTCCTTTTCTAGCATCAATTCCTCCTTCCTTGCATCATTGCTTCCTTCCTCCCTCTTTTCCTTACTTCATTCCCACTTCCCTCCCTTCCTTCTTTCCATCCATTTTTCTTCCCTCTCACCCTTCCTTGCATCATTCCTTCCTTCCTTGCATGCTTCCTTGTGTCATTCCTTCCTCCTACCTCCTTCCTTGTATTATTCATCCCTCCCTTCCTTCTTTCCATCCTTCCTTCCTTCCTCCCTCTTTCTTTCATCATTCCTTCTTCTCTCCCTTCCTTACATAATTCCTTCCTTCCTTCCAACTTTTCTTGTCATTCCTTCCTTCCTTCCTTCCTTGCATCATTTCTGGGTTCATCCCTCCTTCCTTGCATCATTTCTGGGTTCATCCCTCCTTCCTTGCATCATTGCTTCCTTCCTTCCAACCTTTCTTGTGTCATTCCTTCCTTCCTTGCTTCCTTCCTTGCTTCCTTCCTTCCTTCATTTCTGGGTTCCTCCCTTTTTTGCATCATTCTTTCTTTCCTTCCTCCCGCTTTCCTTTTCTAGCATCAATTCCTCCTTCCTTGCATCATTGCTTCCTTCCTCCCTCTTTTCCTTACTTCATTCCCACTTCCCTCCCTTCCTTCTTTCCATCCATTTTACTTCCCTCTCCCCCTTCCTTGCATCATTCCTTCCTTCCTTGCATGCTTCCTTGTGTCATTCCTTCCTCCTACCTCTTTCCTTGTATTATTCATCCCTCCCTTCCTTCTTTCCATCCATCCTTCCTTCCTCCCTCTTTCTTTCATCATTCCTTCTTCTCTCCCTTCCTTGCATAATTCCTTCCTTCCTTCCAACTTTTCTTGTCATTCCTTCCTTCCTTCCTTCCTTGCATCATTTCTGGGTTCATCCCTCCTTCCTTGCATCATTGCTTCCTTCCTTCCAACCTTTCTTGTGTCATTCCTTGCTTCCTTCCTTGCTTCCTTCCTTCCTTGCTTCCTTGCTTCCTTCCTTCCTTCCTTCCATCATTTCTGGGTTCCTCCCTTTTTTGCATCATTCTTTCTTTCCTTCCTCCCGCTTTCCTTTTCTAGCATCAATCCCTCCTTCCTTGCATCATTGCTTCCTTCCTCCCTCTTTTCCTTACTTCATTCCCACTTCCCTCCCTTCCTTCTTTCCATCCATTTTACTTCCCTCTCCCCCTTCCTTGCATCATTCCTTCCTTCCTTGCATGCTTCCTTGTGTCATTCCTTCCTCCTACCTCCTTCCTTGTATTATTCATCCCTCCCTTCCTTCTTTCCATCCTTTCTTCTTCCCTCTCTCCCCTACTTGCATAATTCCTTCCTTCCTTCCAACCTTTGTGTCATTCCTACCTCCTTTCTTTCTATCATTCCTTCCTTCATTCCTTCCTCCCTACCTTTCTTGCATAATTTTCTCCTCCCTCCCTCACTTCCCTCCCGCTGCAGCGTCCCTGCAGATTGCTGCTCATGTCACCTGCTGTTCTTCTCGTGTTTTAAATGTGACTGTAACCAGGTTCTTGTCAAAAAGCCACCATGAAGTTTTGCTCTGTGTGTGTGAAACAGGGTCGACACGGCGTCCTGTGAGTTCCTCGTTGCCTGGGAGACTCGCTCCGCTTGTGCCGCCAAGCCGCAGGAGTTGCAGATGGTGAACGGGACGGTGAAGGTCCCAGACACCGGAGCCAGCCTCAACCTGGGAGAGCTCTATTCCAGGTAACTACCGCGCTCCACCTCCTCTGCTTCTGGATGAACAGCCGTCTGACTCATAAACATGAAGAATGAATGTTAATTATCAGTGTTGTAAGTCAGGCGTCACCAACACGGGGCCCGCGGGCACCAAGTAGCCCCCGAGGGCCACATGTGGGGCCCACAAACCTGTTCTTAAAAAGAAAAAAAAAAAGCATAATCCACCAGTGAGATGCATCTAAAACTTAATTTTATTCCGTTACTCTTCCTGTTTATTCACCCTTACCTTTATATAGATTTAAAAACGACAAAATCTATAACAAAGCATGAAAAATATGTGTATTTTCTAGTTCATAGGTCGGTTCTGGTAGCACTTCCTAAATAAACTTTCACTTACTTATTACACGTACTTCTGGATTACAAGAAAGAACATTTCAGTCGTTAGTAATAAATAATTATTAGAATAAGACGCTTTACAAAAGTTTGTATAAAGTTACAAAATTAAAGGAACGACATGCAAAAATGGAAGAAAGCAGTTCATGTGGCTGATGTGCTTCACAGATTTCCCTGTTAAAGATGGCGCCAAGGTTGTGGTTATTTATGGAAGGGGTAAATTCGTATTTTCTGACTATAGGCGCACTTAATATCCTTAAATTTTCTCAAAAATGTATTGTGCGTTTTATATATTATTACTGTTGTGCTTACTGACTGATTTTATGTGGTACAATGCGCTCAAATATCTGTTAAAATGTGTAAGTACGACTTTGATTTGCAACGAAGCCGCTATGCGCAATGGATATTCAGAGCATTACGGCACACTGTCACTACCTGATAAGACCCCTGAGCTGTCTACCAGACTGCCTGACTGTAATGTCTAAACTAGAAGTGCGTTCATGTAAGGCAGCCTGGAGTATGTGCTAGTAACAATAAACCTAGTAAGTTAATTAAATATAAAAGTTTATTTTGGTCTTATGCCAGAAACAGGGCAGTGTAGTCCAGCTACTCTGTCCTCCTAGCAGAGTACGGGTGCGCGCTACAAAAAGGGAACACAAAGTAAGTAAAACTTTCCTCAAATTAGTGTATTTGTCCTTGATTTGAGCAGCTAAATAAGACTGTTTGCCTATAGAATGAGTATTTTCACCCCTAAAATAAGATAATTTGATAACCTGCACTTGAAATAAGATGAGTGGAGATAAATTGCTCCTATTTTAAGAGCAAAAATGTTATTCCATTGACAGATAGTCTTTTGTTTACTTGCTCAAATCAAGGAAAAATACACTCATTTCAAGAAAATGTTATTTACACACTTGAGAAGAATATTTAATCCGGTGCTTCTTAAGGTGCATTATTCTGCACAATAAGTATTTTATCTGAAAAACTGTTATTTGTGTGTGTATTTTTAATATTTAAAATGTTGGTTTATTTCTGCATCTTTAGAATCAGCGGATTATTTTTGTGCTTTTAACATACGATTAGATGATGTCACACATTTGTCTTAAATGTACCTTTTTGTTTTGTTTTTGTTTAGTGGTGTGAAGCCATGTGCTGTTTTTTTTTTTGATTTTTATTTTTTTATGTATTCATGCTGTGGGAATCTCTCTCTAACCTGAGCCTAATCCAGACGTCACTTGTTCTACTTTTCCGTGTTTTAACAAAAAACCACATGTGCTCTGCCAGCCCACACGAGGCATACGGTGACATCCGGGACAACGGCGACCGTTACATCTACCACATCCAGCTGTCCGGCATCACCAACGCCTCTCTGCCAAACTGCCTTGGTGCGAACATCTGCCAGGTGAAGGTGAACGCGACCTACAGACGGAAGATTGGCTCCCCTGACAAAGCCAAGTACTACATTACAGGTAATTTCTATGAATAGCACTGGTTTGTGACGTTTTTAGAAGAAAAAAAAGGGGGTTGGGGGCTCTCTCCTTTTGTATATATTGACTTTTTTCGATTATGACCCTTTTCATCGCAAAGTTTAATCAAAAAGGTTTTAAAAGCATTTAAAATGATTAGATTAATGTCACTGGGTTGGTGTTAACTGTGGGAAGGAGGTGCAGTTTAAATGTTTAGTATCTTTATATGGCGTTAAACATTAATAAAGTCCATACATCATTATCATATTTGATCAAAAACCGTACATTTTGGGAGATTTAAAATTTATCAGAACGTAAATATAGTCACTTTAATAACCAGGAACTGGTGATTGCTCTAATTAGGATTGTTTCAGTAATATTCACCTAACATCTCTCTGCCAATGATTCAGTTAAGTTAAAAAACAAAAACAAAAAACAAAAAAAAACAAAGATAATCTGCTCTGCGAACTATTTCTCCAGAGGGAAAGTTTTGTGGATCTGAAATCAAGCGTCCAGAATGTTTTCTGCGCTGGAAAAAGTCCAACTTAAATTTAAAAGCTTTCGGGTCATGCAGGAATTTTAGGAAAAAGCTGCCAAGGCGTGACGGTTCTAACGAGAAAAACCAGAGGAGGTTTCAGAACCAGTGCTTAAAATCACAGAGACTCTCAGAGCTTCTATCTTAGCCTAAAAATCTCCACCTAGGAGCGACTCTGAGGGAGGAAATGATTTTATCTTAGTGAGGAGGTGTGGGTGACCCGACTGCTCGCTATGACGCTGTCCTTTAAGAGCTGTGATTGGTTGATAGAACAGGAAGAAAAAAAAAACAAATGTGCTCCTAGTGATCAACGGAGATAAATTAACTGATTAGACTGGATTAATAAATCTGAGTAATGATGATGAAACTTAGCTAAATTAACCTTATTTAGATCCTCCTCATCATTTTCATTTGTTTATTTATTTTTACCTGCCAGTCATTTTACTCCTTTACCTATTTGGTATTAATTCACTTGCCTGTCAGCATTTTACTGGGACTGCCTGCTTGCATAAAGAGGTTTTATTTTGGCAAAACGACCGACATGAAATGGAGAAAAGAAGGTGGAAGCTAATCATCAGCAGCAGCTCTCAGCTCTGGGAAGAGAACAGAGGAGTGTTGAAAGGTAAATTGGTCCCTGGATCACGGCGTAAAAACACAATTTAAAGTTTTTCTCTGCACATCTTGGTGCTTTTAGGCTCCTGCCTGGTGAGAAACGCTCCGTGCAGCGATCATAAGGAGGAAACGGCTTCACAAACAAACCTCTAGATGACCATTTAGGCTTCTGACATTATCATGCAATACAGAAAACACATTATCACATCTTTTATATATATTCTTTGTAAATTTCTCCACTTTTTATTCATGATCATTCATAAATTTTCCCATTTTTTATTTATCCTCAATAAAACTACATTACGGGAGCTGCTCCTTAAACCCGTCGGGACGTTTAAACTAATTAATTTCCCTCTATGGGGATGATAAAGTTTATCTTATGTGCATTTTAATAATTGAATGACTGTTAAAGAAGTTTAGGTGTTAATTTATTCCACTGTTTAGGTGGTGGATCAGCCAATCAGCTCACTCCGTTTCCTCCATCTTCCTGCTTCAGACACTCTTAGCCTCTTTAAAACTCTTCACTACAAACATTTTGTCACTTTAGGAGCTTTTTGAAGAACTAAGATGCTTTATGAACGACTTTTATCTCACCGAGGTAAACTTTTAAGAAAAATCGTAGAATTCGGGACATTTTTAGGTATAAAACGACGTCACTAAGAGCTTCGTTTAGTCTGAGGATTCTTTGTGAATACGGGCCCTGATGTTATAAAGAAGAAGAACTCATATTAAACATGAATGAAAATCTTGCAAATTTAGATCAGCGTCTGATGCAAAAAAAAAACAAGCTGTAAAAAGCTGTGAAAAGCAAAGGTGTTATTTACACTGCATGTAAACAGCCGTAGATTATAAAGCGTGAGTGAATAATCTCCTACAACCCAAACCCGTTGGTTCTCTGCCGTCTCAGGAGGAAACCTGGAGGTGATGGTTCCCTCGGAGTCGGAGTGCGGCCGCCAGAGGCCCAAAAACGTCTATTCCACCATCATGTTCCACTGCAGCCCCTCCGCAGGCGTCGGCATCCCCGAGTTCATGATGGAGACGGACGGATGCCAGTACCTGTTTGTGTGGCACAGCCAAGCCGTGTGCGGCCTGACGTGAGTAGACCTCCGCCGATCTAATCCGCCGAGCGTTTTCAGCGTTTATACTTAAAGGGAGGACATCTCTCTGCAGAGCCGTCGACCGGCAGGCGACGGACGGCGACCAGCCAGCTTTGTCCCGCCGGGACCAGGCGGGGGGAATAATTCTGGTCCTCCTGTTGCTGGTTCTGCTCGTCTGTCTGCTGGGATTCATCCTGCACAAAAGAGAGCGCCGGTAAGATCAGCAACCGTCTGGATTATTTAATTTTTCTCGCTGAGTTCTTCGTTCTTGTGAACGTTTTCCGTCTCCGTCCAGGGAGCTGGTGATGCAGAAGGTGGCCGGCTGCTGCAAGAGAGGAAACCAAGTCTCCTATAAATATTCAAAGGTTTGTTTTCGCCTCAGAGCGCTGGGTGTGTTTTCTGGTTCGCCTTAAAGCGCCGCCGCCACCAACGCCAGCCTGCTCCTTCGCCCTCAGGTCAAGACGGACGAAGGCGGCGAGGAGGAGATGGAGTGGCTGATGGAGGAGCTGGAAGCCCCGCTGTCCTCCTCCTCCTCCTCCTCCTCCTCCCACCGCGGCGGCAGGTCTAACCACAGCAACGGCCACATCAGGACCAAGCCGGTGAACACGGAGGGCCTGCGCTCCTTCTCTCTGGACGAGCAGGACGACGACAGCGAGGACGAGGTGCTGAGCGTCCCGGGGGTCCGGGTGCTCAAACCGTCGGGGGTGTCCAGGAAGCAACGCGGCGCCTTCCTGCAGGTCGGAGATGCTCCAGCCCCCCCGACTTCTGCAAGTCTGCTTCTGCACGTCTGAAAGTCCCTGTTCTGATTCTGTTTTTTTTCTCAGGAGGAGAGCGACGAAGACCTGGTGGGCCTGTTGGATGAGTGTGAGAGGGCGAGGAAGAGCAGCAGACCCCGGCCGTCAGCGAGCAACCCCAGCAGGAGCAGCCGGAAACGGGACGACGAGGACGACAGCGACGAAGACCTCCTCAGGGTGTGACGTCCTTCGTCCCTCCACCCTGCTGAACTCTTCTCTCAGTGAATGTCTCCAAGACGGCAGCGACAAAACCAACAGATTTCTCTTTTTCAGGGGGGGGGTGGGGGGGTTATTTTTGTCGTGCTGCGCCTTTTCCTCGGCCCATTCGGACTCAGGCTGCTGACAATGATTTTAATTTATTGAAGGGTTTGTTATTTAAACCGTATCCTGTTTTCTCAGATTGTCTCTAATCGTTCCAACCATGAATGCACACGATCCTCCGTCAGAAAATCAAAACACAACTGTTAATCCTCTCCTTTCTCCCCCCCCCTTCCCCCTCCAGTTATAAATGAAGGCGTGCCATTGCTTTTGCACTTTGATTGAATCGGTGCAACATAGCCGGCTGCAGGAATGTCTGCCGTTCCTTTTGGGAACGTCGTTGGGAATCTGGTGAACTGTGAAGCTGAGGAGCATTTAGGCGTCGGCAGTAATTAAGGGAACGAAGACACTGTTTACAGCTGCAGTTAGAGCAGCTTTTTCTTTTTCCTTTCTCTTTAAAAAAGAAAGTTTGATGCCTTCCTGTGAATCTTGTCCAGCTGCAGATTTTTGTTTTTCTATATGAATGATCATGTTAACGAAATGGGATTTTTTTTTTTCTTCTTGTTTCTCGTTCTCTTTGGTGTATCGCGCAAATGTTTGTTTTATGATTATTTAAGTGATTTCCTGTAGCCTCTGTGTGTTTTAAATAGAAATGGCCTTAACTGGGAATAGATGGTCGACTGAAGGGAACCTGGAGATTGGGAGCCATATTTCTGCAGCCACTTATGTTTTTTCCTGCTCTTGTATATTATAGAGTCAGCTTTGGTTTGCAGGCCTTAACTACTGATTTTTATTTTTTTATTTAGTTCACCCTTGGCCAAAAATTATACGATTTAAACTTGCATCAGTATTTGTATAGTTTATGCCACAAATAACAGCGATTAAAAACAATCTACAGTGTTCTTTACACCGTGTTTAGGCTACATCACAGAAACTCACATGTTAGTAGCACCAGGATTTAAAATGGCTTAAAAGTGCCTGAGATATTTCCTTAAATGTCCTCGGCTTTTGTCAAAATACAGATTTGAGAAAAGTGCCGAGCCCCACGCAGCGAAGAAATTTAAATTAACGTGACTAGAAAGAAGGGAAAACTGCAATTCAACCATGATTTGTCGTTATTTTACAAATCTAGCTTAATTTCTTTAAAAAGTCGAAGATGAAATATAAACAGCAATTCAGCAGATCTTATATTATTGCTCATAAACGCTAAAAAATTATGAGACAAGGTCAGTGGGGTGTAGCAGTACGTATAAATCAGAGTTTAGAGCGTGTGTGTTAGGCATTAAAATAGGGTCCCAGGCACAAAGTCGGAAAAGGAAAACCTTTGTGGATCTGAAGGTGGGAGGCAGAACCAGCAGTTTAGTCTGAAAATAACAACAAAAATAATTATTTCCCCTCAACTTCCTTCAGAATGGGAGGAGATACAGAACGTTGCTGCTCATCAAAAGCTCACTGACACCACTGTACATGAATTATATGACAATATGGCCTGCCATAGCTTACAAACACCTGTTTACCCACTGCTTAGTGAAAACAAGATCCCGTCCTTGCATTGCTTTGGTGTGGAGAGCTTTACGTTGTCTTCCATTTTTTTTATTTAATTTATTCCGGTTCTCTTAAGTTTTACTCTTTCTGAGTGAGTCCATGTGCTGCTACACCCCCATGAAGGACCAGCCATGGATCTATTGCCCCTGAAAAATTAGTCTCCCAGAAACGTTGGTAGATGCTTCTTAGCCAGAAAGGTAAATGCCGACGTTCAGATCTGTCATTAGCTGCGTTTCTCAGCCTGAATGCCTCCAAGCTGACTGGAACAAGTTATGGAATGTGACAAAAGCATATTTTAAGTACAATTTATAAGAGATTTTATCAGCTTGAGATGTTTTCAGTGTTTAGAGGATCCCAGGTCGTCTCTTTCTGCAGGAAACCATCACCCGCCAGGGGGGGGGGATTCGTAAAAACACCCCAACATATTTTTTTACAGTCTGACAGTATTTTTATGGCATTGTGCTAAAACAATTAGGTTTAATAGTAAACAGCGGCCAGATCTCTTGTCTGCGTCGTTAAGATCACAAACATCTGGGATTAAAGATTAAATATCGTGGCCGTCCTTCATGTCTTCAGATTACTTATCAGAGGTTTGGGAGATGTGGACTTATATCAACGCGGAGTTCTGCCACAGCGACTTCTTTCTAATGTAGCTTCTGGGTTTTTTAAGGATGAAAATCGGTTGTTGATGAGCTCCAGAGCCCATCTGAAGGCGCTTTGAGCTGTTCTGGGAACTTTGTGACTGCCTTCTGAGGACGAGGAGACGAGGAGACGTGTCCGTCTCCGTCCGGCTTCCTGTTGCACCAAAGTCCGTCTGGGTCTTCTGCATGGTACTGTTCTGAGGCGTCTCTGTCCTAAATGTGTTGCTGAACTCTCTCTTTATCGTCGGTTTAACTCTAGAGGTAGAAAAAGCTGACTTTGGGGGGGGGGGGCGGAAGAAATCAGAACGTTTGGTACTGTGGGGGAGTTCGTGTTTGAGTTCTTCTAAATTATGTTGTCTGTATGCGGCTTTTTTCCCAGTTTTCTTATTTAAAGACAAACTTGATGTAAAGATTGATGCATTATTTGAATAAATAAGAGATCTCCACTCTACCGTTGTAAGTTTAATCCCTTTTAAACCAAAACCTGCAGGAAATGAACAAATAACCTAATGGTTGACTTAAGGCAAAGCAAGGCAAGGCAAATTTATTTATATAGCACAATTCATTACAAGACAATACAAAGTGCTTTACATGATTAAGATATAGCAAAATAATAAAATGTAGATAGAAAATAGAATAAAAGCAAGTAGGGATAGAATGTAGAACCAAAAAAGAACATTAAAAACTGTAAAACTGTTTAACTAGAACAGTCAAAGGCAATTTTAAACAAATGTGTTTTTAATCTTGATTTAAAATAACTCAGGCTTTCAGCACTTTTACAGTTTTCTGGAAGTTTGTTCCAGATAAGTGGAGGATAGGAACTAAATGCTGCTTCTCCTTGTTTAGTTCTGGTTCTGGTTCTGCAGAGCAGGCTGGAGCCAGAAGACCTGAGTGGTCTGGATGGTTGATACACTGATAACAAGTCTGTGATGTATTTAGGTGCTAAGCCATTTAGGGATTTATAGACTAACAGAAGTATTTTAAAGTCTATTCTCTGAGATACAGGGAGCCATGGAAGGACTTTAGAACTGGGGTGATGTGCTCTATTTTCTTAGTCTTGGTGAGGACGCGGGCAGTAGCGTTCTGGATCAGCTGCAGCTGTATGGTCCACTTTTTAGGCAGACCTGTGAAAACACCTTAAGTTTTAGATTCCTCTGACTTTTCTTGCAACATTTGATCATGAAATGCATCTAAATCAGCTTTAAAGGTGGTTTTATATTATCTACTTCTGAGTTCTGCTTTGTAGTTTTAGTTTTAAAGGATTTCTTTAATGTCCAAAGAACATTAATTTAAGGTCCTACAGTCTGGAAAAGTCTTGAATGTAATTTATTCTCTTATATGTTGTTCCAGCCATCCTTTCTTCTCGACCTCCAAGTTTTCATTTATTCATTGCTTCCCCTCTTCACCCCTTCATCACTCCTTCCTTCAATCCTTTAATCTTTGAGCTCTTCTTTAGTTTTTTCTTTCCTTCCTTCGCGTCACCCTTCCTGTATTCCATCTAATGTTCTTATGGTCAATCTTTTAAACCTTCTTACCCTCAATTCATCTTCCCCTCTTTCAGTCATCCCTTAATCCTTCCTTTCAGTCGTCCATTCAAGTGAAGGGACGATGTTTCCGTCCTGTTGTTCCATCTTAAAAAGCGTCCACTGGAGAAATATCTGCCATAAACCCCAATATTGCATAAAAGTGCATTATTTTTTGCCAGAGGTTTCTTATTTTATAGCCATTTATTACAGATGGAGTGAAATATTTCAAGCCTTTTCTTGTAATTTTGATTTTTATTTTGGCGGCTGGGAGAGTCAGTGCTGGTAGAGGTTCAGAGTCAAGGCACCATGAGCAGCGCTGTTTGGGGGGCGCTGCGCGATCGAAAGAGAGAATGCGTCGCTCACGACTTCCGGCCCAAATTCGATTTTCCCTCTGCTGATGAACACGACGTGAAGTGAGGAACGAGATGGAGAGACGTTTGTCTTCTCCCAGATCCGTTGCAATTCTCTCCTCTGATTCCCTGGTTTCAGCCAATAGAGCATATTTGCGAGAATGAATGAAGTAGAGGCACAAGTTTGGGTGCGCATATGAAGCACAATGCGTAGAAGAAGATAACTTCATCTTAAAATAAAGTGTAGAACAAGACTTTTTAAAATAAATAGATTTTCATGTCAATACATTTTTATTTATTTATTAAATTTTCAGTTTTGATTTTAATTTTCACAAAGGAAATGTTTATTTACACGTCTTTATGGTGTGGGGAAAAAACACTGTGAAACCGCCATTACAGATTTCACACCACACTTTGGGAAACCCTGCATTAGACCAATCAAAAGAAGTTTTAAGCACAAAGGTCAGGCTTCTGAACGGTATGTCCATTTCTCTGCAACAATTCTTGGTTTGGAACTACTGCATCAATGCGGCGTGGCATGGAGGCGACCAGCCTGTGGTTCTGCTTAGGTGCCAAGTCCTGTTGGGAAATAATCAGCATGAAGTGCTCTAGAGCAGGGGTGCTCAAACTTTTCATGGCTAAGGTAACATTAGCAGCTGTAAAATCTTTCCCCTTTAGATTCTTCATGCTGATGGTATTTATAAACAGCCTTTTGTGCTGTTAAATACATTAGGAATTATGCATATATATATATATATATATATATATATATATATATATATATATATATATATATTAGGGCTGGGCAACGATTAAAATATTTAATCGCGATTAATCGCATAATTTGCCTGATTAATCGCGATTAATCGCATTGTATTTACAAACTCCAACAATGAATTCAAAAGTAGTGTAAAGATCACTTTTATTTTATTTTTATGTTCTGCTGCTATATGAACAAAAGTGTTGTAACATTTGTAGCACTTATCAGTAACACATATTTAGTGTAAAGCTCAACTTAAACATGTAAAACAAAAAATAGCAATAATAATAAATTAAAGCTTATTGCCACTGACAGGGAATTCTCTTTATGGGGAAAAAATCTACCAAAAACAGGCAATTTCTGAGGTAACAGCAGGGAGCAGCATTACCATTTTATGTTCAATACCAAAGTTTAACTTGGCAGTGGTTACAACTAACTTGTTTCTGTCATATTCGATGCTGGAAGAACTTTAAACTGAAATGCTTGCTAACTCGATATGCTTGCGTTGCTTGCGTTTATTTGACGTCAACACGCGGTTTTTTGTCGTTGCTTTCTCTCGTGCATATAGTGAATGGCAGGGAAAAACAGGCAAAAACACATGGATACTATGAAACGAGAAGCGACTTCACTGACGGCGTCGATGCAGACTCCGCTCCGCTCCGCACAAAACTTGTTCCGTTCGCCAACTCACCGCCTCGCCTAAGCTCGCTCGCGGTACCTGCGGGAAACACCGCCTTCCGCATGTCGGCTTAGTTTTTTTCCGGCCAGCACCTTTCTTCCTCTGAATCCGAGGTTTGGCTGACAGCGAGGTTATTGGCGCATTATCGCCACCTACTGTTCTGATTCAAACCCCTACACCGCAGCAACAGACCGTCACAAAATAAAAGCATGTGAGCAACATGCGTTAACACGCGTTAAAGAAAATATCGCCGTTAATAGTCTAATGAGTTAACGCGAAATTAACGCGTTAACTTGCCCAGCCCTAATATATATATATAAAAAATAGAGATTTAGTTGAGATTAGATACTCATTCTCGATGTAACTGTTGTCATACTTCCTAATTTCAGCTGAAATGGCTTTTACCTTACTTGATGAGGTACAGAGTTAAATATATTGTCCGTTGTGTTATTTAGCTCCACCCCGACGCATCCTCAGCAATGCCTCCTCAGACCCGACATGCGTTTCATGGACCCCTAACCCGTGGTACGCGGACTCTTTGGGGTCCAGGGCCCCCAGTTTGAGGGCCGCTGCCGCTAGAGTTTCCTGGTAGACGCCTGCATTGACTGTGGACAGCAGAAAACCCAGTGGACCAGAACCAGCAGATGACATGGCGCCCCCAAACCATCACTGTTCACTGTCCATAAACCCCAATACTACATAAAAGTGCATAATTTTTGCCAGAGGTTTCTTATTTTATAGCCATTTATTACAGATAGAGTAAAATATTTCAAGCCTTTTCTTGTAATTTGGTGACTATTGCTTAAAGGTAAAGAAAATCCAAAATTTCAGTGTCTTGGGAATTTAGAATATCACTGTTCAAGCTGCCTCTCCTCTTCCTCCACACTCTGGGACCTTGATTTCCAAATAAAATGCAGGACTTACTTTCATCTGAAAGCAGGACTTTGGACCAATGACCACAACAACCCAGTTCCTTTCCTTCTTGTCTCAGGAAAGTTGTCTCTGCTTCTGGAGTGGCTTGACACGAGAAATGGGACATTTGTAGCCCACACTGCAAAAAATGGAACTAAAAATAAGTAAAATGTTCTTAAAATGTGTGTATTTTTCCTTGATTTGAGCAGGTATATAAGATGATCTGCCAATACAATAAGATTTTTGCACTTAAAATAGGAACAATTCATCTCCATCATCTTATTTCAAGTGCAGTACATCGAATTATCTTATTTTAGGGGTCAAAATACTCATTCTATTGGCAGATAATCTTAATTACCTGCTCAAATCTAGGACAAAAACACTAATTTTAAGAACATTTCACTTATTTTTAGATCCGTTTTTGCAGTGCATGTCTTAGTCTGTGTGTGACGGCTCTTGATGCACCGACTCCAGCCTCATCCGCCCCTTGGTGAAGTGGTTTTCACTGGATTTTCCGTGAACAACCAGCGTCAACAGCAAAGACCTTTTTGTGGCCTCCTCTTTTTGTGAAGGGTGTCGATGACGAGTCAGCAGTCGTCTCCATGATGACACCGTTTAAAGGCTCAGGGAACCTCTGCAGGACTTTTCAGTTGATTAGTTAATTAGGGCGTAACACCACGAGTTTCCAGTAATTAACTTTTTCACGGTATTCTAATTTTCTGAGACGCTGAACTTTGGGTTTCGTCATCTGTTGCCATGATCGTCAAAATTACCGGAAACAAAGGCTTGGAATGCATCAATCTGTGACAAATGATTCTGCCTGATATACGAGTTTCACTTTCTGAGAGGACAGGCACAAAAAAAAAAGTTAGCATTTTATGCAATATTACATTTTTGAGACGTACCTGTAAACTTGAACTGTGAAAAAGGATGTGAGAGTCATTAAACTGTAAACATGGATTATAAAGGTGAAGTTCTGCAGGAATCCTGCTTGATTATTTTTATCAAGCTTTGCATTTCTGTTTTCTAAAGAAGTCATTAAGTTCTGAAATTGGCTGAAATATATTTTTGAAAAAAAAAAAAAATCCTAAAATTTCCGAAGGAATTAAAACTTATTAATTATTAAAAACTAATTTTAATAATTTCACATTTAGAAAACATTTCTGCTTCATTTGGACTCTCTTTTGAAGGTAATCCCTTTTCCTTGACGTTCCTGTACCTTTTATTCACCTTATAACTTAAATGATGAGACTTAATTTAGTTAAAGTTGGATTGTGTGGCAGGAAGTGAAGACTTTAGGTTTCCTGAAGGGTCAAAACTGGACATGGGGCTTAAAATCGCTTCAAATCCCCGTCAGTCGTGCTTCAGATGACCTGAGTTTCACTTGACCGCAGCTCTCTGAACGGTTTAGATGTGCGGAGTTTGTCTGAAAGACTCTAAAGTGTCTCGTTTCTGCCCTTCCCGTCAGACGTCCACATTTTTAAACTTTAACTGATTGCATCTGCGGGGACAGGCCGCTCCATCAGATGCACTCGTGTTAATGAAGCTTTGAAATTCATGCAGGCTCTCTGCCAAACTCCTACAGCGGGTCTGACGTCCGTAGAAGTCATAGAAAACGTGTTTTTTCACGCTCTGCTGCACAGCATGCAAAGAACCGACGCATTTCTGCGGACCTTTGCTCCAGTTGGTCCCGTTTAAAAGCCCCACTGTGCAGGAGTTGAAGTGGTCAGAGTGAAGACAGGGGGGGGGCCCAGCATACAGATCAGCTGTCCGGAGCAGAACTCATGGCCACGTTTGACGACATCCTGGAGGAGGCCGGGAAGTTCGGCCGCTGCCAGAAGCGGATCTTCGCCCTGCTGTGCATGGTGTCCATGCCGTGGGCCGGCGTCTACGTGGGCATCGTCTTCCAGGGCTTCACCCCGGACCACTGGTGCCGGGACCCCGCCGCAGTGGAGAGGAGGGAGGCCTGCGGATGGAGCCTGGAGGAGAGCCGCAGGCTGACGGCGCCGCCGGTCAACGTCTCGGGAGTCGTGCAGCACAGCAGCTGTGTGCGCTACGAGGTGGACTGGAACGCGACAGAACCCGGCTGCCAGCCACAGGAGCCGGACCGGAGCAGAACCCCCACCGTCCGGTGCGCCGAGGGCTGGGAGTACGACTACGCGGGGAGGCAGTCCTTCGTCACGGAGGTGAGAAATGTCAGGCAAAGGTCCTGGAGTTTGGGTCAGCTTGTTCCAGGTGATGAGTATTTTATTTATTTAAAAAAAAACAAATTAATGTCTGAATGTTTCTTTACTTTATTTCTGAAGGATCAACAATTCTACAAGAAAGAGCAGAGTTTACCGACTCACCTAAAATGTTGCTTTTATATTAGTTTTGCCACTTTTCTCTGATGAGCGTTCACACTGAGCCTGGTTCTGGTTCTGCTGGAGGTTCTCCTCCCTGTTAAAGGGGAGTTTTCCTCTCCACTGTCGCTTCATGCATGCTCAGTATGAGGGATTGCTGCAAAGCCATCAACAATGCAGACGACTGTCCACTGTGGCTCTACGCTCTTTCAGGAGGAGTGAATGCTGCTTGGAGAGACTTGATGCAACCTGCTGGGTTTCCTTAGAGAGGAAACTTTCTCACCAACCTGGAGGATCTGATGGAGTCTGACTTTGTAGGGCTTGAGATGACATGTATCATGAATTGGTGTTATATAAATAAAACTGAATTGAATTGACTTCAGTGTGTGCAGCAGCAAAAGCTCAGTGATGCAGGACTTGATCTTTCTCAGAAGTGACAAAAGTTTGAGGTCTCCCAAATAAAAAAAGATCATGATTCTTCCAGGAAACTCCCATTTTATTGATCAAACCAGTCACAAAATAAAGTCACAAATATCGATGAGGTTAGAAATAATGATTTGCACTTGAAATAATACTTTTGTCCTTTGAAACAGTATAATTTGATATATATTATATCAAAACTTGAAACTGTATAATCTGACCCAATCTGTATAATCTGATTGAATTTGCCTTTGTAGGGCTTGAGATGATATGTATCATGAATTGGTGCTATATAAATAAAATTGAATTGAATTGAAACTTTGCTTTCATCAAAGAATCGTCCATTTGCAGCAAATGCGGCCTTTGGCGTTCCAACTGTTGACTTGTTGAGGTAATCTGAGGAAATTAACTGTGTTGGCCCCTCCATTATATACCCAGACTGTATTTCTGATTAATTTAATGTGAATTTAATTGACGAAAATGGTGCTTTTCATTAAAAACACAAGAACATTTCTGAGTGACCCCACATTGGTCCTAGTAAGCATCAGTCTGCGTCCTCTAAGGGTCCCTCAGGTTTCTGTAGCACCTGATTTTTGGAAATGGCGCTCTGTAGCGTCGCCAGTCTAAATGTCTACGCTTTACGTGGTTTAAAGTTCTTATACGTTCCTACAGGTGCGACCCAGGTCAGAACAAGCTCCCTGGGTCCCATTACAGTGACTGATGGGCTCAGTCCTGGAAGTCCTGGCTGTGACCCAGCATCATGTGATGATCTGCTCCCTGACAGAAACCTTTTGTGTCACCAGTTTGACCTGGTGTGCTCAGACGGATGGCTGGTGGACATGTATCAGGCCACTCTCAACGTGGGCTTCCTGGTCGGCAGCATCGCCATCGGCTACCTGGCCGACAGGTTAGTCCGCTGCGTCCCTCGCCGAATGTGGACGTTTTTCTTTGTCTTCAGGGACGCTGAGATCATGATCATTCCAAAAAAAGTTAAAGGCATACTATGCAACATTTTTCAGTTAATTAATGTGTTCCATACCGTTTTGGATGATTAAATGAGTCATTTCAGGTTGAACAAAGGTTTTCTCTGCCGCCCTGGTGGTCTGTGGGGGAATTACCGCACTTGCTGGTGCAGGAGCCCTCGGCCCGCACACACAGGCTCAGAAGTCTGGTGTGCATCGCGAGAGTCGGTCTTGCTTTATGGCGAGAACTCCATGTGTTTTTGCCCTGCTATTCACTATATGCACGCGCGAAAGCAACAACAAAGAACCGCGTGTTAACGTCAAATAAACATGCAAGCATATCGAGTTTTATTATTATTATTATTATTATTATTTTTTTTTTTATGTTTTTATGTTTTACTTTCGCCCTCTGGGGGGAGCCTCGCTGGAAAATCAACCCCGGTTGCACAGTATACCTTTAATGAAACAAAACAACTGGACTTTTTCCCGAAGTTTGAAGACGTTTCGCTTCCCATCCAGAAAGTTTTCTCAGTTCAAATGTCTGGAGTAGTGTGGAGTTCCAAGCTTTATAATTGCCCAAAAAGGCCTAGTATGGCTTAGATAACATGCAAATTAAACCAAAACTGGTCCTGCCCTTAGTAATGGGCGGTCGTTAAGGTCATTGTTGGCCTGGTTTACAGGTGAGATGTGATCACCTGCACACTGCAAAAACTGAACTAAAAATAAGATTTTCTTAAAATCAGTGTGTGTTTTTTCCTTGATTTGAGCAGGTAAATAAGATTATCTGCCAATGGAATAAGATTTTTGCAGCTAAATTAGGAACAATTTATCTCGGTCATCTTATTTCAAGTGTAATTTATCTAATTATCTTATTTTAGGGGTCAAAATACTCATTCCAGTGGCAGATCATCTTATTTACCTGCTCAAATCAAGGACAAATACATACATTTCAAGAAAATATCACTTATTTTTAGTTCTCTTTTTTGTAGTGCATGGAGGTGAGGATTGAGGTGAAAACTGGAAGCAATCAACTCCATTGCTGCGTTGTAAGTTTTTAAAAGTAGGAACCTCCTTCTCTGTTTAAAGTTGTTTTTTCTCTCTTAACGTAGATGGCTTCCTTCACCCCCCACACAACCCATCTGTCTTCTTTGTCCAAAATGTGAACATTTTGGTCCTCAAAACAGCGTCCTTTGTCCTTTCGGTTTAATTTGCATGTCATCTGTATTGCACATTACTGTAATAAGTAATGTGCAATAAATAATGTGCAATAATCTAATTAATACACTGGGCCACAACCCCGTGCAATAATCCTGATGTAGTGACTTCCGCTGCTATCAACACCTGAACATATGTCAGTACACATGTATGTATGTATGTATGTACAAATACGCGCAGGTACGTATGTATGTAGGCGCATAGATATATGTATATATATATGTATATCTATATGTTTATATATATATATATATATATATATATATATATATAGACCACTATGAATGTAATTAAGACATCATATGCCCATTCCTATTTCCTTTTTTTTGTATTTTTTGGTATTCTTTTTGATCCATTGTATATATGAAAATTCACTGTATATAACTGAATGCACCTTCCCTACTCTGCACCTTCTTGTATGAGCCGATGTGACGAGTGAATTTCTCCATTGTGAGATCAATAAAGACCATCTTATCTTATCTTATCTTATCTAAACCAAAACGAGGCCATTTTTTGGGGGCAATAATAAAAAGCTTGGAACTCCACACTACTCCAGACATTTGAATTGAGAAAGAAGTCCAGTTGTTTTTTTATTTATTTTTTTGGAATGACTGTGAGGTTTCATTGTTGCTTCACGTCAGGCGACGGCTAAGACGATTTCACAGCGGCGGTCTGTGTCTCTTCAGGTTCGGCAGGAAGTTGAGCTTCCTCATGTCCAACGTGCTGAACGGCATCGCCGGCATCCTGGTGGCGGTGGCTCCCAACTACGTCTCGCTGCTGGTTTTCAGGACGCTGTACGGCTTCGGCGTGAAGGGAGGATGGGTGGCGGGATACGTCCTGAGTAAGAACGAAATAAAACGAGACAAGTTTCTCATGTTCCTGCCAAGCATCACAGGAACGATTTAATCTGCTCAAACTAAGAGACGCTTGATTTATTCGCCTCTGATCAAACACGTACATTTCATACATGAGGCGGGGCTACGTTGCATAGTTAAAGCTTCCATATGGAATAGTTTAAATAACAGTATATGGATGTTTTTCAATTATAATATTCAGCAGAGGTGGGTAGTAACTAGTTACATTTACTCACAGTTACTTGAGTAACTTTTTGAGCAAAATGTACTTTTAGGAGTAGTTTTACTGCGCTGTACTTTTTACTTTAACTTTAGACTTTAGAGCATGGGTCTTCAACGTTTTCCAGGCCAAGGACCCCCAAACTGATGGCGAGATGGAGCGGGGACCCCCTAATTATATATATATTGTATAAAATTGTGTTATATCAAACTGGTCCTATAGTGCCATGTGTAAATGTACCTTATTGTGCATTCAATACTGAGATACTCAAATAATACACAGGTTCATATATTCATGTTTTTATTTTTATTTTATTTAGTGGAAAAAAATTGCAGTGGGGGGGGGGGGGGTATAAAAAAATCTCTAATCAACCAAAACTTTCGCGACCCCCATGCAGTACCTCCGCAGACCCCCTGTTGAAGACCTTTGCTTTAGAGACTTTAGATAGCTTTATTTGTCATTTTGTATGCACAAAGTGCGTACAGAACGAAATTTTGTTTGCATACAGCTTGAAAAATCACAGTAAATTGCACTTAATTTCAGGATAAATTTAGTCATATTATTATTCAGGTATCACTTTTACTTCAGTGAAATTTCTGGCTACTCTATTTGCTGCGAGTAACTTCATGAATAAAGAACAAACTTGTTTTGTTTTTTTTATCCAAAAATGCACCAGTGAGACAAAAACCTAGAGTTTACGTTTAAGTGAAACGTCTTATTTGTACACAATTTTTGTTATTTTAATGTTATTTTCTATCTGCTGAGCTCATTGAGCCATTTGGAGGTCAGATAAACGTTCAGTAAACTGTGATATTGTTATTGGAAGTATGTTTTCACTGTTCTAACATGCTTTATATGCATTAACTGCTGCACTGCAAAAACAGAACTAAAAACAAGTTAAAATTTTCTTGAAATTAGTGTATTTGTACTTTATTTGAGCAGGTAAATAAGATAATCTGCCAATGGAATAAGATTTTAAGACTTAAAATAGGAAGAACTCATCTGCATCAACTTATTTCAAGTGCATTATACCTCAATATCTTATTTTAGGGGTAAAATTACTCATTCCATTGGCAGATAATCTTATTTACCTGCTCAAATAAAGTACAAATACACTTATTTTTAATTCTGTTTCTGCAGTGTGTAAGTACTGCTTTTAAGTTTACGGTTAAAAAACAATGATTTAAAAGTGTTTTTTCCGCCTGAATCTTTGTATATTTTCCAATTTTTGTCTTTAAAATAGCAGAATTCACACATAACCTTATATTTTTGTATCCAATTACATCATTTTTAAATGTTAAATCAACAGCTGTTATTAGTTACTCAGTACCTAAGTAACGTTCTTACTGAATGTTTTTTTTTTTTTACTTTTACTGGAGTAGAAATATGAAATAGTGTGACTCTTGAGTAAATCGACGCCGGTGCCGTTAAGGGGAATAAAATGTCTTTCTCTCAGTCACGGAGCTCGTTGGGGTGGAGTACAGACGGACGGTGGGAGTTATTTACCAGATGTTCTTCAGCGTCGGCATCCTCATCCTCCCGCTGCTCGCCTACTTCATCACGGACTGGCGCTGGCTGCAGGTCGTCATCACCGTCCCCTACATCCTCTTCCTGTCCTACTACTGGTGAGCCGACGCTCCACTAATTAGTCCCCCTGTGTGGAACTGGATCTCCGTATTAATCCAGCCGAGCCGTTTCTGGCCACAGAGGTTCCTTGGAGAACCTTGGAGAACACAGATCAAGGAACATAATATGGTTGAGATCTGTGACATCAAACTTCCAGCTCAGGCTTGTAGGACACCACCCTGCAGTGTGCCGAAGTGTCCTTTGGCAAGACATTGCTCCCCCATCCACAACTCATGCTTAATGGTGTCCGAACGAAGCAACAGGGTTTATGTTTGTAGAGTTAAACACGGTAGAGATGTCACAGATATGCAATATCTACTGTGATTTTTAGAGTGATTTCTAGAGTTATTTTTTTCAAGCTGTATGCAAATGAAATTTCGTTCTGTACGCACTTTGCACATACAAAATGACAATAAAGATATCTATCTATCTATCTATCTATCTGTCTATCTGTCTGTCTGTCTGTCTGTCTGTCTGTCTGTCTGTCTGTCTGTCTGTCTGTCTGTCTATCTATCGTTCTATCTATCTATCGTTCTATCGTTCTATCTATCTATCGTTCTATCTATCGTTCTATCTATCTATCTATCTATCGTTCTATCTATCGTTCTATCTATCTATTGTTCTATCTTTCTATCTATCTATCTATTTATCTATCTTTCTGTCTATCGTTCTATCTATCTATCTATCTATTTATCTATCTTTCTATCTATCGTTCTATCTATCTATCTATTTATCTATCTTTCTGTCTATCGTTCTATCTATCGTTCTATCGTTCTATCTATCTTTCTATCGTTCTATCTATCGTTCTATCTATCTTTCTATCGTTCTATCTTTCTATCGTTCTATCTACCGTTCTATCTACCGTTCTATCGTTCTATCTATCTATCTATCTATCTATCTATCTATCTATCTATCTATCTATCTATCTATCTATCTATCTATCTATCTATCTATCTATCTATCTATTTATCTATCTTACTATCTATCGTTCTATCATTCTATCTATCTTTCTATCGTTCTATCTTTCTATCGTTCTATCTTTCTATCGTTCTATCTATCGTTCTATCTATCGTTCTATCTATCGTTCTATCTACCGTTCTATCGTTCTATCTATCTATCATTCTATCTATCTATCTATCTATCTATCTATCTATCTATCTATCTATCTATCTATCTATCTATCTATCTATCTATCTATCTATCTATCTTACTATCTATCGTTCTATCTATCGTTCTATCTATCTATCTATCTATCTATCTATCTATCTTACTATCTATCGTTCTATCTATCGTTCTATCTTTCTATCGTTCTATCTATCTATCTATCTATCTATCTATCGTTCTATCTATCTATCGTTCTATCTATCTATCGTTCTATCTATCGTTCTATCTATCTATCGTTCTATCTTTCTATCTATCTATCTATCTATTTATCTATCTTTCTGTCTATCGTTCTATCTATCTATCTATTTATCTATCTTTCTATCTATCGTTCTATCTGTCTATCGTTCTATCTATCTATCTATCTATCTATCTATCTATCTATCTATCTATCTATCTATCTATCTATCTATCTATCTATCTATCTATCTATCTATCTTACTATCTATCGTTCTATCATTCTATCTATCTTTCTATCGTTCTATCTTTCTATCGTTCTATCTATCGTTCTATCGTTCTATCTTTCTATCGTTCTATCTATCGTTCTATCTATCGTTCTATCTACCGTTCTATCTATCGTTCTATCTATCTATCGTTCTATCTATCTATCTATCTATCTATCTATCTATCTATCTATCTATCTATCTATCTATCTATCTATCTATCTTTCTATCTATTTATCTATCTTACTATCTATCTTTCTATCTTTCTATCGTTCTATCTATCGTTCTATCTATCGTTCTATCGTTCTATCTATCGTTCTATCTATCGTTCTATCTATCGTTCTATCTATCTATCTATCTATCTATCTATCTATCTATCTATCTATCTATCTATCTTTCTATCTATCTTTCTATCGTTCTATCTATCGTTCTATCTATCTATCATTCTATCTATCTATCTATCTATCTATCTATCTATCTATCGTTCTATCTATCTATCTATCTATCTATCTATCTATCTATCTATCTATCTATCTATCTATCTATCTATTTATCTATCTTACTATCTATCGTTCTATCATTCTATCTATCTTTCTATCGTTCTATCTTTCTATCGTTCTATCTATCGTTCTATCTATCTTTCTATCGTTCTATCTTTCTATCGTTCTATCTATCGTTCTATCTATCGTTCTATCTATCGTTCTATCTACCGTTCTATCGTTCTATCTATCTATCATTCTATCTATCTATCTATCTATCTATCTATCTATCTATCTATCTATCTATCTATCTATCTATCTATCTATCTATCTATCTATCTATCTATCTATCTATCTATCTATCTATCTTACTATCTATCGTTCTATCTATCGTTCTATCTTTCTATCGTTCTATCTATCTATCTATCTATCGTTCTATCTATCTATCGTTCTATCTATCTATCGTTCTATCTATCGTTCTATCTATCTATCGTTCTATCTTTCTATCTATCTATCTATCTATTTATCTATCTTTCTGTCTATCGTTCTATCTATCTATCTATTTATCTATCTTTCTATCTATCGTTCTATCTGTCTATCGTTCTATCTATCTATCTATCTATCTATCTATCTATCTATCTATCTATCTATCTTACTATCTATCGTTCTATCATTCTATCTATCTTTCTATCGTTCTATCTTTCTATCGTTCTATCTATCGTTCTATCGTTCTATCTTTCTATCGTTCTATCTATCGTTCTATCTATCGTTCTATCTACCGTTCTATCTACCGTTCTATCGTTCTATCTATCTATCATTCTATCTATCGTTCTATCTATCTATCGTTCTATCTATCTATCTATCTATCTATCTATCTATCTATCTATCTATCTATCTATCTATCTATCTATCTATCTTTCTATCTTTTTATCTATCTTTCTATCTATTTATCTATCTTACTATCTATCTTTCTATCGTTCTATCTATCGTTCTATCTATCGTTCTATCGTTCTATCTATCGTTCTATCTATCGTTCTATCTATCTATCTATCTATCTATCTATCTATCTATCTATCTATCTTTCTATCTATCTTTCTATCGTTCTATCTATCGTTCTATCTATCGTTCTATCGTTCTATCTATCGTTCTATCTATCTATCGTTCTATCGTTCTATCTATCTATCGTTCTATCGTTCTATCTATCTATCATTCTATCGTTCTATCTATCTATCTATCTATCTATCTATCTATCTATCTATCTATCTATCTATCTATCTATCTATCTATCTATCTATCTATCTATCTATCTATCTATCTATCTATCTTTCTATCGTTCTATCTATCGTTCTATCTATCTATCGTTCTATCTATCTATCGTTCTATCTATCGTTCTATCTATCTATCGTTCTATCTTTCTATCTATCTATCTATCTATTTATCTATCTTTCTGTCTATCGTTCTATCTATCTATCTATTTATCTATCTTTCTATCTATCGTTCTATCTGTCTATCGTTCTATCTATCTATCTATCTATCGTTCTATCTATCTATCTATCTATCTATCTATCTATCTATCTATCTTACTATCTATCGTTCTATCATTCTATCTATCTTTCTATCGTTCTATCTTTCTATCTATCTTTCTATCTTTCTATCGTTCTATCTATCGTTCTATCTATCGTTCTATCGTTCTATCTATCGTTCTATCTATCGTTCTATCTATCTATCTATCTATCTATCTATCTATCTATCTATCTATCTTTCTATCTTTCTATCTATCTTTCTATCGTTCTATCTATCGTTCTATCTATCGTTCTATCGTTCTATCTATCGTTCTATCTATCTATCGTTCTATCGTTCTATCTATCTATCGTTCTATCGTTCTATCTATCTATCATTCTATCTATCGTTCTATCGTTCTATCTATCGTTCTATCGTTTTATCATTCTATCGTTCTATCTATCGTTTTATCGTTCTATCTATCGTTTTATCGTTCTATCTATCTATCTATCTATCTATCTATCTATCTATCTATCTATCTATCTATCTATCTATCTATCTATCTATCTATCTATCTATCTATCTATCGTGACTTATTCTGGTTTATGGAAGATCATCTTTTTTTTTCAGGGAAAATCTAAACGTTGTGCCGGCATCTTTTGTCCATTTTTACCTCTAAGGTTCATCCCTGAATCTCCTCGATGGCTCCTGTCTCAGAACCAGAAGTCCAAAGCTGTGAAGATCACCAAAGACATGGCGAAGGAAAACAAGAAGACTCTGACCAAGATGATTGAGGTGAGGCTGGACCGCTCCATCAGTTGTCAGAACACTCAGCTCTATTATACACTCGAGTGCTAATAGCCGCTGTTAGAACGAGTCGCTGTGAAGTCACCAGCCGCTATATTGGTACTCCCTACTTCCCCCCAGTAACTAGGGAATATGTGCGCTACAGCATCGAATAACGAGGATTTTCTCATGTTCAGGAGAGGCTTAAGACTTTTAAAATGTCAAATGCCATATACTTTTATGCTATGTTCTAAAACTACCAAGTACTGAGAAAGTCATGTCTTGAAATATTTTGCATTTTATTCATTTAAATATATATGTTTAACATTTATAAATATATAAATAACAATATACAAAAACATATATTTACATATGTGTATACATATATATACATATATACATATACACATACTTATATATACATATATATATATATATATTTAATATGAATAACATGTAAATATAAATGTAATATAAATGTAAATAATTTTTTTTTATTATTATTATTTTTTATATGAATAACATGTAAAATATTTCAGCATATAATTTCCTAGTAGTTGATAGTGTTAGTACATCCACTGACTGTAGAATTACCTGTGAAATGTTTTCACACAGCCAGAAAACTGCTTGTTGTTGCAACCAAATCCTATGGGATTCTGTGAGAGTAGGGAGTAGCAAGATGGCGGCACGTGACTTCAGTTTTTTGGCAAAATCAGCACTCCAAAATCAGCAATATAGCTCAGTGTGTCAGAGACACAGAAAACATTAATTTTCCTCCTTTGTCTTTTTCTTTTTTTTTAAACTTACAGCTAATGATCTTTTCTTTCTGCCAGCTTCTGACGTCCAAACCTAAAAAAAAAATGTTTTCTTCTAAAACAATCCAATGCACCACGCTGCAATTTCAATTAAAATTTGATGATTTCTTATAAAAATCTGTTCATCATGTCTTTACATTTATATGTTATGTACTTCTCATTTTGGTAAATGGTAAATGGCTTGTACTTGTATAGCGCTTTAACTAGTCTTGAGGACCTCCAAAGTGCTTTACACTACAGTTCAGTCATTCACACATTCACACCCTGACGGTGGTGAGCTCTGTTAGTAGCCACAGCTGCCCTGGGGCAGACTGACAGAGGCGAGGCTGCCATACAACGGCGCCACCGGTCCCTCTGACCACCGCCAGCAGGCAATGCGGGTGAAGTGTCTTGCCCAAGGACACAACGACAGAGACAGTCTGTGCGGGGGATCGAACCGGCAACCCGCCAATTGCGAACTCCCTAACCTCTGTGCCACCGTCGCCCCTCTAAAATCACATTTTAACTTTAGAATGTGATTTTTTAATCTTCATTTATTTCACTTATTTTATAATTCTAAGTAACAATATAGAGTTAGTTACATAATATATCTTGCTTATTATGGTATAAGTATAGAGAAAAGCAATGTTTTCAAACTGTGTTTAATCAAACCAGTCATTTACAAAATTAGTTGTCTGGATTTCAGTAATATTGTTCTTTACTGCTCTAGATGTTTTTTCTGTTTATTATGTATGATATTAGCTTTAATGTTTTTTATACATTGTATTTAATCATTTTAATTTTCTCCTGGCTAATCTAATCTTCATGGTTGTGTTCCACATCTCCTGATATTCTATATTTGACTGATTTCCGCCACTTTTAATTCCTCGTTGCTTTATTACCACTGATCACTTATTTTAACCACCTGTTTACCTGTTCATTGTGTCTCTCTTGTGTTTCCACGTCTTTCTATTATAACCTGTGTGAAGCACTTTTTATTACACTCCGCTGCATGAAAAGGGCTCAATGAATAAAGTTTGATTGAAGGTTAGCTCCGCTTGTGCGTGTTTGTCACAGTTAATTAAACTTTTTTTTAAGGAGTGCTAAAACAAATTATCCAGAGAGGATTAACAGCATGTTGTCTGATATTTGTCTGATCATCTGATGTTTTTTGAAGACTCTGTCAGACGATAACGCCGATTCCTCCACCGCCTCCTTTATGGACCTGGTCAGGACGCCGAAAATGAGGAAACACACTTTTATTCTCAGCTACAACTGGTGAGTTTTTCTCTTAAACACATAAATATAAACATGTTATTTTATATTAAACTGGTCAGAAATTGGTCAGAGAAATGATCTTGCTTAGAATGTACAAATTCTAAGCAAGCAAAAAAAAAACAAATTTCCATCAACAAGCAAAAAAAAAAAAAAAAAAGGAATGTTCATTTTAATGAAGGGTCCTTTAAAGGATGAATATTAGCTCTAACTGTGTGAAGAAAATAGTAGTTTCCAACACTTATTAGCAGGAACAAATGAAAACATGTAATTGGAGTGGAAGAAAAATGGAAATTAGGCTAATTGTGGACAGAAACGCAAAAAAAAAAATTAAATGAAACAATAAAATGCGGAAATTTCTTTCAAAATGATTTCTTATGGATTCCCGTTCTTTGTGGAAATGTATCAAGTTTGCAGTAGTTTAAAGAAATATTTTGCTACACCACCCTGAACCTTCATCATCTGGAGTTTTACAGCTGCAGAGCTTCAGTCTCTTCTAGATTGCGTGCGATTTATCTTCTGTCGATGTGAATTTTATCAGCTGGACTGATTTGCTTCTTATATTGAAGCCCAAAGCTTTCAGTTGTGTTGTGACGACTGTGAAAGAGAACAAACAAACAAACAAAAAAAAACAAACAAACAAAATAAACTGTAATTTACAGAAAGAAAACTGTAATTAATGATTCTTTCTTTCAGAACAAACATTAACAGGTTGCAATGGGGTGACAGGAAAATTATGCTGAGATTATTCACTTTACCTCATCAAGGTTGATTCCTTTTTTAATTGCATTTTATTTATAGAGCACCAATTCACGACACACGTCACATCAAGGCTCTTTACAAAGTCAAATTCAATCATATCATCCAGACAGGTTGGTCAAAAGCTTTCCTCTCTGAGGAAACCCAGCAGGTTGCATCAAGCAGCATTTACTCCTCCTGAAGGAGTGTAGAGCCACAGGTTCCCCCCTTAAGTATCAGGGTAATATCAAAAACTACCAGGGTAGCTTTTTTATGGTGTGAATGTCTACTAGCATAATCTGTTTTAACGCGGTAGAACCAGTAGAAATTTAGGACGGTTCCAGAAAAAGCTAAGAAAAACCTCCTTAATCCAGTATTTTTTTTTTAACATGGCAGTAAATTTCACTTGTTCAACCCCTTTGTTCCAAAAACTGACTTTAGATTCAAATTTAGTCTGGTTTTAAAAAACAAAATGGTTCTTTGTTTTGCCAAAAACATTAAAATAAACTTTAGATTCCTCTAACTTTACATCAGGCATCACCAACCTTTGTGAAACTGAGAGTTTTTCTACCAGTACTGACGTTTGAACTAGAAGAGTCAGAGTTCACCTTAACTTTATGTAAAATAAACACATTTTCATGCTCTGTTATAGATATTGTCATTTTAAATCTATATGAATGCAAGTGTGAATAAACAGGAAGAGTAACGGAATAAAATAAAGTTTTAGCTGCAGCTCAATGGTGGATTTTGCTTTTTTAGAACAGCCTTAAGGTGACTCCTGCTTTACATTAATCACATAAATCCATTTCCCAGAGTTCTTGTGTGCTTGCCCGCCCCAGGTTCACCAGTGCAGTCGTCTACCAGGGTTTAATCATGCGGCTGGGGATCCTGGGAGGAAACGTCTACATCGACTTCCTCATCTCCGGCCTGGTGGAGTTCCCCGCCGCCTTCCTCATCCTCTTCACCATCGAGCGGATCGGCCGCCGCCTCCCATTCGCCGCCGCCAACATCGTGGCCGGAGCCTCGTGCTTCATCACGGCCTTTATTCCCGACAGTGAGGCTCTCAGGAAACATTTACGCCTGCCGTAAATGACTCCGGGTCTTCCCACAGTTTTAACCTTTTCTCTATTTTTTTACTCAGGTATGTTCTGGTTTAAGACCGTGGTGGCCTGCATTGGTCGGCTGGGGATCACCATGTCCTTTGAGATGGTGGTTTTTGTAAACACTGAGCTCTATCCAACGTTTGTCCGGTAAGTCTTATTGGTTGATTGAATTTGTTGATATTTCTGATTTAAAAAATACTAATGTTTTAAAGTTTAAACCCTGACTTGTCTTTCTAGGAACTTTGGAGTGTCCGTTTGTTCCACCCTGTGTGACGTTGGAGGGATTGTAGCTCCTTTCCTGCTCTACAGACTGGCCGTCATCTGGCTTGAGCTGCCACTCATCATTTTTGGTTTGTTCTTTGTTTTGTTTAAACCACCTAGTAGATGTAGTATAGCTTAAGGTGGATCTCAGTGTGAGCTTGAGTCCAGAATTGGGGCTGTTTGAGTAAATTACATCTGTCACTACCCGATACGTACCATCAGCTCATTTGCACAAGCGCAAACAGAATAACTTCCGGTTCACCAAAAAAATAATGTAATTACGGTACTGAAAATAATTATTTCTATACTTAAATCATTAAAAAATACTAAACTATATTGTAAATAAAATATTGAAGACTTTTCTGAAAGAAATTGATACGTTTTACATTCTCTCCATTGTATTGCTTGACGTCATCATCGGATATGCTTCAGCATCCAGTCCGGGAAGTTATCATTGCAGAACGTTTAACTGTATTGCCTGAATGCACTCTGTCTGTTTTATTGCTTCTTCAAACAGGACTGGAAAAAATATTTAATCCTTAATTATACGGTGAATTTCGTTATACAAATAATCTTGTTCTAAACATTTATTTTATTAGAAAATTAAAATTATCGATTGAGAAATTAGCGCCCTCTGGTGGACACATCATAAACTAGAGAAGACCTCGTCATTATAGTAGCCGCATATTTTTTTTTATTTTTATTTTTTTACAAAAACGAACAGGGAATAGAACAAAGAACACACACAAAGCGAAGGCATCCCTTATTAAAATACATTTATTAAGCACAAAATACATACATATGCAAAAACTTCAAAATCAAATACGTTTCTGTACTCCTATATGTGTTCATAGCTGGGGGTTTATGTACTTTAAGAAATGTTTTATATATTTTTATTTCCCTAACCACAACTGGGAAACATTTTTGCTATTAAAAAAAACAATTTATTTTTTATGTATTTCTGTTGTTTATTTTTTAGAATATGCATTATTGCCGCAAATGCAAAGATATACAAAAAGAAACCCTTGCCTCGAAAAATAAAAAGGAATAAAAAAGTAAGAAAAACGAAATATTTCCCACCGGAAGTTATTCTATTCGCGCACGCGCAAATGAGCTGATGGTACGGATCGTGCTACCGGTACGGATCGGGTAGTGACACCATTCACTGATGCAGAGCGGGTCCTCCTCCTGCAGGAGAGTTGCTACCTCTGGGGACACAGATGTTCACTCACCACAACAGCTGGGTGCAAAATATGGTTAAATAAGTTCAAATAGGACAATTACTTAAATTATTTTGTTATAGTTTAAAAGCAAAGTCCTGTCGCTCCAAACTTCTGTGGGTATAATGGATGTTAAGTGAACCGCTTCAATCCCCGCCCATAAACGGTGGCTTTATCAGCATTAATTTCATTCAGTTTTATTTATACAGCGGCAATACACAACACACGTCATCTCAAGACACTTTACAAAGTCAAATTGATCAGAAAGTTTCCTCTCTAAGGAAACCCAGCAGGTTGCATCAAGTCTCTCCAAGCAGCATTCACTCCTCCTGAAAGAGCGTAGAGCCACAGTGGACAGTCGTCTGCATTGTTGATGGCTTTGCAGCAATCCCTCATACTGAGCATGCATGAAGCGACAGTGGAGAGGAAAACTCCCCTTTAACAGGGAGGAGAACCTCCAGCAGAACCAGAACCAGGCTCAGTGTGAACGCTCATCTGCCTCCACCCACTGGGGGTTAGAGAAGACAGAGCAGAGACACAGAAAGCTCAGAAGCTCACATTGATAGTTAACAGTTTATAACATGTAGCAAATCTCTGGAAAGATCTAATTGTAATAAAGTTTGAATAAGAACAGAATAATAAGCTGATTTTGGTTGTGTATTTTAATGCAGGCACTGTAAAACACCGATGTTGGGCTTTAGTGACTCTGTTCAAATGTTTTGTCTGCACAGAATTTTGGTTCCTCCTGTTGTATAAAGTAAACAAAAAAAAAAACATTAAGCATGAGGGAGTTAGGAGCTGACTAAAACAAACTAAAATGCTGGGAATAGCAGTAAGAAATGCACCTTCTCTCCATAAAACTCCACCTACCTTCTAAAAAATCTACTAACAGAAAGTACCACATCTCTTCAACGGCTTCTACCTGAAGTGGAAAACTACACTGGCTCATGTAGCTGAAACACACATTTTGTTTTGATTTCCTCTGTTTGAGAAAAAACTGCCTTTTTACAGGAGCCTGTAATGCATCAGATTAAAATATTTTTTTTTTATTAAAGCTGAATATACAATATATTTTTGCTGTGCAGGATGTTTGGCCTTCCTGGCAGGTGGATTGGTTCTCCTGCTTCCAGAAACCAGAGGTGTGCCGCTGCCTGACACCATCGATGATATCGAGTTCCCTGAAAGGTGAGAATTCACTTCTGAACTTCATGCATACTACAGCAAAAAAAAAAAAAAAATAAAAAAAATAAAAACACAGATCCTGTCTTTAATTGCACCTGTCAAGTCTCCTTCATGGATGTAGATTAAAGAATTAAACCGGAGGAAAGAAACTGGCTCTAAAATTAAAGCCAGAGTTTAGGACTTCTAAAGATGTATTATGTCTCCTTACCAGCAGGGGGAGACATTCCTCGTTGTCAAAATATAAAAAAAAAAAGACGTTATATTTCTACCTGAAGTAAAAATAACTGAACACAAATTTAGATTTTAAGAAATTTCTGATCAATTTTTATGGACTGACACTGACAGTATTAGAAATAAAAGTAGAAATATGTAAATGGTCTGATAATTCCTCAAACACACTTAAAATGTATCAGTTAATTTAAAAAAATGTCCCATTTATTAACGTTACTACATTTTGTAATTTAAATTACCTTCAGATTTTTTTTGTCCATTTATTTTCAACATATGATTTATTTAAACATTTGATTTTAATTTTACCGTTCTTTATCATGTTTTTCTTTTACTTGTAGATTAATTTATGACTCTTTTATTTTCATCTTAACTGCTCTTACCTTTCCCCCCATAAAACATTTTATTTTCATTACTTCTTTTTACATTTTTATATTTCCTTTTTTCTTTTTCTTTATGAAATTCTGCTGCATTATGCAAATAAGGTGGGAGGTCCTTCATTGGGTCAGCTCCTCTCCTATTGGTCAATCAGAGGGAAGGTGTAGATCTGTTTCCTGTGTAGCTATACTTTGGCTTCTAAACAGAGGAAGTTCAGTCATAAATAACCAGTTTGCACACAGATCCAGAATATTTTCTCTCCATTTAAAATTGTGTATCAGTTTATTTATTGGACCATTTATAGTTCTGATTAAATTTGTATTTCTGTCAGCTTCTGTCCACCATAAATTCTTGATTAATTGTTGCAGTCGTGTCTGAACAATGACTTACACTGTGTGTGCATGATGTTTGTGTTCAGAGCGAAGGAAAACATGAGGATGGAGAGCCAGCAGCAGGCCACCCTGCTGCCCGACGGCGACGTGTGGCCCTGCAAAGACCCAGCAGCTGTTTGATTTATTTATTTCTGTTAATAAACTGCGTTGCTTTCGGATGTATTAAAAATCTACTATCTTATTTTTCTATACAAACATTTCCACAGAATTTAGAGTTCATATTAATCTACCTTTATTATCATTATTCTCTGCAGTTGGAGAAGATTAATAAACTGTATGAGTTTTATTCCAAAT
Organism: Fundulus heteroclitus; assembly: GCF_011125445.2. NCBI lineage: Eukaryota > Metazoa > Chordata > Actinopteri > Cyprinodontiformes > Fundulidae > Fundulus > Fundulus heteroclitus. Next base: position 1,097,837 of record NC_046375.1, read on the forward strand.
AAACTGGAGTGTACAGTGTTTTTGTCAAACTGTTTTTTTTTTTTGTAAAAGCTTTACTATAGCATGTTTTTTTCAGAAGACAATTTGTTGTAATTTTATGAAAAATTACCTTTTAACACTCAAATGACATTCATAAAACTGACATTGTGTCATATGGCCACCAGAGGGCGATAATCATGCACCTAAAATGTTAATCAACCTGCATTTTAAAGCTTTTACCTTAAATAAAGCACTAAAAAGGAAACTAGACTTTAAAACCACTGAGCTATATAATACACTGGAGTGCTAATCACCGTCTGTTTGAACGAGTCGCTTTGAAGCCACCAGCCGCCATATTGGTACTCCCTATTTCCCCCCAGTAACTAGGGAATATTTGCGCTACAGCATCGAATAACGAGGATTTTCTCATGTTCAGGGGGGGCTTAAGACTTTTAAAATGTCAAATGCCATATAGTTTTATGTTATGTTCTAAAACTATCAAGTACTGAGAAAGTCATGTGCTGAAATATTTTGCATTTTATTCATTTAAATATATATGTTTAACATTTATAAATATATAAATAACAATATACAAAAACATATATTTACATATGTGTATACATATATATACATATATACATATACACATACTTATATATACATATATATATATTTAATATGAATAACATGTAAAATATTTCAGCACCTAATTTCCTAGTAGTTGATAGTGTTAGTACATCCACTGACTGTGAATTACCTGTGAAACGTTTTCACACAGCCAGAAAACTGCTTGTTGTTGCAACCAAATCCTATGGGATTCTGTGAGAGTAGGGAGTAGCAAGATGGTGGCCGATGACTTCAGTTTTTCGGCAAAATCAGCACTCTAGTGTATTATATAGCTCAGTGTTTAAAACACCTATTTTGCGGTGCGTCACCTTTGTTAACATGTAACAGCTTCGTGGTTATGAAGAAAACGCTTCAACAGACACCATAAGACAGGAAATTTCCTGTGATTGCAAGATTGCTTATTCACATGTTTTAGCATTTTTAAATAAAAACCAGGCTAAATTTTGACCGTTGTTCAACCACCTGGTTAATGATGTGAGGATATGTTGGAGAACCTGGAGGTGGCCATTTTCTTCAACCTTGTCCAATGCACCAGTAACTTTGGCGACGCAGCAGTCCGCAGAATGATGTCTGCACCTCTGTGCTTGGCGGCTGGTTCAGACTTCTAAAATTTTGACTCCTCCAAACGGTCTTCTTGGCACTAAGGCAAAGAAGTCCAATGGTTTTCTCGTCCAATCACAAACTTTTTCTCCTGAAGACATTCGGATCGGCTTGTAGGTGTTCCTTTTGCGTCGGGCCTTCTTTCTTGGTCGGCCCCTTTTCGGTCCTTGGTGATGACTGAGGACAATAGCTATGGTGCGACTGCGGTTTCCAGTCCACAGCTGTCTTGAGCCTCAGTAGTTCCTGAGCATCCGATCCACTTCCAGACTTCCAGAGCTCAGAAATAATAGACTGCACAGTGGAGCAGCAAGAAAGTCTTTGGTTCAGACAATGGATGGAAAAATGATGGTTGAAGTAAATCTATAAAATCCCCTAAATGTGTAAGACATTAATGCCTTGTGACTCCAGCTGCAGCCCATATTTTAAATTTCCAAAAAGAAACTTCTTTCAGATCAAAGGACTGTTTGAAAACATGGTTTATTTTGCTTAAAACTAGTTTGAAGTTCTAATTAGACAGATTTAGTTATAAAGGGTTGAGTGAAAAGTAGTTTTTTTGTTTGAAAGGGTTGATGCAGAAGACACCTCAGCAAGATTTTCTGCCTTCCTGAAATTACTTGGTTACATTCTGGCCAATATGTCAAAACAATGTTTGGATTCATCTTTAAATGCGACAGTGAGCCAAAGCACACAGGAACAATGACAAAACGGAGGCTTTAGGAGCAAAATTGAAGGTCCTTAAATGGTCCAGTCACAGCCGGCACCCAGATCCAGTTGAGCATCTCTTCAAAGAACGAAGAGGTTAGCGAATTCATGCTGCTCATCCAGCCTGATGGTCTCTGAGAGGATCTGCAGAGATATTCCCACATAAAGGAGCTTCAAGATCGGAGGTAAATACCAAAACAGACACCAGGCTATCATTTCTGCCAAAGGTGTTTCAACAAAGTATGTGAACGATTCAGAAATGAGGCTGCAACAACAACAAAAATTAACCGCTGAGTGCTTTCCAAATGCACTATTCGGGTCTGTTGCTGCTTTAATAAGATGCTGAAAAGCCTAAAAACCCTAAAAGCTGATCAAGGTTTGGAGGAAGTTAAAAGATGCCTGTAAAAGGCACAGCAAATGTATTCATCTGATGGATGTTTTTATAGGAACAACAGGAGATATAGAAGGATTTCATGTTTTTGTGCATCAAATCTGGTGTTTCTGCAGAACCGTGACTCTCCAAACCTTTTACTCCTCATCTCCTGTCAGTCATATTTCACTGACCGTGTTTGAAGAAAAACGAAACATGAGGAAAAGGGTCAAAATGAGAAGAAAAAAATTAAATGACAGTCTCATAAAGACCTGCGTCAGCCACGTCTGATGTAAAAGCTTTAAACTTTACACTTTGGATCAAGTAATGTTTTCTTTTTTTTCCTGTGGATGCATAATGCTTGGGAAGAATGCAACATTATTACATTATTGTCAATATTCTGACTTTATTCTGTAATAGAGAAGGAAACAACGTCACCATTTGCTTCTCCTCAGATTGACTCTAATATCCTTTATATTTAACTTTTTATGTGGGTAAAAATGGGGTTGTCATTTTTTTCCCCTCAAATAAGAGCTAAATATGTGAATCATTGAATCCCAAACATTCCTGAATAACAATGATTATCTGTACTCTTTATATATAATTTCCGTTATACATTATGCGTATTAAAGGTTTGCACAGAGTTTGCATATTTTCACTCGTTTACTGTCTTTACTCATTAAACAGAATGAAAGTCTCGCCTCTTATGCAGCTTTTAGCTTCATTTTCACGAGACTTTTGGACTTTACCTCCACACACATCGACCTGCGTGGTGATGCAACATTTAAAAGCCGAAAATCTTTGCGGGCAGACCTTTTAAACTGACTTACAGTGGGCTAAAACAGACCGGCTTTACGCGTACTGTGTTGACCTAAAACTTCGGCTCCGTGATGGCGACCTTTGATGACCTCCTGGAGGAGGCCGGCTCCTTCGGACGCTGTCAGAAGCGGATCTTCGCCATGCTCTGTTTCGTGTCGCTGCCCTTCTCCGGCGTCTACGTGGGCATCGTCTTCCAGGGCTTCACCCCGGACCACTGGTGCCGGGACCCCGCGGCAGTGGAGAGGAGGCAGGCCTGCGGATGGAGCCTGGAGGAGAGCCGCAGGCTGACGGCGCCGCCGGTCAACGCCTCGGGAGTCGTGCAGCACAGCAGCTGCGATCGGTACGAGGTGGACTGGAACGTGACAGAACTCAGCTGTGACCCGGTGAAACTGGACCTGAGCAGAGCAGCTGTCACGCCGTGCAAGGTCAGTGTTTAGTTTAGCCTTTTAATCAAAATGTATCCTACTACTGGGGTCTTCTCACACCCCTGTTCCCTGATTGAGGCGTGGTCGGTCCACGGGCTTGGCTCCCTCTCTCATCTTTGGCATCAGTTTGTACATTATGTCTGAACAGTAATAAATAGGATTTATTCACTGCAAAAAGGGAACTAAAATTAAGTATATTTTTCTCGAAATAAGTGGATTTTTCTTGATTTGAGCAGGTAAATAAGATTATTTGCCAATGGAACAAGATTTTTGCACTTAAAAGTAGAAACAATTCATCTCCATCATCATTTTTCAAGTGCAGAATATCTAATTATCTTATTTTAGGGGTAGAACTACTAATCCCATTGGCAAATAGTCTTATTTACCTGCTCAATTCAATGAAAAATAGACTAATTTCTAGAAAATTTTACTTACTTTTAGTTCCCTTTTTGCAGTGCTGGTATAGAGTCTACTTTAGTACAGCTGATATGCTTGGCACACTACAAAAAGAGAACTAAAAATAAGTGATATTTTCTTGAAATGTATGTAAATAAGATGATCTGCCAATGGAATGAGTATTTTGACCCCTAAAATAAGATAATTAGATAAATTACACTTGAAATAAGATGACCGAGATGAGTTGTTCCTATTTTAGGTGCAAAAATCTTATTCCATTGGCAGATAATCTTATTTACCTTCTCAAATCAAGGAAAAAAAACCACACTGATTTTAAGAAAATCTTGCTTATTTTTAGTTCAGTTTTTGCAGTGCATTGCTACTTCTGCGTGCCACAAAACGTAATAAACTCACCAACTTTTGCAAATGAATTCAAACAAATGAGACGAACAGGCTGGAAAACGTGTTTTGAGAACAGTTCCACCTGATTGCAATGTCCCCTTTGGTTCTTAGCATCTTGTTGTCAGTCAGGAGAAAAAAAAAACGGGAAGCTATAAGCAAAAAGGGATAAAAGAAAGAAAGTATGGATCAGAAGTCATAGTGTATTGCAAAAAACAACTAGTTGTTTATTATACTACAACTAGGGCCTAATCTCATTTCATCCAACTTTTTTAGACTTTCAATGCTAGATTTCCATGGTTGGTGGTCAGTCGCTCTTTGTGGTCTAAGAGAAATTGATCTTGTTGTCCTTCAGACTTTTTAGCAGCACACTTGGAAATAAAGGGATAGGACCTACATTTGGGATTAAATAACATTTTGGTAATATATCATCAAACAATACAGATCCAGATGCAGTTACACACATTTATCCTTTGCTCAATGTAGTATAGGGTCAAGAAAAGGCCAGCTAACATCTCTGCAGACGGCACACATCCTGGACACAAACTGTTTAGACCCCCCAGGTCAGTGCTGCAGAGTTTTAGGGTAATTAGACAAAAGAAAAAAAAAAAAAAAACGTGATATAGACAACAGAGAAAACTGAAGGGCTTGAAAAAGCTATCTTTATATGTTTCTGTGAAAATCCTGACATTTTTGTGTAATCTTGTTTAATGCTATAGTATTTGGCCTTAGACGTCTGTGGGTTGAAGCATGGCTACTGCGGTTTAAAAGTTGCTACATGTCTATGTCACAGCTCTGTGTTCGGATATAAAACAGTCTCACTCAGACCCCCGATCATAGACAATATATACGTAGACGCCTGGTTGGGCGCGGGTTTGTACGTCAACGTCACCGCCATGTTGTATGTGGCAGAAAGAAGTTAAGTTCTGTTGTAGTGAACGTTAATCAGAGAAGATGCCTCATTCCTGTGCTGCATGGAAATATATATATATATATATATATATATATATATATATATATATATATATATATATATATATATATATATATATATCCACAAAAGTGGTAATTTTAAGAGAAAAACGTCATATTATGAGAATTAAGGTGGGACATTTCCAGAATAGTCACAGTTTGCAGAACTATTTCAGTCCTGTAGTAATAGGGCCAGTTTAGATCCTTTTAATCATTTTATTCTTTACGAGTATAAAGTCAGGAGAATGAAGCCGGAGGTATACGAAAATAAACTCGTAATATTACAAAAATAAAAATATTACGAATATAAAGTATGTTCTGAGATTAAACTCCTTCTGATACTGTTTAAGTGACTAACTGCAGATTTGCCAAATACAACATGGCGGACGCTCTGACGCATCCGCAGCATAGGCAGAACCCGCCCAACGACGCGTCTACGTATATAATGTCTATGCCCCCGCCCCCATGGCGGGTCAGGAGTTGTAAATCCGAGCATTGATCGATAGCATTTATCGTTTGTTACTGCTTTGAATGTTAGCTCATGTCAGCCATGACGCTGCTAGCATCACTTCACCACTCAGAAACCGCACCCATGCCGTCCTCCAGCTGCCTCGGCAGCGCCTTGAGCCAGCGACTCAAACTGGTGACGATCTGCCCCGCCGCGCTTTCCCTCGTCCTGACCACACCACCACTTAACCCCCACCGGTCGTCCCACGTTGGCAGCATCCCCTCAGGGTCTCCATTTGGTGGCTCTGTTGGGGATCTGCCTGGGGGGGCGGGGTTACACTATCATGCTGGGATTAGTTACAATTTAACTTCTGCTATATTTTAGAGAACAGTTCTTTCTGTCACTTTTTGCTGTCTCTGCATTTTTGTGGAAACTAGATTTCTTTTACTCCTCTACATGTATTTTTCTGTCAAACCTCACCCTGCTGTCTGAACCATAAGGCAATAATTTAAGAAGACGCTAACACATTTTCAGCTGTCTGTTTATTTATTAATCAGCTAAGAAGTGTACCGTTAAAATCTGTGTTTAACATACTTTCACTCCTGTTATCCAACGTTGTTTGATCCCTTGACCCTGGCAAAGCGTGCAGGAAGGAGGAGCGCTACGTAGCTTCCAGATTATTTATTATCTGCTGCATCCACTTACACTCAGACGTCTGGTATTTACTACGGTAATTTAAATGCTATAGTTCAGATGTCATATGAGTTTACACTCCGTGTGATTAAATGCTAAAATAAAACACTTTAAAATATTTGTTTTTTTCTGCATTCAGTTAGTCCACGCTAACAGGATAGAGTCCCGGCTCTGTGGCACACGGTCCCAGGTTCAAACCCCGGCCCGGATCTCGCCCCCTGACCGCTGGATAGACGGGATGAGGAGAGAGAGGAGAAAAATATTCTGATATTCAACAGATAGCCGCTTTGATTTGATGAACTTTCTCTCAGGGTTGCCGTGGGCTGACAGCACTTTGAGGATGATTGAGTAACGGTTTGGTTTTTATCGTTCCAGTTAAGTAACCTTGGCCTTATTGGTGAAAATGCAACCGTTCGTTAAAAGTCGGTGAGCTGCTTTTATCACGAAACGATGAGAGCCAGTATCTGACAATGGAGTTGAGCAACTATTCGGCTGTTATTTTGGCTAAAGTCGTTGGCTTTTCAGATCTTCGTTTTTGATGTGGGTGCTTTGGCCACCGCAGAACAATGGAAGGTTAAACAGAAATAAACCATTTACATCTGATAAAAAAAAAAAATAGTTTTCACGTATGACCTCGGTGTTGTTAAAACTTTACAGAAGCAAAACCTTTGGGAAAAAAATTATTGAAAAACACCCAAAGCCATAATCCCGTAACCTCAGGTAGATTAATAATCAAAAATGTTTGCTTTTAGTTCCTCTGTGACCCTGGAGTTACATGAAGTTGTTCTAGATGTACCGAGGCTTCTCTTTAAAGGAAGGGAAGGATTTTTAAGTCTGTTTCCCTATTTTCCCTCAGTCCTGTCCTGCTAAAAAGCTTGCAGTGGTGGTCACTTACATCCAGAGACATCAGGGTGTGTGCAATGTTGGAAAAAGCTAAAGGTTTCCCTGTGCGAATAACCCCAGATTTAACGTCAGAGGATGTTTTGTCAGGGAGTGAGATGTTTGATCTGCTTTGTTTCAGCATTGCTAATGAATCAGATCACGCCTCCCATTAAAGTCAATTAATCAATTAAATTGGAAACATACGGTTGTTTGTTTTAGTAAATGGTTTATAAGTGGGTGTTGGTAATTTTATACTTTTGCAGTGTTGAACTTATGTTAAAAAAAAAGGATCTGTCTATCACATTTGGACTATTTGTCATTTCGTTCCTGCATTGACGGTAATTTTCCACAATCGACCCCAAGAAATGTTGTTATGCGCTTCCTGTAAATGAAACTGGTCCAGTGAGAACCATACTCTGTTTATGGCAAAAGATTAATGCACAGTTACATTTTAACATTTTTATTATTTATCTCCGTGATTAACCAGGATATTCCTTTTGTAGAAAAACAAACTGAAACACAATAGTTGAATATATGAGTTTGAAACAGTTTGTTTACACAAAATTAAACCAAATTGGGTTTAAGCCTTTTATCTAGCTACAAATCAAAGCTAATCAGCGCAGTTTGCATCCTCTTTTCTTTTAAATAAGATTGATTATTAAAAAAAAAAAAAAAACTTGTTCAAAACAACCGGCACTCAACAGCCCCTAAATCAGATTAATACCGTACAAACTGACAGTTCAGCAGTCCTCCACCTGTTTTTTATTTTATCTTCTGTCTTGCAGGATGGCTGGGAATATCATTATGAAGGCAGGAAGTCGTTTGTCACCGAGGTGAGAAAGAAATCTGTGCATTTCGGCAAGTTCATTGACAATTTTTAAAATTCACCTAATATAATTTTGCATTACAAACACAGTTGTGACAAGAGCTGCTCCAAGTCCTCGCTGGAGTTGGACTTTGCATGTCCCTCCTGTGGATGCATGATGTTTCTCTGGGCTCCCTCCACGGTGCAAAAACATGCATTAACTCAGTTAGAGATTTAATTTATCTGGGAGCATCCACATGCATGCTTGCTTGTCTCATGTGTCTCTGAGTCGGCCCTGGGACGGACAGGAGACACGTCCAAGGTGCACTGCACCACTTCTCTAGTGACAGATTGACACGGACAAGATAAGATAAGATAAGATAAGATAGTCTTTATTGATCTCACATTGGAGAAATTCACTTGTCACATCAGCTCAATAGTCAGTCAATAGTCAGGAGAAGGTGCCAAAAGTAGGAAAGGGTGCATCAGTCATATACAGTGTATCTGTCTATATACAGTGGATTAAAAAGAAAATGAGAAAAAAATAAGAATAAAAATACAAAAGAAATCGGAGTAGGCAGATGAGTGCATGTGTACTTTCCTGGTTATACACACACACACACACACACACACACACACACACACACACACACACACACACACACACACACACATATATATATATATAGAGAGATATATAGATAGAGATATAATATATATATATATATATATATATGCATGCATACATATATACATATATATATATATATATATATATATATATATATATATACACACACATATACATATATACATATATATACATATACATATATATATATGTATATATATGTATATATATATATATGTATATATATGTATATATATATATATGTATATATATATATATATGTATATATGTATACATATGTATATGTATATATATGTATATGTGTGCAGCAGCGGATTAAGTGGCCCCCAGCCAGCAGGAGGAGCGAGTGGCAGCAGTTCGATGAGGATGTGTCCAACATCATCCAGGCCACAGCCAAAGGAGACGTGGACAGCCGCCTTACATCAATGACCACTGTCATTGTCAGCTACGCCCGGGAAAGATTTGGACAGGTGGATAAAGGAAAATCGAAATCCACTCCCTACACAATGAGCCGCAGAGCCACCCGGATACACCATCTACGCCAGGAGCTTCGCACCCTGAAGAAGCAGTACAAGGCTGCTACGGAGGAGGAGAAACAACCCTTGGCGGAACTGAAGAACATCCTGTGCAAGAAGCTGATGACGCTTCGTAGAGCAGAGTGGCATCGGAGAAGGGGTAGAGAGAGGGCAAGGAAGCGAGCAGCTTTCATCGCCAATCCCTTTGGCTTTACCAAACGACTCCTTGGGGACAAGCGCAGTGGCCGGCTTGAGTGCTCCATAGAGCAAGTAAATCAGTTCCTCCAGGACACTGTGAGTGATCCGTTGAGAGACCAGGAGCTGGAGCCTAACAAAGCTCTAATCAGCCCAGATCCCCCTACAACGGAGTTCAACCTGAAGGAGCCAAGCCTAAAGGAGGTTGAGGAGGTCGTCAAGGCAGCCCGCTCTGCATCAGCACCAGGCCCCAGTGGAACCCCTTACCTGGTCTACAAGCGTTGCCCAGGGATTCTTCGGCACCTGTGGAGGATCATGAAGGTGATCTGGAGAAGGGGAAAAGTGGCCAACCAGTGGAGGCATGCTGAAGGAGTTTGGATCCCCAAAGAGGAGAACTCACAAGACATCAGTCAGTTTAGATCCATCTCACTGTTGAGCGTGGAAGGGAAGGTGTTCTTCAGCATCGTCTCAAGAAGACTGACAGAGTTCCTCCTCAAGAACAGCTACATTGACCCATCTGTACAGAAGGGAGGGATCTCGACTCCTGGCTGCTTGGAACACACTGGGGTCGTCACACAACTCATCAGAGAGGCCCATGAGAACAAAGGCGACCTAGCTGTGTTGTGGTTGGACCTGGCCAACGCCTATGGGTCCATACCTCACAAGTTGGTTGAGCTTGCTCTCCACCTCCACCATGTTCCCAGTAAGATCAAGGACCTGATCCTGGATTACTACAATGATTTCAGGATGAGAGTTACTTCTGGGTCAGAGACCTCGGACTGGCATCGTATTGGGAAGGGGATAATTACAGGCTGCACCATCTCTGTTGTCCTCTTCTCTTTAGCCATGAACATGGTGGTAAAGTCAGCTGAGGTGGAATGTAGAGGGCCCCTGACCAAGTCAGGTGTGCGACAGCCTCCCATCAGAGCCTACATGGATGACCTGACCGTAACGACTGCGTCTGTCCCAGGGTGCAGGTGGATCCTGCATGGCCTCGAAAAGCTTATCTCCTGGGCAAGGATGAGTTTTAAGCCCTCCAAGTCAAGATCCATGGTCCTGAAGAAGGGGAAGGTGATGGACAAGTTCCGGTTCTCCATCTCAGGAACTGTCATCCCAACCATCACAGAGCAACCCGTGAAGAGCTTGGGGAAACTCTTCGACTCCACCCTGAAGGACTCAGTAGCCATCCAGAAGGCCAGCTTGGAACTTGGAGCCTGGCTTACCAAGGTAGACAAGTCTGGCCTACCCGGTAGGTTTAAAGCCTGGATCTACCAGCACTCAATCCTGCCCCGCATCCTCTGGCCTCTGCTGATTTATGCAGTCCCAATGACAGCAGTGGAGTCCCTAGAGAGGAAGATCAGCAGTTTTCTTCGAAAGTGGCTGGGACTTCCTCGCAGCCTCACCAGCGCTGCCCTGTATGGGACGAGTAACATCCTGCAGCTTCCTCTCAGTGGCCTCACAGAAGAATTCATGGTGGCACGCACCAGAGAAGCGCTGCAGTACAGGGACTCGAAGGACGGCAAAGTTTCAGCAGCTGGCATAGAGGTTAGAACAGGAAGGAAGTGGAAGGCCAGGGAAGCGTTGGAGCTGGCAGAGTCGCGCCTTCGACAGAAGGCACTAGTGGGAACTGTGGCAACAGGCAGAGCAGGCCTGGGATACTTCCCAAAGACCCTCATAAGCCAGTCACGAAGGAAGGAAAGGCACCACCTGATCCAGGAGGAAGTCAGAGCAGGTGTGGAGGAAGAGCGTGTGAGTAGGGCAGTAGGACTACAGCAACAGGGGGCCTGGACAAGGTGGGAGAGCGCTTTACAGCGAAGGATTACCTGGACAAACATCTTGCAGCCAGATTTCCAGCGGGTTCGCTTCCTGGTCCAGGCTGTCTACGATGCCCTGCCAAGTCCAGCAAACCTCCATGTGTGGGGAAAAAGTGAGACCCCTTCCTGCCCGCTATGCTCTGGTAGAGGCTCTTTAGAACACCTCCTTAGCGGCTGCCCGAAGGCTCTGGCAGATGGTCGCTATCGCTGGCGCCATGACCAGGTGCTCAAGGCAGTCGCTGAGAGCGTAGCCTCAGCCATCAACTCCAGCAACAAACAACAGGCTCCAAAGAAGGCAATCTCCTTTGTCAGAGCTGGAGAAAAACCCAGAGCAAACCAACGGGCTACAATAGGCCTGCTCTACACAGCATCTGACTGGCAGCTGCAGGTCGACCTGGGTAAGCAACTTAGGTTCCCCCAGCACATCGCAACAACAACCCTCCGCCCAGATATGATCATGACCTCTCAGTCATCAAAACATCTGATCATACTGGAACTGACAGTGCCCTGGGAAGAAAACATCGAGGAAGCCAATGAGAGGAAGAGGGCTAAGTACCAGGAACTGGTGGAGGAGTGCAGGGGGGCAGGCTGGAAGACATTCTATGAGCCTATAGAGGTAGGCTGCAGGGGTTTTGCAGGGAGGTCCCTGTGCAAGGTCCTCAGCCGCCTGGGCATCGTAGGAGCGTCTAAGAAGAGGGCCATCAAATCCGCAAGTGAAGCCGCTGAAAAGGCCACTAGGTGGCTTTGGATAAGGAGGGCAGATCCGTGGGCAGCTACTGGGACGCAAGTCGGGGCCTGATCACCCCCGGCTGGGTCGCCTGGGTGAGGGTGTATGATGTTGCGAGACCCGAAACACCCAATGACCCCAGGATACATCACTGATGATGCGTCCCAGTGCATCCATGAGGTGTATCTTGTATAGTAATCATCTGGCACAGCCAGTGACTCCTAGGAATAGACTAGGTGACAGCCAAGAAGAGTTTGGCCGACTACTGGAGAGACAGTGGACAGCACGGAAAGACGGCACTCGGGGCAGGTTGGGGTAGCATCCCAACCTGTATCTTTCGCGAGAGAGAACCCAAATCAAGCTACGGAAAGCCCTACAGTAAGATACCCCCAGGAGATCCCGAGAGGGGGGGAGGATGAGATCTCCAACCGGACGGACCACACGGTGATGACCCAGGCAAACGGACAAACGACGAATGTGACATGCATTTGCGGAAAGCTGTGCAAGAACCACCGAGGCCTGAAGATCCATCAGGCTAAAATGAAATGCCTGGACAGAGACAATGAGGTACAACGCTCAGGTCTTGTACCTGGTGAGACGCAGGAGGAGCCCGGCCAGGAGGCAACCCACAGAGCCCAGTCCCTCCACGTACCTCAGACTCTCAACCCTAGCAGAGTAATTCCACAGCAGCGGATTAAGTGGCCCCCAGCCAGCAGGAGGAGCGAGTGGCAGCAGTTCGATGAGGATGTGTCCAACATCATCCAGGCCACAGCCAAAGGAGACGTGGACAGCCGCCTTACATCAATGACCACTGTCATTGTCAGCTACGCCCGGGAAAGATTTGGACAGGTGGATAAAGGAAAATCGAAATCCACTCCCTACACAATGAGCCGCAGAGCCACCCGGATACACCATCTACGCCAGGAGCTTCGCACCCTGAAGAAGCAGTACAAGGCTGCTACGGAGGAGGAGAAACAACCCTTGGCGGAACTGAAGAACATCCTGTGCAAGAAGCTGATGACGCTTCGTAGAGCAGAGTGGCATCGGAGAAGGGGTAGAGAGAGGGCAAGGAAGCGAGCAGCTTTCATCGCCAATCCCTTTGGCTTTACCAAACGACTCCTTGGGGACAAGCGCAGTGGCCGGCTTGAGTGCTCCATAGAGCAAGTAAATCAGTTCCTCCAGGACACTGTGAGTGATCCGTTGAGAGACCAGGAGCTGGAGCCTAACAAAGCTCTAATCAGCCCAGATCCCCCTACAACGGAGTTCAACCTGAAGGAGCCAAGCCTAAAGGAGGTTGAGGAGGTCGTCAAGGCAGCCCGCTCTGCATCAGCACCAGGCCCCAGTGGAACCCCTTACCTGGTCTACAAGCGTTGCCCAGGGATTCTTCGGCACCTGTGGAGGATCATGAAGGTGATCTGGAGAAGGGGAAAAGTGGCCAACCAGTGGAGGCATGCTGAAGGAGTTTGGATCCCCAAAGAGGAGAACTCACAAGACATCAGTCAGTTTAGATCCATCTCACTGTTGAGCGTGGAAGGGAAGGTGTTCTTCAGCATCGTCTCAAGAAGACTGACAGAGTTCCTCCTCAAGAACAGCTACATTGACCCATCTGTACAGAAGGGAGGGATCTCGACTCCTGGCTGCTTGGAACACACTGGGGTCGTCACACAACTCATCAGAGAGGCCCATGAGAACAAAGGCGACCTAGCTGTGTTGTGGTTGGACCTGGCCAACGCCTATGGGTCCATACCTCACAAGTTGGTTGAGCTTGCTCTCCACCTCCACCATGTTCCCAGTAAGATCAAGGACCTGATCCTGGATTACTACAATGATTTCAGGATGAGAGTTACTTCTGGGTCAGAGACCTCGGACTGGCATCGTATTGGGAAGGGGATAATTACAGGCTGCACCATCTCTGTTGTCCTCTTCTCTTTAGCCATGAACATGGTGGTAAAGTCAGCTGAGGTGGAATGTAGAGGGCCCCTGACCAAGTCAGGTGTGCGACAGCCTCCCATCAGAGCCTACATGGATGACCTGACCGTAACGACTGCGTCTGTCCCAGGGTGCAGGTGGATCCTGCATGGCCTCGAAAAGCTTATCTCCTGGGCAAGGATGAGTTTTAAGCCCTCCAAGTCAAGATCCATGGTCCTGAAGAAGGGGAAGGTGATGGACAAGTTCCGGTTCTCCATCTCAGGAACTGTCATCCCAACCATCACAGAGCAACCCGTGAAGAGCTTGGGGAAACTCTTCGACTCCACCCTGAAGGACTCAGTAGCCATCCAGAAGGCCAGCTTGGAACTTGGAGCCTGGCTTACCAAGGTAGACAAGTCTGGCCTACCCGGTAGGTTTAAAGCCTGGATCTACCAGCACTCAATCCTGCCCCGCATCCTCTGGCCTCTGCTGATTTATGCAGTCCCAATGACAGCAGTGGAGTCCCTAGAGAGGAAGATCAGCAGTTTTCTTCGAAAGTGGCTGGGACTTCCTCGCAGCCTCACCAGCGCTGCCCTGTATGGGACGAGTAACATCCTGCAGCTTCCTCTCAGTGGCCTCACAGAAGAATTCATGGTGGCACGCACCAGAGAAGCGCTGCAGTACAGGGACTCGAAGGACGGCAAAGTTTCAGCAGCTGGCATAGAGGTTAGAACAG